>NC_092707.1:422434707-422775957 GCF_047496885.1 Scyliorhinus torazame | reverse complement strand
AGTGACCCAGACTGATGTCCAGTCTCTCCGACACTCCGCAGTGACCCAGACTGATGTCCATTCTCTCCGACACTCCGCAGTGACCCAGACTGATGTCCAGTCTCTCCAACACTCCGCAGTGACCCAGACTGATGTCCAGTCTCTCCGACACTCCGCAG
Source organism: Scyliorhinus torazame (assembly GCF_047496885.1). Lineage (NCBI taxonomy): Eukaryota > Metazoa > Chordata > Chondrichthyes > Carcharhiniformes > Scyliorhinidae > Scyliorhinus > Scyliorhinus torazame. The sequence continues at coordinate 422,775,799 of NC_092707.1, read as the reverse complement.
TGACCCAGACTGATGTCCAGTCTCTCCAACACTCCGCAGTGACCCAGACTGATGTCCAGTCTCTCCGACACTCCGCAGTGACCCAGACTGATGTCCAGTCTCTCCAACACTCCGCAGTGACCCAGACTGATGTCCAGTCTCTCCGACACTCCGCAGTGACCCAGACTGATGTCCCGTCTCTCCGAAATTCCGCAGTGACCCAGACTGATGTCCAGTCTCTCCGACACTCCGACACTCCGCAGTGACCCAGACTGATGTCCAGTCTCTCCGACACTCCGCAGTGACCCAGACTGATGTCCAGTCTCTCCGACACTCCGCAGTGCCCCAGACTGATGTCCCGTCTCTCCGAAATTCCGCAGTGACCCAGACTGATGTCCAGTCACTCCGACATTCCGTCACTCCGCAGTGACCCAGACTGATGTCCAGTCTCTCCGACACTCCGCAGTGACCCAGACTGATGTCCAGTCTCTCCGACACTCCGACACTCCGCAGTGACCCAGACTGATGTCCCGTCTCTCCGACACTCCGCAGTGACCCAGACTGATGTCCAGTCACTCCGACACTCCGCAGTGACCCAGACTGAAGTCCAGTCTCTCCGACACTCCGCAGTGACCCAGACTGATGTCCAGTCTCTCCGACACTCCGCAGTGACCCAGACTGATGTCCATTCTCTCCGACACTCCGCAGTGACCCAGACTGATGTCCAGTCTCTCCAACACTCCGCAGTGACCCAGACTGATGTCCAGTCTCTCCGACACTCCGCAGTGACCCAGACTGATGTCCCGTCTCTCCGAAATTCCGCAGTGACCCAGACTGATGTCCAGTCTCTCCGACACTCCGCAGTGACCCAGACTGATGTCCAGTCTCTCCGACACTCCGCAGTGACCCAGACTGATGTCCAGTTTCTCCGACACTCCGACACTCCGCAGTGACCCAGACTGATGTCCAGTCTCTCCGCCACTCCGACACTCCGCAGTGACCCAGACTGATGTCCAGTCTCTCCGACACTCCGCAGTGACCCAGACTGATGTCCCGTCTCTCCGAAATTCCGCAGTGACCCAGACTGATGTCCAGTCTCTCCGACATTCCGTCACTCCGCAGTGACCCAGACTGATGTCCAGTCTCTACGACACTCCGCAGTGACCCAGACTGATGTCCAGTCTCTCCGACACTCCGACACTCCGCAGTGACCCAGACTGATGTCCTGTCTCTCCGACAATCCGCAGTGACCCAGACTAATGTCCAGTCTCTCCGACACTCCGACACTCCGCAGTGACCCAGACTGATGTCCAGTCTCTCCGACAATCCGACACTCCGCAGTGACCCAGATTGATGTCCAGTCTCTCCGTCACTCCGCAGTGACCCAGACTGATGTCCAGTCTCTCCAACACTCCGCAGTGACCCAGACTGATGTCCAGTCTCTCCGACACTCCGCAGTGACCCAGACTGATGACCAGTCTCTCCGACACTCCGACCCTCCGCAGTGACCCAGACTGATGTCCAGTCTCTCCGACACTCCGCAGTGACCCAGACTGATGTCCAGTCTCTCCGACACTCCGCAGTGACCCAGACTGATGTCCACTCTCTCCAACACTCCGCAGTGACCCAGACTGATGTCCAGTCTCTCCGACACTCCGCAGTGCCCCAGACTGATGTCCCGTCTCTCCGAAATTCCGCAGTGACCCAGACTGATGTCCAGTCTCTCCGACACTCCGACACTCCGCAGTGACCCAGACTGATGTCCAGTCTCTCCGACACTCCGACCCTCCGCAGTGACCCAGACTGATGTCCAGTCTCTCCGACACTCCGCAGTGCCCCAGACTGATGTCCCGTCTCTCCGAAATTCCGCAGTGACCCAGACTGATGTCCAGTCTCTCCAACACTCCGACCCTCCGCAGTGACCCAGACTGATGTCCAGTCTCTCCAACACTCCCTCACTCCGCAGTGACCCAGACTGATGTCCAGTCTCTCCGACACTCCGCAGTGACCCAGACTAATGTCCAGTCTCTCCGACACTCCGACACTCCGCAGTGACCCAGACTGATGTCCAGTCTCTCCGACACTCCGCTGTGACCCAGACTGATGTCCAGTCTCTCCGACACTCCGACCCTCCGCAGTGACCCAGACTGATGTCCAGTCTCTCCGACACTCCACAGTGACCCAGACTGATGTCCAGTCTCTCCGACACTCCGACACTCCACAGTGACCCAGACTGATGTCCCGTCTCTCCGAAATTCCGCAGTGACCCAGACTGATGTCCAGTCTCTCCGACACTCCGACACTCCACAGTGACCCAGACTGATGTCCAGTCTCTCCGAAATTCCGCAGTGACCCAGACTGATGTCCAGTCTCTCCGACACTCCGCAGTGAACAGACTAATGTCCAGTCTCTCCGACATTCCGACACTCCGCAGTGACCCAGACTGATGTCCAGTCTCTCCGAAACTCCGCAGTGACCCAGACTGATGTCCAGTCTCTCCGACACTCCGACACTCCGCAGTGACCCAGACTGATGTCCAGTCTCTCCGATACTCCGCAGTGCCCCAGACTGATGTCCCGTCTCTCCGAAATTCCGCAGTGACCCAGACTGATGTCCAGTCTCTCCGACATTCCGTCACTCCGCAGTGACCCAGACTGATGTCCAGTCTCTACGACACTCCGCAGTGACCCAGACTGATGTCCAGTCACTCCGACACTCCGCAGTGACCCAGACTAATGTCCAGTCTCTCCGACACTCCGACACTCCGCAGTGACCCAGACTGATGTCCTATCTCTCCGACACGACGCAGTGTCCCAGACTGATGTCCAGTCTCTCCGACACTCCGCAGTGACCCAGACTGATGTCCAGTCTCTCCGACACTCGACACTCCGCAGTGACCTAGACTGATGTCCAGTCTCTCCGACACTCCGCAGTGACCCAGACTGATGTCCAGTCTCTCCGACACTCCGCAGTGACCCAGACTGATGTCCATTCTCTCCGACACTCCGCAGTGACCCAGACTGATGTCCAGTCTCTCCAACACTCCGCAGTGACCCAGACTGATGTCCAGTCTCTCCGACACTCCGCAGTGACCCAGACTGATGTGCAGTCTCTCCGACACTCCGCAGTGCCCCAGACTGATGTCCCGTCTCTCCGAAATTCCGCAGTGACTCAGACTGATGTCCAGTCTCTCCGACACTCCGACACTCCGCAGTGACCCAGACTGATGTCCAGTCTCTCCGACACTCCGCAGTGACCCAGACTGATGTCCAGTCTCTCCGACACTCCGCAGTGACCCAGACTGATGTCCCGTCTCTCCGAAATTCCGCAGTGACCCAGACTGATGTCCAGTCTCTCCGACATTCCGTCACTCCGCAGTGACCCAGACTGATGTCCAGTCTCTACGACACTCCGCAGTGACCCAGACTGATGTCCAGTCACTCCGACACTCCGCAGTGACCCAGACTAATGTCCAGTCGCTCCGACACTCCGACACTCCGCAGTGACCCAGACTGATGTCCAGTCTCTCCGACAATCCGACACTCCGCAGTGACCCAGATTGATGTCCAGTCTCTCCGTCACTCCGCAGTGACCCAGACTGATGTCCAGTCTCTCCAACACTCCGCAGTGACCCAGACTGATGTCCAGTCTCTCCGACACTCCGCAGTGACGCAGACTGATGTCCAGTCTCTCCGACACTCCGACCCTCCGCAGTGACCCAGACTGATGTCCAGTCTCTCCGACACTCCGCAGTGACCCAGACTGATGTCCAGTCTCTCCGACACTCCGCAGTGACCCAGACCGATGTCCTCTCTCTCCGACACTCCGCAGTGACCAGACTGATGTCCAGTCTCTCCAACACTCCGCAATGACCCAGACTGATGTCCAGTCTCTCCGACACTCCACAGTGCCCCAGACTGATGTCCCGTCTCTCCGAAATTCCGCAGTGACCCAGGCTGATGTCCAGTCTCTCCGACACTCCGCAGTGCCCCAGACTGATGTCCCGTCTCTCCGAAATTCCGCAGTGACCCAGACTGATGTCCAGTCTCTCCAACACTCCGCAGTAACCCAGACTAATGTCCAGTCTCTCCGACACTCCGACACTCCGCAGTGACCCAGACTGATGTCCAGTCTCTCCGACACTCCGCTGTGACCCAGACTGATGTCCAGTCTCTATGACACTCCGACCCTCCGCAGTTACCCAGACTGATGTCCCGTCTCTCCGAAATTCCGCAGTGACCCAGACTGATGTCCAGTGTCTCCGACACTCCGACACTCCGCAGTGACCCAGACTGATGTCCAGTCTCTCCGAAACTCCGCAGTGACCCAGACTGATGTCCAGTCTCTCCGACACTCCGCAGTGACCCAGACTGATGTCCAGTCTCTCCGAAACTCCGCAGTGACCCAGACTGATGTCCAGTGTCTCCGTCACTCCGCAGTGACCCAGACTGATGTCCAGTCTCTACGACACTCCGCAGTGACCCAGACTGATGTCCAGTCACTCCGACACTCCGCAGTGACCCAGACTAATGTCCAGTCTCTCCGACACTCCGACACTCCGCAGTGACCCAGACTGATGTCCAGTCTCTCCGACACTCCGACACTCCGCAGTGACCCAGATTGATGTCCAGTCTCTCCGTCACTCCGCAGTGACCCAGAGTGATGTCCAGTCTCTCCAACACTCCGCAGTGACCCAGACTGATGTCCAGTCTCTCCGACACTCCGCAGTGACCCAGACTGATGTCCAGTCTCTCCGACAATCCGACACTCCGCAGTGACCCAGATTGATGTCCAGTCTCTCCGTCACTCCGCAGTGACCCAGAGTAATGTCCAGTCTCTCCAACACTCCGCAGTGACCCAGACTGATGTCCAGTCTCTCCGACACTCCGCAGTGACCCAGACTGATGTCCAGTCTCTCCGACACTCCGACCCTCCGCAGTGACCCAGACTGATGTCCAGTCTCTCCGACACTCCGCAGTGACCCAGACTGATGTCCAGTCTCTCCGACACTCCGCAGTGACCCAGACTGATGTCCACTCTCTCCAACACTCCGCAGTGACCCAGACTGATGTCCAGTCTCTCCGACACTCCGACCCTCCGCAGTGACCCAGACTGATGTCCAGTCTCTCCAACACTCCGCAGTGACCCAGACTGATGTCCAGTCTCTCCGACACTCCGCAGTGACCCAGACTGATGTCCAGTCTCTCCGACACTCCGACCCTCCGCAGTGACCCAGACTGATGTCCAGTCTCTCCGACACTCCGCAGTGACCCAGACTGATGTCCAGTCTCTCCGAAATTCCGCAGTGACCCAGACTGATGTCCAGTCTCTCCAACACTCCCTCACTCCGCAGTGACCCAGACTGATGTCCAGTCTCTCCGACACTCCGACACTCTGCAGTGACCCAGACTGATGCCCAGTCTCTCCGACACTCCGCAGTGACCCAGACTAATGTCCAGTCTCTCCGACACTCCGCAGTGACCCAGACTGATGTACAGTCTCTCCGACACTCCGCAGTGACCCAGACTGATGTCCAGTCTCTCCGACACTCCGACACTCCGCAGTGACCCAGACTGATGTCCAGTCTCTCCGACACTCCGCTGTGACCCAGACTGATGTCCAGTCTCTACGACACTCCGACCCTCCGCAGTGACCCAGACTGATGTCCCGTCTCTCCGAAATTCCGCAGTGACCCAGACTGATGTCCAGTCTCTCCGACACTCCGACACTCCGCAGTGACCCAGACTGATGTCCAGTGTCTCCAACACTCCGACACTCCGCAGTGACCCAGACTGATGTCCAGTCTCTCCGCCACTCCGACACTCCGCAGTGACCCAGACAGATGTCCAGTCTCTCCGACACTCCGCTGTGACCCAGACTGATGTCCAGTCTCTACGACACTCCGACCCTCCGCAGTGACCCAGACTGATGTCCCGTCTCTCCGAAATTCCGCAGTGACCCAGACTGATGTCCAGTCTCTCCGACACTCCGCAGTGAACAGACTAATGTCCAGTCTCTCCGACACTCCGACACTCCGCAGTGACCCAGACTGATGTCCAGTCTCTCCGACACTCCGACACTCCGCAGTGACCCAGACTGATGTCCAGTCTCTCCGACACTCCGCAGTGACCCAGACTGATGTCCAGTCTCTCCGAAACTCCGCAGTGACCCAGACTGATGTCCAGTGTCTCCAACACTCCGACACTCCGCAGTGACCCAGACTGATGTCCAGTCTCTCCGCCACTCCGACACTCCGCAGTGACCCAGACTGATGTCCAGTCTCTCCGACACGACGCAGTGTCCCAGACTGATGTCCAGTCTCTCCGACACTCCGCAGTGACCCAGACTGATGTCCAGTCTCTCCGACACTCCGACAGTCCACAGTGACCCAGACTGATGTCCAGTCTCTCCGACACTCCGCAGTGACCCAGACTGATGTCCAGTCTCTCCGACATTCCGTCACTCCGCAGTGACCCAGACTGATGTCCAGTCTCTCCGACACTCCGCAGTTACCCAGATTGATGTCCAGTCTCTCCGTCACTCCGCAGTGACCCAGACTGATGTCCAGTCTCTCCAACACTCCGCAGTGACCCAGACTGATGTCCAGTCTCTCCGACACTCCGCAGTGACCCAGACTGATGTCCAGTCTCTCCGACACTCCGACCCTCCGCAGTGACCCAGACTGATGTCCAGTCTCTCCGACACTCCGCAGTGACCCAGACTGATGTCCAGTCTCTCCGACACTCCGCAGTGACCCAGACCGATGTCCACTCCCTCCGACACTCCGCAGTGACCAGACTGATGTCCAGTCTCTCCAACACTCCGCAGTGACCCAGACTGATGTCCAGTCTCTCCGACACTCCGCAGTGCCCCAGACTGATGTCCCGTCTCTCCGAAATTCCGCAGTGACCCAGACTGATGTCCAGTCTCTCCGACACTCCGACACTCCGCAGTGACCCAGACTGATGTCCAGTCTCTCCGACACTCCGCAGTGACCCAGACTGATGTCCAGTCTCTCCGACACTCCGACACTCCGCAGTGACCCAGACTGATGTCCAGTCTCTCCGACACTCCGCAGTGACCCAGACTGATGTCCAGTCTCTCCGACACTCCGACCCTCCGCAGTGACCCAGACTGATGTCCAGTCTGTCCAACACTCCGCAGTGACCCAGACTGATGTCCAGTCTCTCCGACACTCCGCAGTGCCCCAGACTGATGTCCCGTCTCTCCGAAATTCCGCAGTGACCCAGACTGATGTCCAGTCTCTCCGACACTCCGCAGTAACCCAGACTAATGTCCAGTCTCTCCGACACTCCGACACTCCGCAGTGACCCAGACTGACGTCCAGTCTCTCCGACACTCCGCTGTGACCCAGACTGATGTCCAGTCTCTATGACACTCCGACCCTCCGCAGTGACCCAGACTGATGTCCCGTCTCTCCGAAATTCCGCAGTGACCCAGACTGATGTCCAGTGTCTCCGACACTCCGACACTCCGCAGTGACCCAGACTGATGTCCAGTCTCTCCGAAACTCCGCAGTGACCCAGACTGATGTCCAGTGTCTCCGACACTCTGCAGTGCCCCAGACTGATGTCCCGTCTCTCCGAAATTCCGCAGTGACCCAGACTGATGTCCAGTCTCTCCGACATTCCGTCACTCCGCAGTGACCCAGACTGATGTCCAGTCTCTCCGACACTCCGACCCTCCGCAGTGACCCAGACTGATGTCCAGTCACTCCGACACTCCGCAGTGACCCAGACTAATGTCCAGTCTCTCCGACACTCCGACACTCCGCAGTGACCCAGACTGATGTCCAGTCTCTCCGACAATCCGACACTCCGCAGTGACCCAGATTGATGTCCAGTCTCTCCGTCACTCCGCAGTGACCCAGAGTGATGTCCAGTCTCTCCAACACTCCGCAGTGACCCAGACTGATGCCCAGTCTCTCCGACACTCCGCAGTGACCCAGACTGATGTCCAGTCTCTCCGACACTCCGACCCTCCGCAGTGACCCAGACTGATGTCCAGTCTCTCCGACACTCCGCAGTGACCCAGACTGATGTCCAGTCTCTCCGACACTCCGCAGTTACCCAGACTGATGTCCACTCTCTCCAACACTCCGCAGTGACCCAGACTGATGTCCAGTCTCTCCGACACTCCGACCCTCCGCAGTGACCCAGACTGATGTCCAGTCTCTCCAACACTCCGCAGTGACCCAGACTGATGTCCAGTCTCTCCGACACTCCGCAGTGCCCCAGACTGATGTCCCGTCTCTCCGAAATTCCGCAGTGACCCAGACTGATGTCCAGTCTCTCCAACACTCCCTCACTCCGCAGTGACCCAGACTGATGTCCAGTCTCTCCGACACTCCGCAGTGACCCAGACTAATGTCCAGTCTCTCCGACACTCCGACACTCCGCAGTGACCCAGACTGATGTCCAGTCTCTCCGACACTCCGCTGTGACCCAGACTGATGTCCAGTCTCTACGACACTCCGACCCTCCGCAGTGACCCAGACTGATGTCCCGTCTCTCCGAAATTCCGCAGTGACCCAGACTGATGTCCAGTCTCTCCGACACTCCGACACTCCGCAGTGACCCAGACTGATGTCCAGTCTCTCCGACACTCCGCAGTGAACAGACTAATGTCCAGTCTCTCCGACACCCCGACACTCCGCAGTGACCCAGACTGATGTCCAGTCTCTCCGAAACTCCGCAGTGACCCAGACTGATGTCCAGTGTCTCCAACACTCCGACACTCCGCAGTGACCCAGACTGATGTCCAGTCTCTCCGACACTCCGCAGTGACACAGACTGATGTCCAGTCTCTCCGCCACTCCGACACTCCGCAGTGACCCAGACTGATGTCCAGTCTCTCCGACACGACGCAGTGTCCCAGACTGATGTCCAGTCTCTCCGACACTCCGCAGTGACCCAGACTGATGTCCAGTCTCTCCGACACTCCGACAGTCCACAGTGACCCAGACTGATGTCCAGTCCATCCGACACTCCGACACTCCGCAGTGACCCAGACTGATGTCCAGTCTCTCCGACACTGCGACACTCCGCAGTGACCCAGACTGATGTCCAGTCTCTCCGACACTCCGCAGTGACCCAGACTGATGTCCCGTCTCTCCGACACTCCGACACTCCGCAGTGACCCAGACTGATGTCCAGTCTCTCCGACACTGCGACACTCCGCAGTGACCCAGACTGATGTCCAGTCTCTCCGACACTCCGACACTCCGCAGTGACCCAGACTGATGTCCAGTCTCTCCGACACTCCGCAGTGACCCAGACTGATGTCCAGTCTCTCCGGCACTCCGACCCTCCGCAGTGACCCAGACTGATGTCCAATCTCTCCAACACTCCGCAGTGACCCAGACTGATGTCCAGTCTCTCAGACACTCCGCAGTGCCCCAGACTGATGTCCCGTCTCTCCGAAATTCCGCAGTGACCCAGACTGATGTCCAGTCTCTCCGACACTCCGTCACTCCGCAGTGACCCAGACTGATGTCCAGTCTCTCCGACACTCCGCAGTGACCCAGACTGATGTCCAGTCTCTCCGACACTCCGCAGTGACCCAGACTGATGTCCAGTCTCTCCGACACTCCGTCACTCCGCAGTGACCCAGACTGATGTCCAGTCTCTCCGACACTCCGCAGTGACCCAGACTGATGTCCAGTCTCTCCGACACTCCGCAGTGACCCAGACTGATGTCCAGTCTCTCCGACACTCCGACACTCCGCAGTGACTCAGACTGATGTCCAGTCTCTCCGACACTCCGCAGTGACCCAGACTGATGTCCAGTCTCTCCGACATTCCGCAGTGAACCAGACTGATGTCCAGTCTCTCCGACACTTCGCAGTGACCCAGACTGATGTCCAGTCTCTCCGACACTCCGCAGTGACCCAGACTGATGTCCAGTCTCTCCGACACTCCGCAGTGACCCAGACTGATGTCCAGTCTCTCCGACACTCCGACACTCCGCAGTGACTCAGACTGATGTCCAGTCTCTCCGACACTCCGCAGTGACCCAGACTGATGTCCAGTCTCTCCGACATTCCGCAGTGAACCAGACTGATGTCCAGTCTCTCCGACACTCCGCAGTGACCCAGACTGATGTCCAGTAACTCTGAAACTCCGCAGTGACCCAGACTGATGTCCAGTCTCTCCGACACTCCGCAGTGACCCAGACTGATATCCAGTCTCTCCGACACTCCGCAGTGACCCAGACTGATGTCCAGTCTCTCCGACACTCTGCAGTGACCCAGACTGATGTCCAGTCTCTCCGACACTCCGCAGTGACCCAGACTGATATCCAGTCTCTCCGACACTCTGCAGTGACCCAGACTGATGTCCAGTCTCTCCGACACTCCGCAGTGACCCAGACTGATATCCAGTCTCTCCGACACTCCGCAGTGACCCAGACTGATGTCCAGTCTCTCCGACACTCTGCAGTGACCCAGACTGATGTCCAGTCTCTCCGACACTCCGCAGTGACCCAGACTGATGTCCAGTCTCTCCGACACTCTGCAGTGACCCAGACTGATGTCCAGTCTCTCCGACACTCTGCAGTGACCCAGACTGATGTCCAGTCTCTCCGACACTCCGCAGTGACCCAGACTGATATCCAGTCTCTCCGACACTCCGCAGTGACCCAGACTGATGTCCAGTCTCTCCGACACTCCGCAGTGACCCAGACTGATGTCCCGTCTCTCCGAAATTCCGCAGTGATCCAGACTGATGTCCAGTCTCTCCGACACTCCGACACTCCGCAGTGCCCCAGACTGATGTCCAGTCTCTCCTACACTCCGACACTCCGCAGTGAGCCAGACTGATGTCCAGTCTCTCCGAAATTCCGCAGTGACCCAGACTGATGTCCAGTCTCTCCGACACTCCGACACTCCGCTGTGACCCAGACTGATGTCCAGTCTCTCCGACACTCCGACACTCCGCTGTGACCCAGACTGATGTCCAGTCTCCCCGACACTCCGACACTCCGCTGTGACCCAGACTGATGTCCAGTCTCCCCGACACTCCGACACCCTGCAGTTACCCAGACTGATGTCCAGTCTCTCCGACACTCCGCAGTGACCCAGACTTATGTCCAGTCTCTCCGACACTCCGCAGTGACCCAGACTGATGTCCAGTCTCTCCGACGCTCCGCAGTGACCCAGACTGATGTCCAGTCTCTCCGACACTCCGCAGTGACCCAGACTGATGTCCAGTCTCTCCGACATTCCGCAGTGACCCAGACTGATGTCCAGTCTCTCCGACACTCCGACACTCCGCTGTGACCCAGACTGATGTCCGCAGTGACCCAGACTATTCCTGATTCTGGTGCCAAGGCCTCTTTGCCGGTTGAACGGATCAGAGAGTGGTAGAGAGACAGATAGAAGAAAAGGCAGAGGTGAAAGAGAAGTGCGGTGTGAGGGAGAAAGGTGATGGAGGAGGGGAGAACAACATCGAGAGAGTGTGGCTGAGATGCAGATCTTTTTGAGCAGTGAATTGTTCTAATCTGGAAGGAGCTTCCCGACACCATGTTGGAGGCAACAAAATTCCAACTTTCAAATGGAAATTAGACAGATGGGAGGGATTATAGATTGTTGGGAAAGAGCGGAGAGTGGAAACAACTGTACAGATCAAACGGCCTCCTCCTGCATTGTAACATTCTCGGAAATGGAGAGAGAGAGAGAGAAGGGACAAGGGGAGCTGGAGAGAGAGAGAGTCAAGGAGAACTGGGGAGAGAGAAGAGCTGGAGGGAGACATAGAGAGAGAGAGAGACAAGGAGAACTGGAGAGAGAGAAGAATTGGAGGGAGAGATAGAGAGAGACAAGGAGAGCTGGAGAGAGAGAAGAATTGGAGGGAGAGATAGAGAGAGAGAGAGTCAAGGAGAACTGGAGAGAGAGAAGAGCTGGAGGGAGAGATAGAGAGAGAGAGTCAAGGAGAACTGGAGAGAGAGAAGAATTGGAGGGAGAGATAGAGAGAGACAAGGAGAACTGGAGAGAGAGAAGAATTGGAGAGAGAGAGACAAGGAGAACTGGAGAGAGAGAAGAGCTGGAGGGAGAGATAGACAGAGAGAGTCAAGGAGAACTGGGGAGAGAGAAGAGCTGGAGGGAGAGATAGAGAGAGAGAGAGGAGAACTGGAGAGAGAGAAGAGTTGGAGACAGAGTGAGAGAGAGACAAGGAGAACTGGAGAGAGAGAAGAGTTGGAGAGAGAGACAGAGAGAGAGAGAGGAGAACTGGAGAGAGAAGAGGTGGAGGGAGAGACAGAGAGAGACAAGGAGAACTGGAGAGAGAGAAGAGTTGGAGAGAGAGATAGAGAGAGAGAGAGGAGAACTGGAGAGAGAGAAGAGGTGGAGGGAGAGATAGAGAGAGAGAGTCAAGGAGAACTGGAGAGAGAGAAGAGTTGGACGGAAGGAGAGAGAGAAAGAGTCAAGGAGAACTGGAGAGAGTGAAGAATTGGAGAGAGAGATAGAGAGAGACAAGGAGAACTGGAGAGAGAGAAGAGCTGGAGGTAGAGATAGAGAGAGAGAGTCAAGGAGAACTGGAGAGAGAGAAGAGTTGGACGGAAGGAGAGAGAGAAAAAGTCAAGGAGAACTGGAGAGAGAGAAGAGTTGGAGAGAGAGATAGAGAGAGAGAGAGGAGAACTGGAGAGAGAGAAGAGCTGGAGGTAGAGATAGAGAGAGAGAGTCAAGGAGAACTGGAGAGAGAGAAGAGTTGGACGGAAGGAGAGAGAGAAAAAGTCAAGGAGAACTGGAGAGAGAGAAGAGTTGGAGAGAGAGATAGAGAGAGAGAGAGGAGAACTGGAGAGAGAGAAGAGGTGGAGGGAGAGATAGAGAGAGATAGAGTCAAGGAGAACTGGAGAGAGAGAAGAATTGGAGAGAGAGATAGAGAGAGACAAGGAGAACTGGAGAGAGAGAAGAATTGGAGAGAGAGAGACAAGGAGAACTGGAGAGAGAGAAGAGCTGGAGGGAGAGATAGAGAGAGAGAGTCAAGGAGAACTGGGGAGAGAGAAGAGCTGAAGGGAGAGATAGAGAGAGAGAGAGGAGAACTGGAGAGAGAGAAGAGTTGGAGACAGAGTGAGAGAGAGACAAGGAGAACTGGAGAGAGAGAAGAGTTGGAGAGAGAGACAGAGAGAGAGAGAGGAGAACTGGAGAGAGAAGAGGTGGAGGGAGAGACAGAGAGAGACAAGGAGAACTGGAGAGAGAGAAGAGTTGGAGAGAGAGATAGAGAGAGAGAGAGGAGAACTGGAGAGAGAGAAGAGGTGGAGGGAGAGATAGAGAGAGAGAGTAAAAGGAGAACTGGAGAGACAGAAGAGTTGGACGGAAGGAGAGAGAGAAAGACTCAAGGAGAACTGGAGAGAGTGAAGAATTGGAGAGAGAGATAGAGAGAGACAAGGCGAACTGGAGAGAGAGAAGAGCTGGAGAGAGAGATAGAGAGAGAGAGTCAAGGAGAACTGGAGAGAGAGAAGAGTTGGACGGAAGGAGAGAGAGAAAGAGTCAAGGAGAACTGGAGAGAGAGAAGAGCTGGAGGGAGAGATAGAGAGAGAGAGAGTCAAGGAGAACTGGGGAGAGAGAAGAGTTGGAGAGAGAGACAGAGAGAGAGAGACAAGGAGAACTGGAGAGAGAGAAGAATTGGAGGGAGAGATAGAGATAGAGAGAGTCAAGGAGAACTGGAGAGAGAGAAGAGTTGGAGAGAGAGATCGAGAGAGACAAGGAGAACTGGAGAGAGAGAAGAGCTGGAGGGAGAGATAGAGAGAGAGAGTCAAGGAGAACTGGAGAGAGAGAAGAGCTGGAGGGAGAGATAGAGAGAGAGAGACAAGGAGAACTGGATGGAGAGAAGAGGTGGAGGGAGGGAGAGAGAGAGACAAGGAGAACTGGAGAGAGAGAAGAGCTGGAGGGAGGGAGAGAGAGTGAGAGTCAAGGAGAGCTGGAAAGAGAGAAGAGTTGGAGAGAGAGATATAGAGAGACAAGGAGAACTGGAGAGAGAGAAGAGCTCGAGGGAGGGAGAGAGATGAGGAGAGCTGGAAGTAGACATGATCATAACTAGAGCAGGTAAGAGCACCTGGACAAAGGCTGCAAAGACCCGTTGGAATTAGGTTTCTTCAATATTCCACTCTGCGTTTCTATTCCACAAACACTCTGCGAGTTTTCCTCATTTAAACCTGGAGTTCTTTAGTTCTATTCAAAGTAATATTTCAATGTAATTATTCCATCTTGTCCATGATCAGATTTCCCTCCATATGAGCTTCTCCCAGGAGAAATGTCCATCTCTCTTCCTCCCACACATGGCTCCTCATTGTTCATGCCAGGCTGGAAGTGATTTCAAACATCACACCCCGTCACAGCGCAAACCATCCGGAGGAATTCTGTGACCCTGGAAGATGAGTTTCCTCCAATCCCTCGGCAGTTTCACCTTTCCGTCAGGAGCAGGAGGATCCACACCATTCCAGAGGGCGTTTCTCTGCTGTAGCCTGTGCGGTATTATCAGGTATTCCAGTACCCAAGAGGCTGAAGACCATTAGTTTAACCTAGGAGTCTACCATTGGCTGTTGGTACGTAGCTCCGCCTTGACGGGCGGGGTATAAGAACCGAAGCTGCTGGGGAACAGATCTAGTCGATTAAAGCCTTCAGTTATGTTACAAGCTGTTCTTTGACTTTAATTGACCGTGCATCAATTCAATCAGCTAGACTTAAGCTGAAAGAATGGCTCTCCAACTCAGCCCCCACGCGGAGAACTCGGCGGCGATATTTAAGCACTGGCTGGCGTGCTTTAAAGGCTACCTCGAGACGGCCGGAGGCACCCCCTCAGGGGAACAGAAACTGCATCTCCTGCACTCGAGAGTAAGCCCTGGGATCTTCACCCTCATCGAGGAGGCGGAGGACTTCGATGCTGTGATCGAACTGTTAAAGGGACATTATATACGCCCTGTAAACCAGGTCTACGCACGTCACCTGCTCGCAACCAGACAGCAAAGCCCCGGGGAATCGCTGGAGGACTTCTACCGTGCGCTACTGGTGCTGGGCAGAAACTGTGGCTGCCCGCAAGTTTCGGGCAGTGAGCTCACGGAACTTCTAATCTGGGATGCCTACGTAGCAGGTATGAGCTCCTCAGAGATCCGCCAAAGACTCTTAGAAAAGGACACCCTGGGAGTGAGAGGCACGGGCCCTGGCAGGGTCCATGGATGTTGCCTCCAGAAACGTGCAGTCCTATGCGTCCGACCGCGCGGCGGCCCCCTGGGCTGCGTGGCATCCCGCAGCGGCAGCCCCACTGACCTTCCCCGTGTCCCCGCAGGCCTGCGCTGTAAGACAGCCCGCTAACTCCGTCAGGCCCCGCTGTTTCTTCTGTGGGCAGGCGAAGCATCTCCGCACGCGCTGCCCGGCCCGCACCTCCACCTGCAAAGGGTGCGGCAAGAAGGGCCATTTTGTGGGGGTCTGCCAAGCACGGGCCATGGCCGCGGTCTCCAGCGACTCCGGACCGCCGCGGCTATCCTCCCCTTGGGCCTGAGGCAGCCAGCACTCACCGCCACCCCCCTATCCTAGGGCCACGTCCGACCCACGGGCGCGGCCATCTTGCCCCTCAGACACCACGCTGGATGGGTGGGCGCCGCCATTTTGTCCATCCCCGCCGCCATTTTGTCCATCCCCGACCACCATGTGCGATCCATGGGAGACACCATCTTGGATGGGGCCCCAGGCCCCCAGCACGGCCGACTACATGCTGCCCGATCACAACCCGCAACTGCTCCATCTGGCCTCGGTGACGTTGGACCAAAATCGACCTCGGACACTCGCGACTGCAACGACGACGGTCTTCATCAACGGCCACGAGACGTTTTGCCTGATCGACTCTGGGAGCACGGAGAGCTTTATACACCCCAACACGGTAAGGCGCTGTTCACTTGTTACTCACCCTGTAAACCAAAGGATCTCCCTGGCCTCCGGGTCACACTCGGTGGAGATAAAGCGGTTCTGCCTAGCAGACCTCACTGTCCAAGGCAGGAAATTCAACAATTTCCGCCTTTATGTCCTGCCGCACCTCTTCGCGGCCACCCTCCTGGGGTTGGACTTCCAATGTAACTTGCAAAGCCTGACCTTTAAATTAGGCGGCCCTATACCCCCCTTACTGTCTGCGGCCTCGCGACCCTTAAGGTCGACCCGCCTTCCCTGTTTGCGAACCTCACCCCGGATTGCAAACCCGTCGCCACCAGGAGCAGACGGTACAGCGCCCAGGACCGGACCTTTATCAGGTCCGAGGTCCAAAGGCTGCTGAGGGAAGGGGTCATCGAAGCGAGCAACAGTCTCTGGAGAGCTCAAGTAGTGGTGGTAAAGACCGGGGAGAAACATAGGATGGTCATCGACTACAATCAGACCATCAACAGGTTTACGCAACTGGACGCGTACCCTCTCCCCCGCATATCCGACCTGGTAAACAGGATCGTGCATTACAAGGTCTTCTCCACGGTGGATCTCAAGTCCTCCTACCATCAGCTACCCCTCCGCACTAGTGACCGCCAGTACACTGCCTTCGAAGCAGATGGGCGGTGGTACCAATTTTTAAGGGTTCCCTTTGGTGTCACTAACGGGGTCTCGGTCTTCCAGCGAGAGATGGACCGAATGGTTGACCGATACGGCTTACGCGCAACATTACCGTCTCTGGATAACGTCACCATCTGCGGCCACGACCAGCAGGACCACGACACCAACCAATGCACTGGGGCTGTTTAGCACAGGGCTAAATCGCTGGCTTTGAAAGCAGACCAAGGCAGGCCAGCAGCACGGTTCAATTCCCGTAACAGCCTCCCCGAACAGGCGCCGGAATGTGGCGACTAGGGGCTTTTCACAGTAACTTCATTTGAAGCCTACTTGTGACGATAAGCGATTTTCATTTTCATTTCAAATTCCGGAAATTTCTCCAGACCGCGAAAATCCTTAACTTAAGGTATAATAAGGATAAATGCGTGTTTAGCACCGACCGCCTAGCCATCCTCGGCTACGTAGTGCGAAATGGAGTTATAGGCCCTGACCCTGAGCGCATGCGCCCCCTTATGGAGTTCCCCCTCCCTCACTGCTCCAAGGCCCTGAAGCGCTGCCTCGGGTTTTTCAGTTATTACGCACAGTGGATCCCCAACTACGCAGACAAAGCCCGACCCCTAATCCAGTCCACAACCTTCCCCCTGTCGACGGAGGCCCGCCAGGCCTTCAGCCGCATCAAAGCAGACATTGCAAAGGCCACAATGCACGCCATCGACGTGTCCCTCCCATTCCAGGTCGAGAGCGATGTGTCTGACGTAGCTCTGGCGGCCACTCTCAACCAAGCGGGCAGGTCCGTGGCCTTTTTCTCCCGAACCCTCCACGCCTCAGAAATCCGCCACTCCTCAGTGGAAAAGGAGGCCCAGGCCACAGGAGAAGCTGTGCGACATTGGAGGCATTACCTGGCCGGCAGGAGATTCACTCTCCTCACTGACCAACAGTCGGTAGCTTTCATGTTCGATAATGCACAGCGGGGCAAGATACAAAAACAACAAGATCTTGCGGTGGAGGATCGAACTCTCCACCTACAACTACGAGATCTTGTATCGTCCCGGGAAGCTAAACGAGCCTCCTGACGCCCTATCCCGCGGCACATGTGCCAACGCACAAGTGGACCGCCTCCGAGCCCTCCACGAGGACCTCTGCCACCCGGGGGTCACTCACTTTTTCCACTTCATTAAGACCCGCAACCTGCCCCACTCCATCGAGGAGGTCAGGACAGCCACCAGGAATTGCCAAATCTGCGCGGAGTGCAAACCGCACTTCTACCGGCCAGAGAGGGCGCACCTGATAAAGGCTTCCCGTCCCTTTGAACGCCTCGGCATGGACTTCAAAGGCCCCCTCCCCTCCACCGACTGCAACACGTACTTCCTGAACGTGATTGACGAGTACTCCCGGTTCCCATTCGCCATCCCCTGCCCCGACATGACCGCAACCACCGCCATCAAGGCCCTCCAGGGTGTCTTTACACTGTTCGGGTTCCCCGCTTACATGCACAGTGATAGGGGTTCCTCCTTTATGAGCGACGAACTGCATCAATTCCTGCTCAGCAAGGGCATCGCCTCGAGCAGGACGACCAGTTACAACCCCCGGGGTAACGGACAGGTAGAGAGGGAGAACGGAACGGTCTGGAAGACCGTCCTACTGGCCCTACGGTCCAGGAATCTCCCAGTCTCCCGCTGGCAGGAAGTCCTCCCGGAGGCCCTCCACTCCATCCGGTCGCTGCTCTGTACAACTACCAATCAGACACCTCATGAACGTCTCCTTGTTTTCCCCAGGAAGTCCTCCTCCGGGACCTCGCTTCCAACCTGGCTAGCGACACCCGGACCCATCCTGCTCCGGAAGCACGTGTGGGCGCATAAGTCGGACCCGTTGGTCGAGAGGGTCCACCTGCTGCACGCTAACCCCTCGTACGCCTACATGGCGTTCGCTGACGGCCGGCAAGATACAGTCTCCCTCCGGGACCTGGCGCCCGCCGGAACCCCATGCGCACCCGAACCATTACCCCCCCCCCTCCCCCCCCCCACAGCACCTCACTGGAGGGTCAGTCCTCCCGTCACTCCTACCTAGGCCATCCACCCACCGACGCCCCCTACAGGCGCCCCCCTCTCTGCCCAACCGTTTGCCCCACCAGCGCCGTCTAGGGGTGACGAAGCTGCCATGGAGGCCGAAGCCACGCTCCCGGAGTCGCAGACGCCCGGACCCCCACCAGAACCACCACCGAGGCTCACACGATCCAGGAGGACGACCAGGCTACCCGACCGACTGATTGCTTCACTGTAACTGTAAATGAACACTGACTGTATATATCTTCCACGCTTGTAAATATTCTCGACATCTCTGTAAGGAGGTATCACGGTGCCTCCATATCTGATCATACCATGTTAAATGCAATTGTAACCACTGGCCATCACCCCCGCCGGACTCTTTTTTAACAGGGGGTGAATGTGGTATTATCAGGTATTGCAGTACCCGAGAGGCTGTAGACCATTGGGTAAACCTCGGAGTTTACCATTGGCTGTTTGGTATGTAGCTCCGCCCTGACAGGCGGGGTATAAGAACCGGTGCCGTCCCAGCAGCCTCATTCTGTACCGAAGCTGCTGGGGGACAGTTCTAGTCTATTAAAGCCTTCAGTTATGTTACAACCTCGTCTTTGAGTTTAATGGATCGCGCATCAGCCTCTGAGATGTGAGGTGAGGAAGCAGGTCGCAGAAACCACCTCAACCTGCGGCGATGGCACCGACCTGCACCACATTCTCAGCAATGTGAGCCAAATGCCATTTCCAGTAACTCAAACTCTGACCCTAAGGTTCAACAGCAGAGCTCCACTCAGCTCTGTATCGTCAATCTGAGCAGAATTGGATACAGTTCTCATGGTGTCTGTGTAACACCAGCAGGTACAGTCGGTGTGCTGGGGGTGTCTGTGTAACACCAGCAGGTACAGTCGGTGTGCTGGGGGTGTCTGTGTAACACCAGCAGATACAGTCGGTGTGCTGGGGGTGTCTGTGTAACACCAGCAGGTACAGTCGGTGTGCTGGGGGTGTCTGTGTAACACCAGCAGATACAGTCGGTGTGCTGGGGGTGTCTGTGTAACACCAGCAGACACAGTTGGTGTGCTGGGGGTGTCTGTGTAACACCAGCAGGTACAGTCGTTGTGCTGGGGGTGTCTGTGTAACACCAGCAGGTACAGTCGGTGTGCTGGGGGTGTCTGTGTAACACCAGCAGGTACAGTAGGTGTGCTGGGGGTCTCTGTGTAACACCAGCAGACACAGTCGGTGTGCTGGGGGTGTCTGTGTAACACCAGCAGGTACAGTCGTTGTGCTAGGGGTCTCTGTGTAACACCAGCAGATACAGTCGGTGTGCTAGGGATGTCTGTGTAACACCAGCAGATACAGTTGGTGTGCTAGGGATGTCTGTGTAACACCAGCAGGTACAGTCGGTGTGCTAGGGATGTCTGTGTAACACCAGCAGGTACAGTTGGTGTGCTGGGGGTGTCTGTGTAACACCAGCAGGTACAGTCGGTGTGCTGGGGGTGTCTGTGTAACACCAGCAGGTACAGTCGGTGTGCTGGGGGTGTCTATGTAACACCAGCAGGTACAGTCGGTGTGCTGGGGATGTCTGTGTAACACCAGCAGATACAGTCGGTGTGCTGGGGGTGTCTGTGCAACACCAGCAGATACAGTCGGTGTGCTGGGGATGTCTGTGTAACACCAGCAGGTACAGTCGGTGTGCTGGGGATGTCTGTGTAACACCAGCAGGTACAGTCGGTGTGCTGGGATGTCTGTGTAACACCAGCAGGTACAGTCGGTGTGCTGGGGATGTCTGTGTAACACCAGCAGGTACAGTCGGTGTGCTGGGGATGTCTGTGTAACACCAGCAGGTACAGTTGGTGTGCTGGGGGTGTCTATGTAACACCAGCAGGTACAGTCAGTGTGCTGGGGATGTCTGTGTAACACCAGCAGGTACAGTTGGTGTGCTGGGGGTGTCTATGTAACACCAGCAGGTACAGTCAGTGTGCTGGGGGTGTCTATGTAACACCAGCAGGTACAGTCGGTGTGCTGGGGGTGTCTGTGTAACACCAGCAGGTACAGTCGGTGTGCTGGCGATGTCTGTGTAACACCAGCAGGTACAGTCGGTGTGTTGGGGATGTCTGTGTAACACCAGCAGATACAGTCGGTGTGCTGTGGGTGTCTGTGTAACACCAGCAGGTACAGTCGTTGTGCTGGGGGTGTCTGTGTAACACCAGCAGATACAGTCGGTGTGCTGGGGATGTCTGTGTAACACCAGCAGGTACAGTCGGTGTGCTGGGGGTCTCTGTGTAACACCAGCAGACACAGTCGGTGTACTGGGGGTGTCTGTGTAACACCAGCAGGTACAGTCGTTGTGCTAGGGGTCTCTGTGTAACACCAGCAGATACAGTCGGTGTGCTAGGGATGTCTGTGTAACACCAGCAGATACAGTTGGTGTGCTAGGGATGTCTGTGTAACACCAGCAGGTACAGTCGGTGTGCTAGGGATGTCTGTGTAACACCAGCAGGTACAGTCGGTGTGCTGGGGGTGTCTGTGTAACACCAGCAGGTACAGTCGGTGTGCTGGGGGTGTCTGTGTAACACCAGCAGGTACAGTCGGTGTGCTGGGGGTGTCTATGTAACACCAGCAGGTACAGTCGGTGTGCTGGGGGTGTCTGTGTAACACCAGCAGGTACAGTCGGTGTGCTGGGGATGTCTGTGTAACACCAGCAGGTACAGTCGGTGTGCTGGGATGTCTGTGTAACACCAGCAGGTACAGTCGGTGTGCTGGGGATGTCTGTGTAACACCAGCAGGTACAGTCGGTGTGCTGGGGAGGGATTCTGACTGATGGATCTTTCTCTTTTCTTTGCGAGCAGGGGTGGGAGTGTGTCTATGATGCAGCTGTCGATGTGGAGCGGAATCGTGGCGGTGTTCAGTATGGTATGGACCTTCGCCGCTTGCCAGCTGGGGGGCTGCTGGGACCAGAATAAGTGCAAGGAACTGTTTGCATCTCCCAAACTGCTGGTAAGTCAGAATGCAACCGCAATACTCACAATCAGTCTCGGTAATGATCACACAAAAGCCGTTGTGTTCAGCCCCTGCCACGCCGTCTCAGGCAGAACCACATTGTGTCCGCTCTGGGAATCCTATTTAACCCCAGACAACCTGAAAATCCTTTTCCTCTTCCTCACAAAGCCTGCCTTCTCCCACCTGGATGATGTCCATCTCTGCCCCTCACCCAACCCATCTCCCGCTGAAAACCACATGCTCGCTAATGGGCGGCACGGTGGCACAGTGGTTAGCACTGTTGCTTCACAGCTCCAGGGTCCCAGGTTCGATTCCCCGCTTGGGTCACTGTCTGTGCAGAGTCTGCACGTTCTCCCCGTGTCTGCGTGGGTTTCCTCCGGGGGCTCCGGAGTCCTCCCACAAGTCCCGAAAGACGTGCTTGTTAGGTGAATTGAACATTCTGAATTCTCCCTCAGTGTACCCGAACAGGCGCCGGAATGTGGCGACTAGGGGATTTTCACAGTAACTTCATTGCAGTGTTAATGCAAGCCTACTTGTGACAATAAAGATTATTATTATAGAGAGTAGCGGTGGAAGGGTGTTTTTCTGTCTGGAGATCTGTAGCTAGTGGTGTTCCTCAGGGATCAGTGCTGGGACCTCTGTTGTTTGTAGTTTATAAATGATCTGGAGGAAAATGTGGATGGTCTGATTAGTACGTTTGCGGATGACACGAAGATTGGTGGAGTTGCTGATCGTGCCGAGGATTGTCAGAGGACACAACAGGATATAGATAGATTGGAGACTTAGGCACAGAAATGGCAGATGGGAGTTTAATCCGGACAAATGCGAGGTGATGCAATTTGGAGGATCAAATCTAGGTATGAATTATACTGTAAATGGCAGAATCCTGAGGAACATTAACATACAGAGGGATCTGGGCGTGCAGGTCCACAGCCTGAGGATTCAGGGTAAACCATTTCGGACAGAGATGAGGAGACATTTCTTCACACAGAGAGTGGTGAGTCTGTGGAATTCATTACCACAGGAAGTAGTTGATGCTAAAACTTTGAATATATTCAAGAGGTGGCTGGATATCGCACTTGGGGAGAATGGGATCAAAGGCTATGGGGAGAAAGCAGGATTAGGCTATTGAGTTGGATGATCAGCTATGATTGTGATAAATGGCAGAGCAGCCTCGAAGGGCCAAAAGGCCTCCTCCTGCTCCTATCTTCTATGTATCTATGTTCCCTAAAAGTGGCAACACAGGTAGCCATATTAAGAAGGCATATGGCATGCTTGCCTTCATCAGCCGGGGCATTGAGTACAGGAGTTGGGAAATCATGTTGCAGCTGTATAAAACCCTGGTTAGGCTGCATTTGGAGTATTGTGTGCAGTTCTGGTCACCACATTATCAGAAGGACGTGGAAGCTTTGGAGAGAGTGCAAAGGTTCACCAGGATGTTGCCTGGCCTTGAGGGTGTTGGCTATGAGGAGAGGTTGAATAAACCAGGATTGTTTTCACTGGAAAGACGGAGGCTGAGGGGAGACCTGACTGAGGTCTACAAAATTACGAGAGGTATAGACAGGGTGGATAGTCAGAGGCTTTTTCCAAGGGTGGAAGTGTCAAATACAAGTGGGACACAGGTTCAGGGTGAGAGGGGAAATGTGGGAGATGTGCGGGGTAAGTTTTTCACACAGAGATTGGTGGGTGTCTGGAACGCGCTGCCAGAGGATGTGGTGGAAACAGCACATTAGCAACATTTAAGAGGCACCTGGATGGGTCCATGAATAGGGAGAAAATAGAGGATACGGACCGAGTAAGGGCGGACGTTTTTTTTTTGGGTAAAGCATCATGGTCAGCATGGCAGCACAGTGGCTAGCACTGTGGCTTCACAGCGCCAGGGTCCCAGGTTCAATTCCCCACTGGGTCACTGTCTGTGTGGAGTCTGCATGTTCTCCCCGTGTCTGCGTGGGTTTCCTCCGGGTGCTCCGGATTCCTCCCACAAGTCCCGAAAGACGTGCTGTTAGGTGAATTGGACATTCTGAATTCTCCCTGTGTACCCGAACAGGCGCCGGAGTGTGGCGACTAGGGGATTTTCACAGTAACTTCATTGCAGTGTTAATGTGATGTGGAGATACCGGCGTTGGACTGGGGTGAGCACAGTAAGAAGTCTTACAACACCAGGTTAAAGTCCAACAGCTTTGTTTCAAATCACTAGCATTCGGAGAACAGCTCCTTCCTGAGGAAGATTCACCTGAGGAAGGAGCAGTGCTCCGAAAGCTAGTGATTCAAAACAAACCTGTTGGACTTTAACCTGGTGTAAGACTTCCTACAGTGTTAATGTGAGCATACTTGTGACAATAATAAAGATTATTATTATGATCGCCACAGGCTTGGAGGGCTTGTTCCTCTGCTGTACTGTTCTTTGTTCTTTGTTCTTTGATCATAATGAATGGCAGGGCAGGCTCGAAGGCCGAACGGTCTCCAAAGTGGTTAACCTCGCATTTATCCAAATTGTACCACATCTGCATTGATTTGCCCACTCTCTCAAGTTGTCCAAATCACACTGAAGGATCTATGTATCCTCCTCACAGCTCACCCTCCCACACAACTGTGCATTGGGGACTAAAGCGGGTCAAGAAGGTGGTTTACCACATCTTCTCAAGGGCAATTAGTGATTGGTGATCAATACTGACCTAACCAGTATCAAACCAGGAGGGGCTTTTCACAGGTACTTCATTGCAGTGTTAATGTAAGCCTACCTGTGACACTAATAAAGATTATTCATTAACCAGCGATGCTCACATACATGAACGAACAAAAGAATCTGCAAACTTCTTATCCCTCTACATTCAAATCCAAATCATGAATATATATCACAGAAAGCAAGAATACAACACCCTCTCAATCCCACCTGAGCCATTCGGAGCCCTCTCAAGCCCACCTGAGCCAACACGGAGCCCTCTCAATCCCACCTGAGCCATTCGGAGCCCTCTCAATCCCACCTGAGCCAACACGGAGCCCTGTCAATCCCACCTGAGCCAACACGGAGCCCTGTCAATCCCACCTGATCCAACACGGAGCCCTGTCAATCCCACCTGATCCAGCACGGAGCCCTGTCAATCCCACCTGATCCAACACGGAGCCCTGTCAATCCCATCTGATCCAACACTGCTCCCTGTCAATCCCATCTGATCCAACACGGAGCCTTCTCAATCCCACCTGATCCAACACTGAGCCCTGTCAATCCCAACTGATCCAACACGGAGCCCTGTCAATCCCAGCTGAGCCAACACTGAGCCCTGTGAATCCCACCTGATCCAACACGGAGCCCTGTGAATCCCACCTGATCCAACACTGAGCCCTCTCAATCCCACCTGATCCAACACGGAGCCCTGTGAATCCCAACTGATCCAACACTGAGCCCTGTCAATCCCACCTGATCCAACATGGAGCCCTGTCAATCCCACCTGATCCAACACGGAGCCCTGTGAATCCCAACTGATCCAACACTGAGCCCTCTCAATCCCACCTGATCCAACACTGAGCCCTCTCAATCCCACCTGATCCAACACGGAGCCCTGTGAATCCCAACTGATCCAACATGGAGCCCTGTCAATCCCACCTGATCCAACACGGAGCCCTGTCAATCCCACCTGAGCCAACACGGAGCCCTGTGAATCACACCTGATCCAGCACGGAGCCGTGTCAATCCCACCTGAGCCAACACGGAGCCCTGTGAATCCCACCTGAGCCAACACGGAGCCCTGTCAATCCCACCTGAGCCAACACTGAGCCCTGTCAATCCCATCTGATCCAGCACGGAGCCCTGTCAATCCCACCTGAGCCAACACGGAGCCCTGTGAATCCCACCTGAGCCAACACGTCGCCCTGTCAATCCCACCTGAGCCAACACTGAGCCCTGTCAATCCCACCTGATCCAACACGGAGCCCTGTGAATCCCACCTGAGCCAACACGGAGCCCTGTCAATCCCAACTGAGCCAACACTGAGCCCTGTCAATCCCACCTGATCCAGCACGGAGCCCTCTCAATCCCACCTGATCCAACACTGAGCCCTGTCAATCCCACCTGAACCAACACTGAGCCCTCTCAATCCCACCTGATCCAACACTGAGCCCTCTTAATCCCACCTGATCCAACACTGAGCTCTGTCAATCCCACCTGAGCCAACACTGAGCCCTCTCAATCCCACCTGATCCAACACTGAGCCCTCTCAATCCCACCTAATCCAGCACGGAGCCCTGTCAATCCCACCTGAGCCAACACGGAGCCCTGTCAATCCCACCTGATCCAACACTGAGCCCTCTCAATCCCACCTAATTCAACACTGAGCTCTGTCAATCCCACCTGAGCCAACATGGAGCCCTGTCAATCCCACCTGATCCAACACGGAGCCCTGTGAATCCCACCTGATTCAACACTGAGCCCTGTCAATCCCAACTGATCCAACACTGAGCCCTGTCAATCCCACCTGATTCAACACTGAGCCCTGAGAATCCCACCTGATCCAACACTGAGCCCTGTCAATCCCACCTGATCCAACATGGAGCCCTGTCAATCCCACCTGAGCCAACACTGAGCCCTCTCAATCCCACCTGATTCAACACGGTGCCCTGTGAATCCCACCTGATCCAACACGGAGCCCTGTCAATCCCACCTGAGCCAACACGGAGCCCTGTCAATCCCACCTGAGCCAACACGGAGCCCTGTCAATCCCACCTGGTCCAACACTGAGCCCTCTCAATCCCACCTGATCCAACACTGAGCCCTGTTAATCCCACCTGATCCAACACGGAGCCCTGTCAATCCCACCTGATCCGGCACGGAGCCCTGTCAATCCCACCTGATCCAGCACGGAGCCCTGTCAATCCCACCTGATCCAACACTGAGCCCTGTCAATCCCACCTGATCCAACACGGAGCCCTGTCAATCCCATCTGATTCAACACTGAGCCCTGTCAATCCCACCTGATCCAACACGGAAACCTGTCAATCCCACCTGATCCAACACTGAGCCCTGTCAATCCCACCTGATCCAACACGGAAACCTGTCAATCCCCCCTGATCCAACACGGAGCCCTGTGAATCCCACCTGATCCAGCACGGAGCCCTGTCAATCCCACCTGATCCAGCACGGAGCCCTGTCAATCCCACCTGATCCAACACGGAGCCCTGTGAATCCCAACTGATCCAAAACGGAGCCCTGTCAATCCCACCTGATCCAACACGGAGCCCTGTGAATCCCAACTGATCCAACACTGAGCCCTGTCAATCCCACCTGATCCAACACGGAGCCCTGTGAATCCCAACTGATCCAACACTGAGCCCTGTCAATCCCACCTGATCCAACACGGAGCCCTGTGAATCCCAACTGATCCAACACGGAGCCCTGTCAATCCCACCTGATCCAACACAGAGCCCTCTCAATCCCACCTGATCCAACACGGAGCCGTCTCAATCCCACCTGATCCAACACGGAGCCGTCTCAATCCCACCTGATCCAACACGGAACCCTGTCAATCCCACCTGATCCAACACTGAGCTCTGTCAATCCCACCTGATCCAACACGGAGCCCTGTCAATCCCACCTGAGCCAACACGGAGCCCTGTCAATCCCACCTGAGCCAACACGGAGCCCTGTCAATCCCACCTGATCCAACACTGAGCCCTGTCAATCCCACCTGATCCAACACGGAGCCCTGTCAATCCCACCTGATCCAACACGGAGCCCTGTCAATCCCACCTGATCCAGCACGGAGCCCTGTCAATCCCACCTGATCCAACACGGAGCCCTGTCAATCCCACCTGATCCAACACGGAGCCCCCTCAATCCCACCTGACCCAACACTGAGCCCTGTGAATCCCACCTGATCCAACACTGAGCCCTGTGAATCCCACCTGATCCAACACGGAGCCCTGTGAATCCCACCTGATCCAACACTGAGCCCTCTCAATCCCACCTGATCCAACACGGAGCCCTGTGAATCCCACCTGATCCAACACTGAGCCCTGTGAATCCCACCTGATCCAACACTGAGCCCTGTCAATCCCACCTGATCCAACACTGAGCCCTGTGAATCCCACCTGAGCCAACACTGAGCCCTGTCAATCCCACCTGAGCCAACACTGAGCCCTGTGAATCCCACCTGATCCAACACGGAGCCCTGTCAATCCCACCTGATCCAACACTGAGCCCTCTCAATCCCACCTGATCCAACACGGAGCCCTGTGAATCCCACCTGATCCAACACTGAGCCCTCTCAATCCCACCTGATCCAACATGGAGCCCTGTCAATCCCACCTGATCCAACACGGAGCCCTGTCAATCCCACCTGATCCAGCACGGAGCCCTGCCAATCCCACCTGATCCAACACGGAGCCCTGTGAATCCCACCTGATCCAACACTGAGCCCTCTCAATCCCACCTGATCCAACACGGAGCCCTGTGAATCCCACCTGATCCAACACTGAGCCCTCTCAATCCCACCTGATCCAACATGGAGCCCTGTCAATCCCACCTGATCCAACACGGAGCCCTGTCAATCCCACCTGATTCAGCACGGAGCCCTGCCAATCCCACCTGAGCCAACACGGAGCCCTGTGAATCCCACCTGAACCAGCACGGAGCCCTGTCAATCCCACCTGAGCCAACACGGAGCCCTGTGAATCCCACCTGAGCCAACACGGAGCCCTGTCAATCCCACCTGAGCCAACACTGAGTCCTGTCAATCCCACCTGATCCAGCACGGAGCCCTGTCAATCCCACCTGAGCCAACACGGAGCCCTGTTAATCCCACCTTATCCAACACTGAGCCCTCTCAATCCCACCTGATCCAACACTGAGCCCTGTCAATCCCACCTGATCCAACACGGAGCCTGTGAATCCCATTCGATCCAACACTGATCCCTGTCAATCCCACCTGATCCAGCACGGAGCCCAGTCAATCCCACCGGTCCAACACAGAGCCCTCTCAATCCCACCTGATCCAACACGGAGCCCTGTCAATCCCACCTGATCCAACACGGAGCCCAGTCAATCCCACCTGATCCAACACAGAGCCCTCTCAATCCCACCAGATCCAACACGGAGCCCTGTCAATCCCACCTGATCCAACATGGAGCCCTCTCACTCCCACCTGATCGAACACTGAGCCCTGTCAATCCCACCTGATCCAACACGGAGCCCTCTCAATCCCACCTGATCCAACACGGAGCCCTCTCAATCCCACCTGATACAACACTGAGCCCTGTGAATCCCAGCTGATCGAACACTTAGCTCTGTCAATCCCACCTGATCCAACATGGAGCCGTCTCAATCCCACCTGATACAACACGGAGCCCTGTCAATCCCACCTGATCCAACACGGAGCCGTCTCAATCCCACCTGATCCAACACTGAGCCCTGTGAATCCCAGCTGATCCAACACTTAGCTCTGTCAATCCCACCTGATCCAACATGGAGCCGTCTCAATCCCACCTGATACAACACTGAGCCCTGTGAATCCCAGCTGATCGAACACTTAGCTCTGTCAATCCCACCTGATCCAACATGGAGCCGTCTCAATCCCACCTGATACAACACGGAGCCCTGTCAATCCCACCTGATCCAACACGGAGCCCTCTCAATCCCACCTGATCCAACACGGAGCCCTCTCAATCCCACCTGATCCAACACGGAGCCGTCTCAATCCCACCTGATACAACACTGAGCCCTCTCAATGCCACCTGATCCAACATGGAGCCCTGTCAATCCCACCTGATCCAACACTGAGCTCTTTCAATCCCACCTGATCCAACACTGAGCCCTGTCAATCCCACCTGATCCAACACTGAGCCCTCTCAATCCCACCTGATCCAACACTGAGTCCTGTGAATCCCACCTGATTCAACACTGAGCCCTGTCAATCCCACCTGATCCAACACGGAGCCCTGTCAATCCCACCTGATCCAACACTGAGCCCTGTCAATCCCACCTGATCCAACACTGAGCCATGTCAATCCCACCTGATCCAACACGGAGCCCTGTCAATCCCACCTGATCCAACACTGAGCCCTCTCAATCCCACCTGATCCAACACGGAGCCGTCTCAATCCCACCTGATCCAAAACTGAGCCCTCTCAATCCCACTTGATCCAACACGGAGCCCTGTCAATCCCACCTGATCCAACACGGAGCCCTGTCAATCCCACCTGATCCAACACTGAGCTCTGTCAATCCCACCTGATCCAACACTGAGCCCTGTCAATCCCACCTGATCCAACACGGAGCCCTGTCAATCCCACCTGATCCAACACGGAGCCCTGTGAATTCCACCTGATCCAACACGGAGCTCTGTCAATCCCACCTGATCCAACACGGAGCCCTGTGAATTCCACCTGAGCCAACACGGAGCCCTGTCAATCCCACCTGATCCAACACGGAGCCCTGTGAATCCCAACTGATCCAACACTGAGCCCAGTCAATCCCACCTGATCCAACACGGAGCCCTGTGAATCCCAACTGATCCAACACAGAGCCCTGTCAATCCCACCTGATCCAACACTGAGCCATGCCAATCCCACCTGATCCAACACGGAGCCCTGTCAATCCCACCTGATCCAACACGGAGCCCTGTCAATCCCACCTGATCCAGCACGGAGCCCTGTCAATTCCACCTGATCCAGCACTGAGCCATGTCAATCCCACCTGATCCAACACGGAGCCCTGTCAATCCCACCTGAGCCAACACGGAGCCTTGTCAATCCCACCTGATCCAACACTGAGCCATGTCAATCCCACCTGATCCAACACGGAGCCCTGTCAATCCCACCTGATCCAACACAGAGCCCTCTCAATCCCACCTGATCCAACACGGAGCCGTCTCAATCCCACCTGATCCAACACGGAGCCGTCTCAATCCCACCTGATCCAACACGGAGCCCTGTCAATCCCACCTGATCCAACACTGAGCTCTGTCAATCCCACCTGATCCAACACGGAGCCCTGTCAATCCCACCTGAGCCAACACGGAGCCCTGTCAATCCCACCTGAGCCAACACGGAGCCCTGTCAATCCCACCTGATCCAACACGGAGCCCTGTCAATCCCACCTGATCCAACACGGAGCCCTGTCAATCCCATCTGATCCAGCACGGAGCCCTGTCAATCCCACCTGATCCAACACGGAGCCCTGTCAATCCCACCTGATCCAACACGGAGCCCCCTCAATCCCACCTGACCCAACACTGAGCCCTGTGAATCCCACCTGATCCAACACTGAGCCCTGTGAATCCCACCTGATCCAACACGGAGCCCTGTGAATCCCACCTGATCCAACACTGAGCCCTCTCAATCCCACCTGATCCAACACGGAGCCCTGTGAATCCCACCTGATCCAACACTGAGCCCTGTGAATCCCAACTGATCCAACACTGAGCCCTGTCAATCCCACCTGATCCAACACTGAGCCCTGTGAATCCCACCTGAGCCAACACTGAGCCCTGTCAATCCCACCTGAGCCAACACTGAGCCCTGTGAATCCCACCTGATCCAACACGGAGCCCTGTGAATCCCACCTGATCCAACACTGAGCCCTCTCAATCCCACCTGATCCAACACGGAGCCCTGTGAATCCCACCTGATCCAACACTGAGCCCTCTCAATCCCACCTGATCCAACATGGAGCCCTGTCAATCCCACCTGATCCAACACGGAGCCCTGTCAATCCCACCTGATCCAGCACGGAGCCCTGCCAATCCCACCTGATCCAACACGGAGCCCTGTGAATCCCACCTGATCCAACACTGAGCCCTCTCAATCCCACCTGATCCAACACGGAGCCCTGTGAATCCCACCTGATCCAACACTGAGCCCTCTCAATCCCACCTGATCCAACATGGAGCCCTGTCAATCCCACCTGATCCAACACGGAGCCCTGTCAATCCCACCTGATCCAGCACGGAGCCCTGCCAATCCCACCTGAGCCAACACGGAGCCCTGTGAATGCCACCTGATCCAGCACGGAGCCCTGTCAATCCCACCTGAGCCAACACGGAGCCCTGTGAATCCCACCTGAGCCAACACGGAGCCCTGTCAATCCCACCTGAGCCAACACTGAGCCCTGTCAATCCCACCTGATCCAGCACGGAGCCCTGTCAATCCCACCTGAGCCAATACGGAGCCCTGTCTATCCCACCTTATCCAACACGGAGCCCTGTCAATCCCACCTGATCCAACACGGAGCCTGTGAATCCCATTCGATCCAACACTGATCCCTGTCAATCCCACCTGATCCAGCACGGAGCCCAGTCAATCCCACCGGATCCAACACAGAGCCCTCTCAATCCCACCTGATCCAAAACGGAGCCCTGTCAATCCCACCTGATCCAACACAGAGCCCTCTCAATCCCACCTGATCCAACACGGAGCCCTGTGAATTCCACCTGATCCAACACTGAGCCCTGTCAATCCCACCTGATCCAACACTGAGCTCTGTCAATCCCACCTGATCCAGCACGGAGCCCTGTCAATCCCACCTGATCCAACACTGAGCCCTGTCAATCCCACCTGATCCAACACGGAGCCCTGTCAATCCCACGTGATCCAACACGGAGCCCTGTGAATTCCACCTGATCCAACACGGAGCTCTGTCAATCCCACCTGATCCAACACGGAGCCCTGTGAATTCCACCTGAGCCAACACGGAGCCCTGTCAATCCCACCTGATCCAACACGGAGCCCTGTGAATCCCAACTGATCCAACACTGAGCCCAGTCAATCCCACCTGATCCAACACGGAGCCCTGTGAATCCCAACTGATCCAACACGGAGCCCTGTCAATCTCACCTGATCCAACACTGAGCCATGTCAATCCCACCTGATCCAACACGGAGCCCTGTCAATCCCACCTGATCCAGCACGGAGCCCTGTCAATCCCACCTGATCCAGCACGGAGCCCTGTCAATCCCACCTGATCCAACACTGAGCCATGTCAATCCCACCTGATCCAACACGGAGCCCTGTCAATCCCACCTGATCCAACACAGAGCCCTCTCAATCCCACCTGATCCAACACGGAGCCGTCTCAATCCCACCTGATCCAACACGGAGCCGTCTCAATCCCACCTGATCCAACACGGAGCCCTGTCAATCCCACCTGATCCAACACTGAGCTCTGTCAATCCCACCTGATCCAACACGGAGCCCTGTCAATCCCACCTGAGCCAACACGGAGCCCTGTCAATCCCACCTGAGCCAACACGGAGCCCTGTCAATCCCACCTGATCCAACACGGAGCCCTGTCAATCCCACCTGATCCAACACGGAGCCCTGTCAATCCCACCTGATCCAGCACGGAGCCCTGTCAATCCCACCTGATCCAACACGGAGCCCTGTCAATCCCACCTGATCCAACACGGAGCCCCCTCAATCCCACCTGACCCAACACTGAGCCCTGTGAATCCCACCTGATCCAACACTGAGCCCTGTGAATCCCACCTGATCCAACACGGAGCCCTGTGAATCCCACCTGATCCAACACTGAGCCCTCTCAATCCCACCTGATCCAACACGGAGCCCTGTGAATCCCACCTGATCCAACACTGAGCCCTGTGAATCCCACCTGATCCAACACTGAGCCCTGTCAATCCCACCTGATCCAACACTGAGCCCTGTGAATCCCACCTGAGCCAACACTGAGCCCTGTCAATCCCACCTGAGCCAACACTGAGCCCTGTGAATCCCACCTGATCCAACACGGAGCCCTGTGAATCCCACCTGATCCAAAACTGAGCCCTCTCAATCCCACCTGATCCAACACGGAGCCCTGTGAATCCCACCTGATCCAACACTGAGCCCTCTCAATACCACCTGATCCAACATGGAGCCCTGTCAATCCCACCTGCTGCAACACGGAGCCCTGTCAATCCCACCTCATCCAGCACGGAGCCCTGCCAATCCCACCTGATCCAACACGGAGCCCTGTGAATCCCACCTGATCCAACACTGAGCCCTCTCAATCCCACCTGATCCAACACGGAGCCCTGTGAATCCCACCTGATCCAACACTGAGCCCTCTCAATCCCACCTGATCCAACATGGAGCCCTGTCAATCCCACCTGATCCAACACGGAGCCCTGTCAATCCCACCTGATCCAGCACGGAGCCCTGCCAATCCCACCTGAGCCAACACGGAGCCCTGTGAATGCCACCTGATCCAGCACGGAGCCCTGTCAATCCCACCTGAGCCAACACGGAGCCCTGTGAATCCCACCTGAGCCAACACGGAGCCCTGTCAATCCCACCTGAGCCAACACTGAGCCCTGTCAATCCCACCTGATCCAGCACGGAGCCCTGTCAATCCCACCTGAGCCAACACGGAGCCCTGTCAATCCCACCTTATCCAACACTGAGCCCTCTCAATCCCACCTGATCCAACACGGAGCCCTGTCAATCCCACCTGATCCAACACGGAGCCTGTGAATCCCATTCGATCCAACACTGATCCCTGTGAATCCCACCTGATCCAGCACGGAGCCCAGTCAATCCCACCTGATCCAACACGGAGCCCTGTCAACCCCACCTGATCCAACACGGAGCCCAGTCAATCCCACCTGATCCAACACAGAGCCCTCTCAATCCCACCAGATCCAACACGGAGCCCTGTCAATCCCACCTGATCCAACATGGAGCCCTCTCACTCCCACCTGATCGAACACTGAGCCCTGTCAATCCCACCTGATCCAACACGGAGCCCTCTCAATCCCACCTGATCCAACACGGAGCCCTCTCAATCCCAACTGATCCAACACGGAGCCGTCTCAATCCCACCTGATCCAACACTGAGCCCTGTGAATCCCAGCTGATCCAACACTTAGCTCTGTCAATCCCACCTGATCCAACATGGAGCCGTCTCAATCCCACCTGATACAACACTGAGCCCTGTGAATCCCAGCTGATCGAACACTTAGCTCTGTCAATCCCACCTGATCCAACATGGAGCCGTCTCAATCCCACCTGATACAACACGGAGACCTGTCAATCCCACCTGATCCAACACGGAGCCCTCTCAATCCACCTGATCCAACACGGAGCCCTCTCAATCCCACCTGATCCAACACGGAGCCGTCTCAATCCCACCTGATACAACACTGAGCCCTCTCAATGCCACCTGATCCAACATGGAGCCCTGTCAATCCCACCTGATCCAACACTGAGCTCTGTCAATCCCACCTGATCCAACACTGAGCCCTGTCAATCCCACCTGATCCAACACTGAGCCCTCTCAATCCCACCTGATCCAACACTGAGTCCTGTGAATCCCAACTGATCCAACACTGAGCCCTGTCAATCCCAACTGATTCAACACTGAGCCCTGTCAATCCCACCTGATCCAACACGGAGCCCTGTCAATCCCACCTGATCCAACACTGAGCCCTGTCAATCCCACCTGATCCAACACTGAGCCATGTCAATCCCACCTGATCCAACACGGAGCCCTGTCAATCCCACCTGATCCAACACTGAGCCCTCTCAATCCCACCTGATCCAACACGGAGCCGTCTCAATCCCACCTGATCCAACACTGAGCCCTCTCAATCCCACTTGATCCAACACGGAGCCCTGTCAATCCCACCTGATCCAACACGGAGCCCTGTGAATCCCAACTGATCCAACACTGAGCCCTGTCAATCCCACCTGATCCAACACGGAGCCCTGTCAATCCCACCTGATCCAACACTGAGCTCTGTCAATCCCACCTGATCCAACACTGAGCCCTGTCAATCCCACCTGATCCAACATGGAGCTCTGTCAATCCCACCTGATCCAACACGGAGCCCTGTGAATTCCACCTGATCCAACACGGAGCTCTGTCAATCCCACCTGATCCAACACGGAGCCCTGTGAATTCCACCTGAGCCAACACGGAGCCCTGTCAATCCCACCTGATCCAACACGGAGCCCTGTGAATCCCAACTGATCCAACACTGAGCCCAGTCAATCCCACCTGATCCAACACGGAGCCCTGTGAATCCCAACTGATCCAACACGGAGCCCTGTCAATCCCACCTGATCCAACACTGAGCTCTGTCAATCCCACCTGATCCAACACTGAGCCCTGTCAATCCCACCTGATCCAACACGGAGCCCTGTCAATCCCACCTGATCCATCACGGAGCCCTGTCAAT
Organism: Scyliorhinus torazame; assembly: GCF_047496885.1. Taxonomy (NCBI): domain Eukaryota; kingdom Metazoa; phylum Chordata; class Chondrichthyes; order Carcharhiniformes; family Scyliorhinidae; genus Scyliorhinus; species Scyliorhinus torazame. Next base: position 422,740,082 of record NC_092707.1, on the reverse strand, counting down.
CCCACCTGATCCAACACTGAGCTCTGTCAATCCCACCTGATCCAACACTGAGCCCTGTCAATCCCACCTAATCCAGCACGGGGCCCTGTCAATCCCACCTGATCCAACACTGAGCTCTGTCAATCCCACCTGATCCAACACTGAGCCCTGTCAATCCCACCTGATCCAACACGGAGCCCTGTCAATCCCACCTGATCCAACACGGAGCCCTGTCAATCCCACCTGATCCAACACTGAGCCCTGTCAATCCCACCTGATCCAACACGGAGCCCTGTCAATCCCACCTGATCCAACACTGAGCCCTGTGAATTCCACCTGATCCAACACGGAGCTCTGTCAATCCCACCTGATCCAACACGGAGCCCTGTGAATCCCAACTGATCCAACACTTAGCCCTGTCAATCCCACCTGATCCAACACGGAGCCCTGTCAATCCCACCTGAGCCAACACTGAGCCCTGTCAATCCCACCTGATCCAACACTGAGCCCTGTGAATTCCACCTGATCCAACACGGAGCTCTGTCAATCCCACCTGATCCAACACGGAGCCCTGTCAATCCCACCTGATCCAACACTGATCCCTGTCAATCCCACCTGATCCAACACGGAGCCCTGTCAATCCCACCTGATCCAACACGGAGCCCTGTGAATCCCACCTGATCCAACACGGAGCTCTCTCAATCCCACCTGGTCCAACACTGAGCCCTCTCAATCCCACCTCGTCCAACAATGAGCCCTCTCAATCCCACCTGATCCAACACTGAGCCCTGTCAATCCCACCTGATCCAACACTGAGCTCTGTCAATCCCACCTGATTCAACACTGAGCCCTGTCAATCCCACCTGATCCAACACGGAGCCCTGTCAATCCCACCTGATCCAACATGGAGCCCTGTGAATCCCACCTGATCCAACACTGAGCCCTGTCAATCCCACCTGATCCAACACTGAGCCTTGTCAATCCCACCTGATCCAACACGAAGCCCTGTCAATCCCACCTGATCCAACACGAAGCCCTGTCAATCCCACCTGATCCAACACGGAGCCCTGTCAATCCCACCTGATCCAACACTGATCCCTGTCAATCCCATCTGATCCAACACGGAGCCCTGTCAATCCCACCTGATCCAACACGGAGCCCAGTCAATCCCACCTGATCCAACACGGAGCCCAGTCAATCCCACCTGATCCAACACTGAGCCCTGTCAATCCCACCTGATCCAACACGGAGCCCAGTCAATCCCACCTGATCCAACACTGAGCTCTCTCAATCCCACCTGATCCAACACGGAGCCGTCTCAACCCCACCTGATACAACACGGAGCCCTCTCAATCCCAACTGATCCAACACGGAGCCGTCTCAATCCCACCTGATACAACACTGAGCCCTGTGAATCCCAGCTGATTCAACACTGAGCTCTGTCAATCCCACCTGATCCAACACGGAGCCCTCTCAATCCCACCTGATCCAACACTGAGCCCTGTGAATCCCAGCTGATTCAACACTGAGCTCTGTCAATCCCACCTGATACAACACTGAGCCCTGTGAATCCCAGCTGATCCAACACTGAGCTCTGTCAATCCCACCTGATCCAACACGGAGCCGTCTCAATCCCACCTGATACAACACTGAGCCCTGTGAATCCCAGCTGATTCAACACTGAGCTCTGTCAATCCCACCTGATCCAACACGGAGCCCTCTCAATCCCACCTGATACAACATGGAGCCCTGTCAATCCCACCTGATACAACACTGAGCCCTGTGAATCCCAGCTGATCCAACACTGAGCTCTCTCAATCCCACCTGATCCAACACGGAGCCGTCTCAACCCCACCTGATACAACACGGAGCCCTCTCAATCCCACCTGATCCAACACGGAAACCTGTCAATCCCACCTGATCCAACACTGAGCCCTGTGAATCCCAGCTGATTCAACACTGAGCTCTGTCAATCCCACCTGATACAACACTGAGCCCTGTGAATCCCAGCTGATCCAACACTGAGCTCTGTCAATCCCACCTGATCCAACACGGAGCCCTCTCAATCCCACCTGATCCAACACTGAGCCCTGTGAATCCCAGCTGATTCAACACTGAGCTCTGTCAATCCCACCTGATACAACACTGAGCCCTGTGAATCCCAGCTGATCCAACACTGAGCTCTGTCAATCCCACCTGATCCAACACGGAGCCGTCTCAATCCCACCTGATACAACACTGAGCCCTGTGAATCCCAGCTGATTGAACACTGAGCTCTGTCAATCCCACCTGATCCAACACGGAGCCCTCTCAATCCCACCTGATCCAACATGGAGCCCTGTCAATCCCACCTGATCCAACACTGAGCTCTGTCAATCCCACCTGATCCAACACTGAGCCCTGTCAATCCCACCTGATCCAACACTGAGCCCTGTGAATTCCACCTGATCCAACACTGAGCCCTGTCAATCCCACCTGATCCAACACGGAGCCCTGTCAATCCCAACTGATCCAACACTGAGCCCTGTCAATCCCACCTGATCCAACACGGAGCCCTGTCAATCCCACCTGATCCAACACTGAGCCATGTCAATCCCACCTTATCCAGCACGGAGCCCTGTCAATCCCACCTGATCCAACACTGAGCCCTCTCAATCCCACCTGATCCAACACGGAGCCCTGTCAATCCCACCTGATCCAACACGGAGCCCTGTCAATCCCACCTGATCCAACACGGAGCCCTGTCAATCCCACCTGATCCAACACGGAGCCCTGTCAATCCCACCTGATCCAGCACGGAGCCGTCTCAATCCCACCTGATCCAACACTGAGCCCTCTCAATCCCACCTGATCCAACACGGAGCCCTGTCAATCCCACCTGATCCAACACGGAGCCCTGTGAATCCCAACTGATCCAACACTGAGCCCTGTCAATCCCACCTGATCCAACACGGAGCCCTGTCAATCCCACCTGTTCCAACACTGAGCCCTGTCAATCCCACCTGATCCAACACGGAGCCCTGTGAATCCCAACTGATCCAACACTGAGCCCTGTCAATCCCACCTGATCCAACACGGAGCCCTGTCAATCCCACCTGTTCCAACACTGAGCCCTCTCAATCCCACCTGATCCAACACGGAGCCCTGTCAATCCCACCTGATCCAACACGGAGCCCTGTCAATCCCACCTGTTCCAACACGGAGCCCTGTCAATCCCACCTGATCCAACACGGAGCTCTGTCAATCCCACCTGATCCAACACGGAGCCCTGTGAATTCCACCTGATCCAACACGGAGCCCTGTCAATCCCACCTGATCCAACACGGAGCCCTGTGAATCCCAACTGATCCAACACTGAGCCCTGTCAATCCCACCTGATCCAACACTGAGCCCTGTCAATCCCACCTGATCCAACACGGAGCCCTGTCAATCCCACCTGATCCAACACTGAGCCCTGTCAATCCCACCTGATCCAACACGGAGCCCTGTCAATCCCACCTGATCCAACACTGAGCTCTGTCAATCCCACCTGATCCAACACTGAGCCCTGTCAATCCCACCTGATCCAACACGGAGCTCTGTCAATCCCACCTGATCCAACACGGAGCCCTGTGAATTCCACCTGATCCAACATTGAGCCCTGTCAATCCCACCTGATCCAACACGGAGCCCTGTGAATTCCACCTGATCCAACACTGAGCCCTGTCAATCCCACCTGATCCAACACTGAGCTCTGTCAATCCCACCTGATCCAGCACGGAGCCCTGTCAATCCCACCTGATCCAACACGGAGCCCTGTCAATCCCACCTGATCCAACACTGAGCCCTGTGAATTCCACCTGATCAAACACGGAGCTCTGTCAATCCCACCTGATCCAACACGGAGCCCTGTCAATCCCACCTGATCCAACACTGAGCCCTGTCAATCCCACCTGATCCAACACTGAGCCCTGTCAATCCCACCTGATCCAACACGGAGCCCTCTCAATCCCACCTGATCCAACATGGAGCCCTGTCAATCCCACCTGATGCAACACGGAGCCCTGTCAATCCCACCTGATCCAGCACGGAGCCCTGCCAATCCCACCTGATCCAACACGGAGCCCTGTGAATCCCACCTGATCCAACACTGAGCCCTCTCAATCCCACCTGATCCAACACGGAGCCCTGTGAATCCCACCTGATCCAACACTGAGCCCTCTCAATCCCACCTGATCCAACATGGAGCCCTGTCAATCCCACCTGATCCAACACGGAGCCCTGTCAATCCCACCTGATCCAGCACGGAGCCCTGCCAATCCCAGCTGAGCCAACACGGAGCCCTGTGAATGCCACCTGAGCCAACACGGAGCCCTGTGAATCCCACCTGATCCAGCACGGAGCCCTGTCAATCCCACCTGATCCAGCACGGAGCCCTGCCAATCCCAGCTGATCCAGCACGGAGCCCTGTCAATCCCACCTGAGCCAACACGGAGCCCTGTGAATCCCACCTGAGCCAACACGGAGCCCTGTCAATCCCACCTGAGCCAACACTGAGCCCTGTCAATCCCACCTGATCCAGCACGGAGCCCTGTCAATCCCACCTGAGCCAACACGGAGCCCTGTCAATCCCACCTTATCCAACACTGAGCCCTCTCAATCCCACCTGATCCAACACGGAGCCCTGTCAATCCCACCTGATCCAACACGGAGCCTGTGAATCCCACCTGACCCAACACTGATCCCTGTGAATCCCACCTGATCCAGCACGGAGCCCAGTCAATCCCACCGGATCCAACACAGAGCCCTCTCAATCCCACCTGATCCAACACGGAGCCCTGTCAATCCCACCTGATCCAACACAGAGCCCTCTCAATCCCACCTGATCCAACACGGAGCCCTGTCAATCCCACCTGATCCAACACGGAGCCCAGTCAATCCCACCTGATCCAACACAGAGCCCTCTCAATCCCACCAGATCCAACACGGAGCCCTGTCAATCCCACCTGATCCAACATGGAGCCCTCTCACTCCCACCTGATCGAACACTGAGCCCTGTCAATCCGACCTGATCCAGCACGGAGCCCAGTCAATCCCACCGGATCCAACACAGAGCCCTCTCAATCCCACCTGATCCAACACGGAGCCCTGTCAATCCCACCTGATCCAACACAGAGCCCTCTCAATCCCACCTGATCCAACACGGAGCCCTGTCAATCCCACCTGATCCAACACGGAGCCCAGTCAATCCCACCTGATCCAACACAGAGCCCTCTCAATCCCACCAGATCCAACACGGAGCCCTGTCAATCCCACCTGATCCAACATGGAGCCCTCTCACTCCCACCTGATCGAACACTGAGCCCTGTCAATCCGACCTGATCCAACACGGAGCCCTCTCAATCCCACCTGATCCAACACGGAGCCCTCTCAATCCCAACTGATCCAACACGGAGCCGTCTCAATCCCACCTGATCCAACACTGAGCCCTGTGAATCCCAGCTGATCCAACACTTAGCTCTGTCAATCCCACCTGATCCAACATGGAGCCGTCTCAATCCCACCTGATACAACACTGAGCCCTGTGAATCCCAGCTGATCGAACACTTAGCTCTGTCAATCCCACCTGATCCAACATGGAGCCGTCTCAATCCCACCTGATAAAACACGGAGACCTGTCAATCCCACCTGATCCAACACGGAGCCCTCTCAATCCACCTGATCCAACACGGAGCCCTCTCAATCCCACCTGATCCAACACGGAGCCGTCTCAATCCCACCTGATACAACACTGAGCCCTCTCAATGCCACCTGATCCAACATGGAGCCCTGTCAATCCCACCTGATCCAACACTGAGCTCTGTCAATCCCACCTGATCCAACACTGAGCCCTGTCAATCCCACCTGATCCAACACTGAGCCCTCTCAATCCCACCTGATCCAACACTGAGTCCTGTGAATCCCAACTGATCCAACACTGAGCCCTGTCAATCCCACCTGATTCAACACTGAGCCCTGTCAATCCCACCTGATCCAACACGGAGCCCTGTCAATCCCACCTGATCCAACACGGAGCCCTGTCAATCCCACCTGATCCAACACTGAGCCCTGTCAATCCCACCTGATCCAACACTGAGCCATGTCAATCCCACCTGATCCAACACGGAGCCCTGTCAATCCCACCTGATCCAACACTGAGCCCTCTCAATCCCACCTGATCCAACACGGAGCCGTCTCAATCCCACCTGATCCAACACTGAGCCCTCTCAATCCCACTTGATCCAACACGGAGCCCTGTCAATCCCACCTGATCCAACACGGAGCCCTGTGAATCCCAACTGATCCAACACTGAGCCCTGTCAATCCCACCTGATGCAACACGGAGCCCTGTCAATCCCACCTGATCCAACACTGAGCTCTGTCAATCCCACCTGATCCAACACTGAGCCCTGTCAATCCCACCTGATCCAACACGGAGCCCTGTGAATCCCAACTGATCCAACACTGAGCCCTGTCAATCCCACCTGATCCAACACGGAGCCCTGTAAATCCCACCTGATCCAACACGGAGCCCTGTCAATCCCACCTGATCCAACACTGAGCCCTGTCAATCCCACCTGATCCAACACGGAGCTCTGTCAATCCCACCTGATCCAACACGGAGCCCTGTGAATTCCACCTGATCCAACACGGAGCTCTGTCAATCCCACCTGATCCAACACGGAGCCCTGTGAATTCCACCTGAGCCAACACGGAGCCCTGTCAATCCCACCTGATCCAACACGGAGCCCTGTGAATCCCAACTGATCCAACACTGAGCCCAGTCAATCCCACCTGATCCAACACGGAGCCCTGTGAATCCCAACTGATCCAACACTGAGCCCTGTCAATCCCACCTGATCCAACACGGAGCCCTGTCAATCCCACCTGATCCAACACTGAGCCCTGTGAATCCCACCTGATCCAACACTGAGCCCTGTCAATCCCACCTGATCCAACACTGAGCCCTGTCAATCCCACCTGATCCAACACGGAGCCCTGTCAATCCCACCTGATCCAACACGGAGCCCTGTCAATCCCACCTGATCCAACACTGAGCTCTGTCAATCCCACCTGATCCAACACTGAGCCCTGTCAATCCCACCTGATCCAGCACGGGGCCCTGTCAATCCCACCTGATCCAACACTGAGCTCTGTCAATCCCACCTGATCCAACACTGAGCCCTGTCAATCCCACCTGATCCAACACGGAGCCCTGTCAATCCCACCTGATCCAACACGGAGCCCTGTCAATCCCACCTGATCCAACACTGAGCCCTGTCAATCCCACCTGATCCAACACGGAGCCATGTCAATCCCACCTGATCCAACACTGAGCCCTATGAATTCCACCTGATCCAACACGGAGCTCTGTCAATCCCACCTGATCCAACACGGAGCCCTGTGAATCCCAACTGATCCAACACTTAGCCCTGTCAATCCCACCTGATCCAACACGGAGCCCTGTCAATCCCACCTGAGCCAACACTGAGCCCTGTCAATCCCACCTGATCCAACACTGAGCCCTGTGAATTCCACCTGATCCAACACGGAGCTCTGTCAATCCCACCTGATCCAACACGGAGCCCTGTCAATCCCACCTGATCCAACACTGATCCCTGTCAATCCCACCTGATCCAACACGGAGCCCTGTCAATCCCACCTGATCCAACACGGAGCCCTGTGAATCCCACCTGATCCAACACGGAGCTCTCTCAATCCCACCTGGTCCAACACTGAGCCCTCTCAATCCCACCTCGTCCAACAATGAGCCCTCTCAATCCCACCTGATCCAACACTGAGCCCTGTCAATCCCACCTGATCCAACACTGAGCCTTGTCAATCCCACCTGATCCAACACTGAGCCCTGTCAATCCCACCTGATCCAACACGGAGCCCTGTGAATCCCACCTGATCCAACACTGAGCCCTGTCAATCCCACCTGATCCAACACTGAGCCTTGTCAATCCCACCTGATCCAACACGAAGCCCTGTCAATCCCACCTGATCCAACACGAAGCCCTGTCAATCCCACCTGATCCAACACGGAGCCCTGTCAATCCCACCTGATCCAACACTGATCCCTGTCAATCCCACCTGATCCAACACGGAGCCCAGTCAATCCCACCTGATCCAACACGGAGCCCAGACAATCCCACCTGATCCAACACTGAGCCCTGTCAATCCCACCTGATCCAACACGGAGCCCAGTCAATCCCACCTGATCCAACACTGAGCTCTCTCAATCCCACCTGATCCAACACGGAGCCGTCTCAACCCCACCTGATACAACACGGAGCCCTCTCAATCCCAACTGATCCAACACGGAGCCGTCTCCAACCCACCTGATACAACACTGAGCCCTGTGAATCCCAGCTGATTCAACACTGAGCTCTGTCAATCCCACCTGATCCAACACGGAGCCCTCTCAATCCCACCTGATCCAACACTGAGCCCTGTGAATCCCAGCTGATTCAACACTGAGCTCTGTCAATCCCACCTGATACAACACTGAGCCCTGTGAATCCCAGCTGATCCAACACTGAGCTCTGTCAATCCCACCTGATCCAACACGGAGCCGTCTCAATCCCACCTGATACAACACTGAGCCCTGTGAATCCCAGCTGATTCAACACTGAGCTCTGTCAATCCCACCTGATCCAACACGGAGCCCTCTCAATCCCACCTGATCCAACATGGAGCCCTGTCAATCCCACCTGATCCAACACTGAGCTCTGTCAATCCCACCTGATCCAACACTGAGCCCTGTCAATCCCACCTGATCCAACACGGAGTCCTGTGAATCCCAACTGATCCAACACTGAGCCCTGTCAAACCCACCTGATCCAACACGGAGCCCTGTCAATCCCAACTGATCCAACACTGAGCCCTGTCATTCCCACCTGATCCAACACGGAGCCCTGTGAATCCCACCTGATCCAACACTGAGCCCTGTCAATCCCACCTGATCCAACACTGAGCCTTGTCAATCCCACCTGATCCAACACGAAGCCCTGTCAATCCCGCCTGATCCAACACGGAGCCCTGTGAATCCCACCTGATCCAACACTGAGCCCTGTCAATCCCACCTGATCCAACACTGAGCCCTGTCAATCCCACCTGATCCAACACTGAGCCCTGTCAATCCCACCTGATCCAACACTGAGCCCTGTCAAACCCACCTGATCCAACACTGAGCCCTGTCAATCCCACCTGATCCAACAGGGAGCCCTGTGAATCCCACCTGATCCAACACGGAGCCCTGTCAATCCCACCTGATCCAACACTGAGCCCTGTCAATCCCACCTGATCCAACACGGAGCCCTGTCAAACCCACCTGATCCAACACTGATCCCTGTCAATCCCACCTGATCCAACACTGAGCCCTGTCAATACCACCTGATCCAACACTGAGCCGTCTCAATCCCACCTGATCCAACACGGAGCCGTCTCAATCCCACCTGATCCAACACTGATCCCTGTCAATCCCACCTGATCCAACACGGAGCCCAGTCAATCCCACCTGATCCAACACTGAGCCCTGTGAATCCCACCTGATCCAACACGGAGCCCTGTCAATCCCACCTGATCCAACACGGAGCCCTCTCAATCCCACCTGATCCAACACGGAGCCCAGTCAAACCCACCTGATCCAACACTGAGCCCAGTCAATCCCACCTGATCCAACACGGAGCCCAGTCAATCCCACCTGATCCAACACTGAGCTCTCTCAATCCCACCTGATCCAACACGGAGCCGTCTCAACCCCACCTGATACAACACGGAGCCCTGTGAATCCCAGCTGATTCAAAACTGAGCTCTGTCAATCCCACCTGATCCAACACGGAGCCGTCTCAATCCCACCTGATACAACACTGAGCCCTGTGAATCCCAGCTGATCCAACACTGAGCTCTGTCAATCCCACCTGATCCAACACGGAGCCGTCTCAATCCCACCTGATACAACACTGAGCCCTGTGAATCCCAGCTGATTCAACACTGAGCTCTGTCAATCCCACCTGATCCAACACGGAGCCCTCTCAATCCCACCTGATCCAACATGGAGCCCTGTCAATCCCACCTGAACCAACACTGAGCCCTGTCAATCCCACCTGATCCAACACTGAGCCCTGTGAATTCCACCTGATCCAACACTGAGCCCTGTCAATCCCACCTGATCCAACACGGAGTCCTGTGAATCCCAACTGATCCAACACTGAGCCCTGTCAAACCCACCTGATCCAACACGGAGCCCTGTCAATCCCAACTGATCCAACACTGAGCCCTGTCAATCCCACCTGATCCAACACGGAGCCCTGTCAATCCCACCTGATCCAACACTGAGCCATGTCAATCCCACCTTATCCAGCACGGAGCCCTGTCAATCCCACCTGATCCAACACGGAGCCCTGTGAATCCCACCTGATCCAACACTGAGCCCTCTCAATCCCACCTGATCCAACACGGAGCCCTGTCAATCCCACCTGATCCAACACGGAGCCCTGTCAATCCCACCTGCTCCAACACGGAGCCCTGTCAATCCCACCTGATCCAACACGGAGCCCTGTCAATCCCACCTGATCCAGCACGGAGCCGTCTCAATCCCACCTGATCCAACACTGAGCCCTCTCAATCCCACCTGATCCAACACGGAGCCCTGTGAATCCCACTTGATCCAACACGGAGCCCTGTGAATCCCAACTGATCCAACACTGAGCCCTGTCAATCCCACCTGATCCAACACGGAGCCCTGTCAATCCCACCTGTTCCAACACTGAGCTCTGTCAATCCCACCTGATCCAACACTGAGCCCTGTCAATCCCACCTGATCCAACACGGAGCTCTGTCAATCCCACCTGATCCAACACGGAGCCCTGTGAATTCCACCTGATCCAACACGGAGCCCTGTCAATCCCACCTGATCCAACACTGAGCCCTGTCAATCCCACCTGATCCAACACGGAGCCCTGTGAATCCCAACTGATCCAACACTGAGCCCTGTCAATCCCACCTGATCCAACACGGAGCCCTGTCAATCCCACCTGATCCAACACTGAGCCCTGTCAATCCCACCTGATCCAACACGGAGCCCTGTCAATCCCACCTGATCCAACACTGAGCTCTGTCAATCCCACCTGATCCAACACTGAGCCCTGTCAATCCCACCTGATCCAACACGGAGCTCTGTCAATCCCACCTGATCCAACACGGAGCCCTGTGAATTCCACCTAATCCAACACTGAGCTCTGTCAATCCCACCTGATCCAGCACGGAGCCCTGTCAATCCCACCTGATCCAACACGGAGCCCTGTCAATCCCACCTGATCCAACACGGAGCCCTGTGAATTCCACCTGATCCAACACGGAGCTCTGTCAATCCCACCTGATCCAACACGGAGCCCTGTCAATCCCACCTGATCCAACACTGAGCCCTGTCAATCCCACCTGATCCAACACTGAGCCCTGTCAATCCCACCTGATCCAACACGGAGCTCTGTCAATCCCACCTGATCCAACACGGAGCCCTGTCAATCCCACCTGATCCAACACGGAGCCCTGTGAATCCCAACTGATCCAACACTGAGCCCTGTCAATCCCACCTGATCCAACACGGAGCCCTGTCAATCCCACCTGATCCAACACTGAGCTCTGTCAATCCCACCTGATCCAACACGGAGCCCTGTCAATCCCACCTGATCCAACACTGAGCCCTGTGAATTCCACCTGATCCAACACGGAGCTCTGTCAATCCCACCTGATCCAACACGGAGCCCTGTGAATCCCAACTGATCCAACACTGAGCCCTGTCAATCCCACCTGATCCAACACGGAGCCCTGTCAATCCCACCTGATCCAGCACGGAGCCCTGTCAATCCCACCTGATCCAACACGGAGCCCTGTCAATCCCACCTGATCCAACACTGAGCCCTGTGAATTCCACCTGATCCAACACGGAGCTCTGTCAATCCCACCTGATCCACCACGGAGCCCTGTCAATCCCACCTGATCCAACACTGAGCCCTGTCAATCCCACCTGATCCAACACTGAGCCCTGTCAATCCCACCTGATCCAACACGGAGCTCTGTCAATCCCACCTGATCCAACACGGAGCCCTGTCAATCCCACCTGATCCAACACTGAGCCCTGTCAATCCCACCTGATCCAACACTGAGCCCTGTGAATTCCACCTGATCCAACACTGAGCTCTGTCAATCCCACCTGATCCAACACTGAGCCCTGTCAATCCCACCTGATCCAACACGGAGCCCTGTCAATCCCACCTGATCCAACACTGAGCCCTCTCAATCCCACCTGATCCAACACTGAGCCCTGTCAATCCCACCTGATCCAACACTGAGCCCTGTCAATCCCACCTGATCCAACACTGAGCCCTGTGAATTCCACCTGATCCAACACGGAGCTCTGTCAATCCCACCTGATCAAACACGGAGCCCTGTGAATCCCAACTGATCCAACACTGAGCCCTCTCAATCCCACCTGATCCAACACGGAGCCCTGTGAATCCCACCTGATCCAACACTGAGCCCTGTCAATCCCACCTGATCCAACACGGAGCCCTGTCAATCCCACCTGATCCAACACTGAGCCCTCTCAATCCCACCTGATCCAACACGGAGCCCTGTGAATCCCACCTGATCCAACACTGAGCCCTGTCAATCCCACCTGATCCAACACGGAGCCCTGTCAATCCCACCTGATCCAACACGGAGCCCTGTCAATCCCACCTGATCCAACACTGAGCCCTCTCAATCCCACCTGATCCAACACTGAGCCCTGTCAATCCCACATGATCCAACACTGAGCCCTCTCAATCCCACCTGATCCAACACTGAGCCCTGTGAATCCCACCTGATCCAACACGGAGCCCTGTCAATCCCACCTGATCCAACACGGAGCCCTGTCACTCCCACCTGATCCAACACGGAGCTCTCTCAATCCCACCTGGTCCAACACTGAGCCCTCTCAATCCCACCTGGTCCAACACTGAGCCCTCTCAATCCCACCTGATCCAACACTGAGCCCTGTCAATCCCACCTGATCCAACACTGAGCCCTGTCAATCCCACCTGATCCAACACGGAGCTCTGTCAATCCCACCTGGTCCAACACTGAGCCCTCTCAATCCCACCTGGTCCAACACTGAGCCCTCTCAATCCCACCTGATCCAACACGGAGCCCTGTCAATCCCACCTGATTCAACACTGAGGCATGTCAATCCCACCTGATCCAACACGGAGCCTTGTCAATCCCACCTGATCCAACACTGAGCTCTGTCAATCCCACCTGATCCAACACTGAGCCCTGTCAATCCCACCTGATCCAACACTGAGCTCTGTCAATCCCACCTGATCCAACACTGAGCCCTGTCAATCCCACCTGATCCAACACGGAGCCCTGTGAATCCCACCTGATCCAACACGGAAACCTGTCAATCCCCCCTGATCCAACACGGAGCCCTGTGAATCCCACCTGATTCAACACTGAGCCCTGTCAATCCCACCTGATCCAACACGGAGCCCTGTCAATCCCACCTGATCCAACACGGAGCCCTCTCAATCCCACCTAATTCAACACTGAGCCCTGTGAATCCCACCTGATCCAACACGGAGCCTTGTCAATCCCACCTGATCCAACACTGAGACCTGTCAATCCCACCTGATCCAACACTGAGCCCTGTCAATCCCACCTGATCCAACACTGAGCTCTGTCAATCCCACATGATCCAACACTGAGCCCTGTCAATCCCACCTGATCCAACACTGAGCCCTGTCAATCCCACCTGATCCAACACGGAGCCCTCTCAATCCCACCTGATTCAACACGGAGCCCTGTCAATCCCACCTGATCCAACACGGAGCCCTGTCAATCCCACCTGATTCAACACTGAGCCCTGTGAATCCCACCTGATCCAACACGGAGCCCTGTCAATCCCACCTGATCCAACACGGAGCCCTGTCAATCCCACCTGATTCAACACTGAGCCCTGTGAATCCCACCTGATCCAACACGGAGCCCTGTCAATCCCACCTGATCCAACACGGAGCCCTGTCAATCCCACCTGAGCCAACACTGAGCCCTCTCAATCCCACCTGAGCCAACATTGAGCACTCTCAATCCCACCTGATCCAACAAGGAGCCCTGTCAATCCCACCTGATCCAACACGGAGCCCTGTCAATCCCACCTGATCCAACACGGAGCCCTGTCAATCCCACCTGATCCAACACGGAGCCCTCTCAATCCCACCTGATCCAACAGGGAGCCCTGTCAATCCCACCTGCTCCAACACGGAGCCCTGTCAATCCCACCTGATCCAACACGGATCCCTGTCAATCCCACCTGATCCAACACTGAGCTCTGTCAATCCCACCTGCTCCAACACGGAGCCCTGTCAATCCCACCTGATCCAACACGGAGCCCTGTCAATCCCACCTGATTCAACACTGAGCTCTGTCAATCCCACCTGCTCCAACACGGAGCCCTGTCAATCCCACCTGATCCAACACGGAGCCCTGTCTATCCCACCTGATCCAACACTGACCCCTGTCAATCCCACCTGATCCAACACGGAGCCCTGTCAATCCCACCTGATCCAACATGGAGCCCTGTCAATCCCACCTGATCCAACACTGATCCCTGTCAATCCCACCTGATCCAACACGGAGCCCTGTCAATCCCACCTGATCCAACACTGAGCCCTGTCAATCCCACCTGATCCAACACGGAGCCCTCTCAATCCCACCTGATTCCACACGGAGCCCTGTCAATCCCACCTGATCCAACACTGAGCCCTGTCAATCCCACCTGATCCAACACGGAGCCCTGTGAATCCCATTGGATCCAACACTGATCCCTGTCAATCCCACCTGATCCAACACGGAAACCTGTCAATCCCACCTGATCCAACAATCAGCCCTGTCAATCCCACCTGATCCAACAATCAGCCCTGTCAATCCCACCTGATCCAACACTGAGCCCTGTCAATCCCACCTGATCCAGCACGGAACCCTGTCAATCCCACCTGATCCAACACGGAGCCCTGTCAATCCCACCTGATCCAACACGGAGCCCTGTCAATCCCACCTGATCCAACACTGAGCCCTGTCAATCCCACCTGATCCAACACGGAGCCCTGTGAATCCCACCTGATCCAACACGGAGCCCTCTCAATCCCACCTGATCCAACACGGAGCCCTGTCAATCCCACCTGATCCAACACTGAGCCCTGTGAATCCCACCTGATCCAACATGGAGCCCTGTCAATCCCACCTCATCCAGCACGGAGCCCTGTCAATCCCACCTGATCCAACACTGAGCCATGTCAATCCCACCTGATCCAACACGGAGCCCTGTCAATCCCACCTGATCCAACACTGAGCCCTCTCAATCCCACCTGATCCAACACGGAGCCGTCTCAATCCCACCTGATCCAACACGGAGCCCTGTCAATCCCACCTGATCCAACACGGAGCCCTGTGAATCCCAACTGATCCAACACTGAGCCCTGTCAATCCCACCTGATCCAACACTGAGCCCTGTCAATCCCACCTGATCCAACACTGAGCTCTGTCAATCCCACCTGATCCAACACTGAGCCCTGTCAATCCCACTTGATCCAACACGGAGCTCTGTCAATCCCACCTGATCCAACACGGAGCCCTGTGAATTCCACCTGATCCAACACGGAGCTCTGTCAATCCCACCTGATCCAACACGGAGCCCTGTGAATCCCAACTGATCCAACACTGAGCCCAGTCAATCCCACCTGATCCAACACGGAGCCCTGTGAATCCCAACTGATCCAACACTGAGCCCTGTCAATCCCACCTGATCCAACACGGAGCCCTGTCAATCCCACCTGATCCAACACTGAGCTCTGTCAATCCCACCTGATCCAACACTGAGCCCTGTCAATCCCACGTGATCCAACACGGAGCCCTGTCAATCCCACCTGATCCAACACTGAGCTCTGTCAATCCCACCTGATCCAACACTGAGCCCTGTCAATCCCACCTGATCCAACACGGAGCCCTGTCAATCCCACCTGATCCAACACGTAGCCCTGTCAATCCCACCTGTTCCAACACTGAGCCCTGTGAATTCCACCTGATCCAACACGGAGCTCTGTCAATCCCACCTGATCCAACACTGAGCCCTGTCAATCCCACCTGATCCAACACGGAGCCCTGTCAATCCCACCTGATCCAACACTGAGCTCTGTCAATCCCACCTGATCCAACACTGAGCCCTGTCAATCCCACCTGATCCAACACGGAGCCCTGTCAATCCCACCTGTTCCAACACTGAGCCCTGTGAATTCCACCTGATCCAACACGGAGCTCTGTCAATCCCACCTGATCCAACACTGAGCCCTGTGAATTCCACCTGATCCAACACGGAGCCCTGTCAATCCCACCTGATCCAACACTGAGCCCTGTGAATTCCACCTGATCCAACACGGAGCTCTGTCAATCCCACCTGATCCAACACTGAGCCCTGTCAATCCCACCTGATCCAACACTGAGCCCTGTGAATTCCACCTGATCCAACACGGAGCTCTGTCAATCCCACCTGATCCAACACGGAGCCCTGTCAATCCCACCTGATCCAACACTGATCCCTGTCAATCCCACCTGATCCAACACGGAGCCCTGTCAATCCCACCTGATCCAACACGGAGCCCTGTGAATCCCACCTGATCCAACACGGAGCTCTCTCAATCCCACCTGGTCCAACACTGAGCCCTCTCAATCCCACCTGGTCCAACAATGAGCCCTCTCAATCCCACCTGATCCAACACTGAGCCCTGTCAATCCCACTTGATCCAACACTGAGCCTTGTCAATCCCACCTGATCCAACACTGAGCCCTGTCAATCCCACCTGATCCAACACGGAGCCCTGTAAATCCCACCTGATCCAACACTGAGCCCTGTCAATCCCACCTGATCCAACACTGAGCCTTGTCAATCCCACCTGATCCAACACGAAGCCCTGTCAATCCCACCTGATCCAACACGAAGCCCTGTCAATCCCACCTGATCCAACACGGAGCCCTGTCAATCCCACCTGATCCAACACTGATCCCTGTCAATCCCACCTGATCCAACACGGAGCCCAGTCAATCCCACCTGATCCAACACGGAGCCCAGTCAATCCCACCTGATCCAACACTGAGCTCTCTCAATCCCACCTGATCCAACACGGAGCCGTCTCAACCCCACCTGATACAACACGGAGCCCTCTCAATCCCAACTGATCCAACACGGAGCCGTCTCAATCCCACCTGATACAACACTGAGCTCTGTGAATCCCAGCTGATTCAACACTGAGCTCTGTCAATCCCACCTGATCCAACACGGAGCCCTCTCAATCCCACCTGATCCAACACTGAGCCCTGTGAATCCCAGCTGATTCATCACTGAGCTCTGTCAATCCCACCTGATACAACACTGAGCCCTGTGAATCCCAGCTGATCCAACACGGAGCCCTGTGAATCCCAGCTGATTCAACACTGAGCTCTGTCAATCCCACCTGATACAACACTGAGCCCTGTGAATCCCAGCTGATCCAACACTGAGCCCTGTCAATCCCAACTGATCCAACACTGAGCCGTCTCAATCCCACCTGATACAACACTGAGCCCTGTGAATCCCAGCTGATTCAACACTGAGCTCTGTCAATCCCACCTGATCCAACACGGAGCCCTCTCAATCCCACCTGATCCAACATGGAGCCCTGTCAATCCCACCTGATCCAACACTGAGCTCTGTCAATCCCACCTGATCCAACACTGAGCCCTGTCAATCCCACCTGATCCAACACTGAGCCCTGTGAATTCCACCTGATCCAACACTGAGCCCTGTCAATCCCACCTGATCCAACACGGAGTCCTGTGAATCCCAACTGATCCAACACTGAGCCCTGTCAAACCCACCTGATCCAACACGGAGCCCTGTCAATCCCAACTGATCCAACACTGAGCCCTGTCAATCCCACCTGATCCAACACGGAGCCCTGTGAATCCCACCTGATCCAACACTGAGCCCTGTCAATCCCACCTGATCCAACACTGAGCCTTGTCAATCCCACCTGATCCAACACGAAGCCCTGTCAATCCCACCTGATCCAACACGAAGCCCTGTCAATCCCACCTGATCCAACACTGAGCCCTGTCAATCCCACCTGATCCAACACTGATCCCTGTCAATCCCACCTGATCCAACACGGAGCCCAGTCAATCCCACCTGATCCAACACGGAGCCCTGTCAATCCCACCTGATCCAAAACTGAGCCCTCTCAATCCCACCTGATCCAACACTGAGCCCTGTCAATCCCACCTGATCCAACACGGAGCCCTGTCAATCCCAACTGATCCAACACTGAGCCCTGTCAATCCCACCTGATCCAACACTGAGCCCTGTGAATTCCACCTGATCCAACACGAAGCTCTGTCAATCCCACCTGATCAAACACGGAGCCCTGTGAATCCCAACTGATCAAACACGGAGCCCTGTCAATCCCACCTGATCCAACACGGAGCCCTGTCAATCCCACCTGATCCAACACTGAGCCCTCTCAATCCCAACTGATCCAACACTGAGCCCTGTCAATCCCACCTGATCCAACACTGAGCCCTCTCAATCCCACCTGATCCAACACGGAGCCCTGTGAATCCCACCTGATCCAACACGGAGCCCTGTCACTCCCACCTGATCCAACACGGAGCTCTCTCAATCCCACCTGGTCCAACACTGAGCCCTCTCAATCCCACCTGGTCCAACACTGAGCCCTCTCAATCCCACCTGATCCAACACTGAGCCCTGTCAATCCCACCTGATCCAACACTGAGCCCTGTCAATCCCACCTGATCCAACACGGAGCCCTGTCAATCCCACCTGATTCAACACTGAGGCATGTCAATCCCACCTGATCCAACACGGAGCCTTGTCAATCCCACCTGATCCAACACGGAGCCCTGTCAATCCCACCTGATTCAACACTGAGGCATGTCAATCCCACCTGATCCAACACTGAGCCCTGTCAATCCCACCTGATCCAACACGGAGCCCTGTCAATCCCACCTGATTCAACACTGAGCCCTGTCAATCCCACCTGATCCAACACGGAGCCCTGTCAATCCCACCTGATCCAACACGGAGCCCTCTCAATCCCACCTAATTCAACACTGAGCCCTGTGAATCCCACCTGATCCAACACGGAGCCTTGTCAATCCCACCTGATCCAACACTGAGCTCTGTCAATCCCACCTGATCCAACACTGAGCCCTGTCAATCCCACCTGATCCAACACTGAGCCCTGTCTATCCCACCTGATCCAACACGGAGCCCTCTCAATCCCACCTGATTCAACACGGAGCCCTGTCAATCCCACCTGATCCAACACGGAGCCCTGTCAATCCCACCTGATTCAACACTGAGCCCTGTGAATCCCACCTGATCCAACACGGAGCCCTGTCAATCCCACCTGATCCAACACGGAGCCCTGTCAATCCCACCTGAGCCAACACGGAGCCCTGTGAATCCCACCTGATCCAACACGGAGCCCTGTCAATCCCACCTGATCCAACACGGAGCCCTGTCAATCCCACCTGAGCCAACACGGAGCCCTGTGAATCCCACCTGATCCAACACGGAGCCCTGTCAATCCCACCTGATCCAACACGGAGCCCTGTCAATCCCACCTGAGCCAACACGGAGCCCTGTCAATCCCACCTGATCCAACACTGAGCCCTGTCAATCCCACCTGATCCAACACGGAGCCCTGTGAATCCCACCTGATCCAACACGGAGCCCTGTCAATCCCACCTGATCCAACACGGAGCCCTGTCAATCCCACCTGATCCAACAGGGAGCCCTGTGAATCCCATTGGATCCAACACTGATCCCTGTCAATCCCACCTCATCCAGCACGGAGCCCTGTCAATCCCACCTGATTCAACACGGAGCCCTGTCAATCCCACCTAATCCAACACTGAGCCCTGTCAATCCCACCTCATCCAGCACGGAGCCCTGTCAATCCCACCTGATCCAACACTGAGCCCTCTCAATCCCACCTGATCCAACACGGAGCCCTGTCAATCCCACCTGATCCAACACTGAGCCCTGTGAATCCCACCTGATCCAACATGGAGCCCTGTGAATCCCATTGGATCCAACACTGATCCCTGTCAATCCCACCTCATCCAGCACGGAGCCCTGTCAATCCCACCTGATCCAACACGGAGCCCTGTGAATCCCACCTGATCCAACACGGAGCCCTGTCACTCCCACCTGATCCAACACGGAGCCCTGTGAATCCCACCTGATTCAACACTGAGCCCTGTCAATCCCACCTGATCCAACACGGAGCCCTGTCAATCCCACCTGATCCAACTCTGAGCCCTGTCAATCCCACCTGATCCAACAATCAGCCCTGTCAATCCCACCTGATCCAACACGGAGCCCTCTCAATCCCACCTGATCCAACACGGAGCCCTGTCAATCCCACCTGATCCAACACGGAGCCCTGTCAATCCCACCTGATCCAACACGGAGCCCTCTCAATCCCACCTGATCCAACACGGAGCCCTGTCAATCCCACCTGATCCAACACGGAGCCCTCTCAATCCCACCTGATCCAACACTGAGCCCTGTCAATCCCACCTGATCCAGCACTGAGCCCTGTCAATCCCACCTGATCCAACACGGAGCCCTGTCAATCCCACCTGATCCAACACTGAGCCCTGTCAATCCCACCTGATCCAACACGGAGCCCTGTCAATCCCACCTGATCCAACACGGAGCCCTGTCAATCCCACCTGAGCCAACAAGGAGCCCTGTGAATCCCACCTGATCCAACACTGAGCCCTGTCAATCCCACCTGATCCAACACGGAGCCCTGTGAATCCCACCTGATCCAACACGAAGCCCTCTCAATCCCACCTGATCCAACACGGAGACCTGTGAATCCCACCTGATCCAACATGGAGCCCTGTGAATCCCATTGGATCCAACACTGATCCCTGTCAATCCCACCTGATCCAACTCTGAGCCCTGTCAATCCCACCTGATCCAACAATCAGCCCTGTCAATCCCACCTGATCCAACACTGAGCCCTCTCAATCCCACCTGATCCAACACTGAGCCCTGTCAATCCCACCTGATCCAACACGAGCCCTGTCAATCCCACCTGATCCAACACGGAGCCCTGTCAATCCCACCTGATCCAACACGAGCCCTGTCAATCCCACCTGATCCAACACGGAGCCCTGTCAATCCCACCTGATCCAGCACGGAGCCCTGTCAATCCCACCTGATCCAACACGGAGCCCTGTCAATCCCACCTGATCCAACACGGAGCCCTGTCAATCCCACCTGATCCAACACGGAGCCCTGTGAATCCCATTGGATCCAACACTGATCCCTGTCAATCCCACCTCATCCAGCACGGAGCCCTGTCAATCCCACCTGATCCAACACGGAGCCCTCTCAATCCCACCTGATTCAACACGGAGCCCTGTCAATCCCACCTGATCCAACACGGAGCCCTGTCAATCCCACCTGATCCAACACTGAGCCCTGTGAATCCCACCTGATCCAACATGGAGCCCTGTGAATCCCATTGGATCCAACACGGAGCCCTGTCAATCCCACCTGATCCAACACGGAGCCCTGTCAATCCCTCCTGATCCAACACGGAGCCCTGTGAATCCCACCTGATTCAACACTGAGCTCTGTCAATCCCACCTGATCCAACTCTGAGCCCTGTCAATCCCACCTGATCCAACAATCAGCCCTGTCAATCCCACCTGATCCAACACGGAGCCCTCTCAATCCCACCTGATCCAACACGGAGCCCTGTCAATCCCACCTGATCCAGCACTGAGCCCTGTCAATCCCACCTGATCCAACACGGAGCCCTGTCAATCCCACCTGATCCAACACGGAGCCCTGTCAATCCCACCTGATCCAACACGGAGCCCTGTCAATCCCACCTGATCCAACACTGAGCCCTGTCAATCCCACCTGCTCCAACACGGAGCCCTGTCAATCCCACCTGAGCCAACACGGAGCCCTGTGAATCCCACCTGATCCAACACGGAGCCCTGTCAATCCCACCTGATCCAACACGGAGCCCTGTCAATCCCACCTGAGCCAACACGGAGCCCTGTGAATCCCACCTGATCCAACACGGAGCCCTGTCAATCCCACCTGATCCAACACGGAGCCCTGTCAATCCCACCTGAGCCAACACGGAGCCCTGTCAATCCCACCTGATCCAACACTGAGCCCTGTCAATCCCACCTGATCCAACACGGAGCCCTCTCAATCCCAACTGATCCAACACTGAGCCCTGTCAATCCCACCTGAGCCAACACGGAACCCTGTCAATCCCACCTGATCCAACACGGAGCCCTGTCAATCCCACCTGATCCAACACGGAGCCCTGTCAATCCCACCTGATCCAACAGGGAGCCCTGTGAATCCCATTGGATCCAACACTGATCCCTGTCAATCCCACCTCATCCAGCACGGAGCCCTGTCAATCCCACCTGATTCAACACGGAGCCCTGTCAATCCCACCTAATCCAACACTGAGCCCTGTCAATCCCACCTCATCCAGCACGGAGCCCTGTCAATCCCACCTGATCTAACACGGAGCCCTCTCAATCCCACCTGATCCAACACGGAGCCCTGTCAATCCCACCTGATCCAACATGAGCCCTGTGAATCCCACCTGATCCAACATGGAGCCCTGTGAATCCCATTGGATCCAACACTGATCCCTGTCAATCCCACCTCATCCAGCACGGAGCCCTGTCAATCCCTCCTGATCCAACACGGAGCCCTGTCAATCCCACCTGATCCAACACGGAGCCCTGTGAATCCCACCTGATCCAACACGGAGCCCTGTCACTCCCACCTGATCCAACACGGAGCCCTGTGAATCCCACCTGATTCAACACTGAGCCCTGTCAATCCCACCTGATCCAACACCGAGCCCTGTCAATCCCACCTGATCCAACTCTGAGCCCTGTCAATCCCACCTGATCCAACAATCAGCCCTGTCAATCCCACCTGATCCAACACGGAGCCCTCTCAATCCCACCTGATCCAACACGGAGCCCTGTCAATCCCACCTGATCCAACACGGAGCCCTGTCAATCCCACCTGATCCAACACGGAGCCCTCTCAATCCCACCTGATCCAACACGGAGCCCTGTCAATCCCACCTGATCCAACACGGAGCCCTCTCAATCCCACCTGATCCAACACTGAGCCCTGTCAATCCCACCTGATCCAGCACTGAGCCCTGTCAATCCCACCTGATCCAACACGGAGCCCTGTCAATCCCACCTGATCCAACACTGAGCCCTGTCAATCCCACCTGATCCAACACGGAGCCCTGTCAATCCCACCTGATCCAACACGGAGCCCTGTCAATCCCACCTGAGCCAACAAGGAGCCCTGTGAATCCCACCTGATCCAACACTGAGCCCTGTCAATCCCACCTGATCCAACACGGAGCCCTGTGAATCCCACCTGATCCAACACGAAGCCCTCTCAATCCCACCTGATCCAACACGGAGACCTGTGAATCCCACCTGATCCAACATGGAGCCCTGTGAATCCCATTGGATCCAACACTGATCCCTGTCAATCCCACCTGATCCAACTCTGAGCCCTGTCAATCCCACCTGATCCAACAATCAGCCCTGTCAATCCCACCTGATCCAACACTGAGCCCTCTCAATCCCACCTGATCCAACACTGAGCCCTGTCAATCCCACCTGATCCAACACGAGCCCTGTCAATCCCACCTGATCCAACACGGAGCCCTGTCAATCCCACCTGATCCAACACGGAGCCCTGTCAATCCCACCTGATCCAGCACGGAGCCCTGTCAATCCCACCTGATCCAACACGGAGCCCTGTCAATCCCACCTGATCCAACACGGAGCCCTGTCAATCCCACCTGATCCAACACGGAGCCCTGTGAATCCCATTGGATCCAACACTGATCCCTGTCAATCCCACCTCATCCAGCACGGAGCCCTGTCAATCCCACCTGATCCAACACGGAGCCCTCTCAATCCCACCTGATCCAACACGGAGCCCTGTCAATCCCACCTGATCCAACACGGAGCCCTGTCAATCCCACCTGATCCAACACTGAGCCCTGTGAATCCCACCTGATCCAACATGGAGCCCTGTGAATCCCATTGGATCCAACACGGAGCCCTGTCAATCCCACCTGATCCAACACGGAGCCCTGTCAATCCCTCCTGATCCAACACGGAGCCCTGTGAATCCCACCTGATTCAACACTGAGCTCTGTCAATCCCACCTGATCCAACTCTGAGCCCTGTCAATCCCACCTGATCCAACAATCAGCCCTGTCAATCCCACCTGATCCAACACGGAGCCCTCTCAATCCCACCTGATCCAACACGGAGCCCTGTCAATCCCACCTGATCCAGCACTGAGCCCTGTCAATCCCACCTGATCCAACACGGAGCCCTGTCAATCCCACCTGATCCAACACGGAGCCCTGTCAATCCCACCTGATCCAACACGGAGCCCTGTCAATCCCACCTGATCCAACACTGAGCCCTGTCAATCCCACCTGATCCAACACGGAGCCCTGTCAATCCCACCTGAGCCAACACGGAGCCCTGTGAATCCCACCTGATCCAACACGGAGCCCTGTCAATCCCACCTGATCCAACACGGAGCCCTGTCAATCCCACCTGAGCCAACACGGAGCCCTGTGAATCCCACCTGATCCAACACGGAGCCCTGTCAATCCCACCTGATCCAACACGGAGCCCTGTCAATCCCACCTGAGCCAACACGGAGCCCTGTCAATCCCACCTGATCCAACACTGAGCCCTGTCAATCCCACCTGATCCAACACGGAGCCCTGTGAATCCCACCTGATCCAACACGGAGCCCTCTCAATCCCACCTGATCCAACACGGAGCCCTGTCAATCCCACCTGATCCAACACTGAGCCCTGTCAATCCCACCTGATCCAACACGGAGCCCTCTCAATCCCACCTGATCCAACACGGAGCCCTGTCAATCCCACCTGATCCAACACTGATCCCTGTCAATCCCACCTGATCCAACTCTGAGCCCTGTCAATCCCACCTGATCCAACAATCAGCCCTCTCAATCCCACCTGATCCAACACGGAGCCCTGTCAATTCCACCTGATCCAACACTGAGCCCTGTCAATCCCACCTGATCCAACACGGAGCCCTGTCAATCCCACCTGAGCCAACACGGAGCCCTGTGAATCCCACCTGATCCAACACTGAGCCCTGTCAATCCCACCTGATCCAACACGGAGCCCTGTCAATCCCACCTGAGCCAACACGGAGCTCTCTCAATCCCACCTGATCCAGCACTGAGCCCTGTCAATCCCACCTGATCCAACACGGAGCCCTGTCAATCCCACCTGATCCAACACTGAGCCCTGTCAATCCCACCTGATCCAACACGGAGCCCTGTCAATCCCACCTGATCCAACACGGGGCCCTCTCAATCCCACCTGATGCAACACTGAGCCCTGTCAATCCCACCTGAGCCAACACGGAGCCCTGTGAATCCCACCTGATCCAACACGGAGCCCTCTCAATCCCACCTGATCCAACATGGAGCCCTCTCAATCCCAACTGATCCAACACTGAGCCCTGTGAATCCCAGCTGATCCAGCACTGAGCTCTGTCAATCCCACCTGATCCAACACTGAGCCCTGTCAATCCCACCTGATCCAACACGGAGCCCTGTGAATCCCACCTGATCCAACACGGAGCCCTCTCAATCCCACCTGAGCCAACACGGAGCCCTGTGAATCCCACCTGATCCAACACTGAGCCCTGTCAATCCCACCTGATCCAACACGGAGCCCTGTCAATCCCACCTGATCCAACACGGAGCCCTGTCAATCCCACCTGATCCAACACGGAGCCCTCTCAATCCCACCTGATCCAACACTGAGCCCTGTCAATCCCACCTGAGCCAACACGGAGCCCTGTGAATCCCACCTGATCCAACACGGAGCCCTCTCAATCCCACCTGATCCAACATGGAGCCCTCTCAATCCCAACTGATCCAACACTGAGCCCTGTGAATCCCAGCTGATCCAGCACTGAGCTCTGTCAATCCCACCTGATCCAACACTGAGCCCTGTCAATCCCACCTGATCCAACACGGAGCCCTGTGAATCCCACCTGATCCAACACGGAGCCCTCTCAATCCCACCTGAGCCAACACGGAGCCCTGTGAATCCCACCTGATCCAACACTGAGCCCTGTCAATCCCACCTGATCCAACACGGAGCCCTGTCAATCCCACCTGATCCAACACGGAGCCCTGTCAATCCCACCTGATCCAACACGGAGCCCTCTCAATCCCACCTGATCCAACACTGAGCCCTGTGAATCCCACCTGATCCAGCACTGAGCTCTGTCAATCCCACCTGATCCAACACTGAGCCCTGTCAATCCCACCTGATCCAACACGGAGCCCTGTGAATCCCACCTGATCCAACACGGAGCCCTCTCAATCCCACCTGAGCCAACACGGAGCCCTGTGAATCCCACCTGATCCAACACTGAGCCCTGTCAATCCCACCTGATCCAACACGGAGCCCTGTCAATCCCACCTGATCCAACACGGAGCCCTGTCAATCCCACCTGATCCAACACGGAGCCCTCTCAATCCCACCTGATCCAACACTGAGCCCTGTCAATCCCACCTGATCCAACACGGAGCCCTGTCAATCCCACCTGATACAACACTGAGCCCTGTCAACCCCACCTGATCCAACACTGAGCCCTGTGAATCCCAACTGATCCAACACGGAGCCCTGTCAATCCCACCTGATCCAACACGGAGCCCTGTCAATCCCACCTGATCCAACACGGAGCCCTGTCAATCCCACCTGATCCAACACTGCTCCCTGTCAATCCCACCTGATCCAACACTGAGCCCTGTCAATCCCACCTGATCCAACACTGAGCCCTCTCAATCCCACCTGATCCAACACTGAGCCCTGTCAATCCCACCTGATCCAACACGGAGCTCTGTCAATCCCACCTGATCCAACACTGCTCCCTGTCAATCCCACCTGATCCACACTGAGCCCTGTCAATCCCACCTGATCCAACACGGAGCCCTCTCAATCCCACCTGATCCAACACTGAGCCCTGTCAATCCCACCTGATCCAACACGGAGCCCTCTCATTCCCACCTGATCCAACACTGAGCCCTGTCAATCCCACCTGATCCAACACGGAGCCCTCTCATTCCCACCTGATCCAACACGGAGCCCTCTCAATCCCACCTGATCCAACACGGAGCCCTGTCAATCCCACCTGATCCAACACGGAGCCCTGTCAATCCCACCTGATCCAACACGGAGCCCTCTCAATCATATATCAATCATCCTCACATTCACAAACTCCCCTTCACTCCCTGCACCCGAGCCGATTTTCGATGCAATTCACGATGTGTGGTGACCAGTCTGCCTTGTGGGTGCTTTGCTGGAATATACAACATTGAAATATCAATGTTAGCCAGACACCGCCTTCTCCTCACAAATCCAGTCTCACTGTCTTTGATGAGTCCACTCCTTTCGAAATGAAGATTCATCGCACCCCACCAGAATTATTCCCAAGGATTTTCTCACCACTGGGGTTACACTGACCGGCTGGTAATTACGCCTGAACTAGGATACAATGTTTGCCATCATTACATCTGGCATCGTGTGTCCAGCCTGTGTCCAGCCAGTATCCAGCCTGTGTCCAGCCTGTGTCCAGCCAGTGTCCAGCCAGTGTCCAGCCTGTGTCCAGCCAGTGTCCAGCCAGTGTCCAGCCTGTTTCCAGCCTGTGTCTAGCCAGTATCCAGCCTGTGTCTAGCCAGTATCCAGCCAGTGTCCAGCCAGTATCCAGCCTGTGTCTAGCCAGTATCCAGCCAGTATCCAGCCTGTGTCTAGCCAGTATCCAGCCAGTGTCCAGCCAGTATCCAGCCTCTGTCCAGCCAGTGTCCAGCCAGTATCCAGCCTGTGTCTAGCCAGTATCCAGCCAGTATCCAGCCTGTGTCTAGCCAGTATCCAGCCAGTGTCCAGCCAGTATCCAGCCTCTGTCCAGCCAGTATCCAGCCAGTATCCAGCCAGTATCCAGCCTGTGTCTAGCCAGTATCCAGCCAGTGTCCAGCCAGTATCCAGCCTCTGTCCAGCCAGTATCCAGCCAGTATCCAGCCTGTGTCTAGCCAGTATCCAGCCAGTATCCAGCCAGTGTCCAGCCAATGTCCAGCCAGTGTCCAGCCAGTGTCCAGCCTGTGTCTAGCCAGTATCCAGCCTGTGTCCAGCCAGTATCCAGCCTGTGTCTAGACAGTATCCAGCCAGTATCCAGCCAGTGTCCAGCCAATGTCCAGCCAGTGTCCAGCCAATGTCCAGCCAGTGTCCAGGGTGTGTCCAGCCTGTGTCCAGCCAGTATCCAGCCAGTGTCCAGCCAGCATTTGAAAGGGATACTTGAGCTGCCCTAGTCCAGCCAGTGTCCAGTCTATGTGTAGCCAGTTTCCAGCCAGTGTCCAGAGTCCAGACAGAGTCCAGCCAGTGTCCAGCCGGCGTGCTGCCAGTATCCAGCCAGTGTCCAGCCAGTGTCCTGCCAGTGTCCAGCCAGTGTCCAGCCTGTGTCCAGCCAGTATCCAGCCAGTGTCCAGCCAGCATTTGAAAGGGATACTTGAGCTTCCCTAGTCCAGCCAGTGTCCAGTCTATGTGTAGCCAGTTTCCAGCCAGTGTCCAGAGTCCAGACAGAGTCCAGCCAGTGTCCAGCCGGCGTGCTGCCAGTATCCAGCCAGTACCCGGCCAGTGTCCAGCCTGTTCCAGCCTTTTCCAGCCTGTGTCCAGCCTGTGTCCAGCCAGTGTCCAGCCAGTATCCAGCCAGTGTCCAGCCAGTGTCTTGCCAGTGTCCAGCCTGTGCCCAGCCAGTATCCAGCCTGTGTCCAGCCAGTGTCCAGCCAGTGTCCAGCCTGTATCCAGCCTGTATCCAGCCAGTGTCCAGCCTGTATCCAGCCAGTGTCCAGCCAGTGTCCAGCCTGTATCCAGCCAGTGTCCAGCCAGTGTCCAGCCTGTGTCCAGCCAGTGTCCAGCCTGTCTCCAGCCAGTGTCCAGCCTGTTCCAGCCGGTTCCAGCCTTTTCCAGCCAGTGTCCAGCCTGTATCCAGCCAGTGTCCAGCCTGTGTCCAGCCAGTGTCCAGCCTGTGTCCAGCCTGTGTCCAGCCAGTGTCCAGCCAGTGTCCAGCCTGTGTCCAGCCAGTGTCCAGCCAGTGTCCAGCCAGTATCCAGCCTGTGTCCAGCCAGTGTCCAGCCAGTGTCCAGCCTGTTCCAGCCAGTGTCCAGCCAGTGTCCAGCCAGTATCCAGCCTGTGTCCAGCCAGTGTCCAGCCTGTGTCCAGCCAGTGTCCAGCCAGTGTCCTGTCAGTGTCCAGCCAGTATCCAGCCAGTGTCCAGCCAGTATCCAGCCAGTGTCCAGCCAGTATCCAGCCAGTGTCTTGCCAGTGTCCAGCCTGTGTCCAGCCAGTATCCAGCCTGTGGCCTGCCAGTGTCCAGCCAGTGTCCAGCCTGTATCCAGCCTGTATCCAGCCAGTGTCCAGCCAGTATCCAGCCTGTGTCCAGCCAGTGACCAGCCAGTGTCCAGCCTGTATCCAACCAGTGTCCAGCCAGTGTCCAGCCTGTATCCAGCCAGTGTCCAGCCAGTGTCCAGCCTGTGTCCAGCCAGTGTCCAGCCTGTCTCCAGCCAGTGTCCCGCCTGTTCCAGCCTGTTCCAGCCTTTTCCAACCAGTGTCCAGCCAGTGTCCAGCCTGTATCCAGCCAGTGTCCAGCCTGTGTCCAGCCAGTGTCCAGCCTCTATCCAGCCAGTGTCCAGCCTGTATCCAGCCAGTGTCCAGCCAGTGTCCAGCCTGTATCCAGCCATTGTCCAGCCAGTGTCCAGCCAGTGTCCAGCCTGTATCCAGCCAGTATTCAGCCAGTATCCAGCCAGTGTCCAGCCTGTGTCCAGCCAGTTTCCAGCCAGTGTCCAGCCAGTTTCCAGCCAGTGTCCAGCCTGTGTCCAGCCAATGTCCAGCCTGTGTCCAGCCTGTGTCCAGCCAGTGTCCAGCCTGTATCCAGCCAGTATCCAGCCAGTGTCCAGCCTGTATCCAGCCTGTGTCCAGCCAGTGTCCAGCCTGCATCCAGCCAGTGACCAGCCAGTATCCAGCCTGTATCCAGGCAGTGTCTAGCGAGTATCCAGCCAGTGTCCAGCCTGTGTCCAGCGTCTGTCCAGCCTGTTCCAGCCTGTGTCCAGCCAGTGTCCAGTTTGTGCGCAGCCAGTGTCCAGCCTGTGTCCAGCCAGTGTCCAGCCTGTATCCAGCCAGTGTCCAGCCAGTGTCCAGCCTGTGTCCAGCCTGTATCCAGCCAGTATCCAGCCAGTGTCCAGCCAGTTTCCAGCCAGTGTCCAGCCAGTGTCCAGCCTGTGTCCAGTATCCAGCCAGTGTCCAGCCAGTGACCAGCCAGTGTCCAGCCATTATCCAGACAGTGTCCAGCCTGTCTCCAGCCTGTATCCAGCAAGTATCCAGCCAGTGTCCAGCCTGTGTCCAGCCTGTATCCAGCCTGTGTCCAGCCAGTTTCCAGCCAGTGTTCAGCCAGTGTCCAGCCAGTTTCCAACCAGTGTCCAGCCTGTGTCCACCCTGCGTCCAGCCAGTGTCCAGCCTGTATCCAGCCAGTATTCAGCCAGTGTCCAGCCTGTATCCAGCCTGTGTCCAGCCAGTGTCCAGCCTGTATCCAGCCAGTGACCAGCCAGTATCCAGCCTGTATCCAGCCAGTGTCTAGCGAGTATCCAGCCAGTGTCCAGCCTGTGTCCAGCCTCTGTCCAGCCTGTTCCAGCCTGTGTCCAGCCAGTGTCCAGTTTGTGCTCAGCCAGTGTCCAGCCAATGTCCAGCCTGTATCCAGCCAGTGTCCAGCCAGTGTCCAGCCTGTGTCCAGCCTGTATCCAGCCAGTATCCAGCCAGTGTCCAGCCAGTTTCCAGCCAGTGTCCAGCCAGTGTCCAGCCTGTGTCCAGCCAGTACCCAGCCAGTGACCAGCCTGTGTCCAGCCTGTATCCAGCCAGTATCCAGCCAGTGTCCAGCCTGTGTTCAGCCTGTATCCAGCCTGTGTCCAGCCTGTGTCCAGCCTGTGTCCTGCCAGTGACGAGCCAGTGTCCAGCCAGCATCCAGCCAGTGTCCAGCCTGTGTCCAGCCTGTTTCCAGCCAGTCTCCAGCAATGTCCAGCCTGTATCCAGCCAGTATCCAGCCAGTGTCCAGCCAGTATCCAGCCAGTGTCCAGCCAGTATCCAGCCAGTGTCCAGCCAGTGTCCAGACTGTATCCAGCCAGTGTCCAGCCAGTATCCAGCCAGTGTCTAGCCAGTGTCCAGCCTGTGTCTAGCCAGTGTCCAGCCTGTTTCCAGCCAGTATCCAGCAGTGTCCAGCCTGTATCCAGCCAGTATCCAGCCAGTGTCCAGCCTGTATCCAGCCTGTATCCAGCCTGTGTCCAGCCTGTTCCAGCCAGTGTCCAGCCAGTGTCCAGCCTGTATCCAGTCAGTGTCCAGCCTGTGTCCAGCCAGTGTCCAGCCAGTATCCAGCCAGTGTCCAGCCAGTATCCAGCCAGTGTCCAGCCAGTGTCCAGCCTGTATCCAGCCAGTGTCCAGCCTGTGTCTAGCCAGTGTCCAGCCTGTTTCCAGCCAGTATCCAGCAGTGTCCAGCCTGTATCCAGCCAGTATCCAGCCAGTATCCAGCCAGTGACCAGCCAGTATCCAGCCAGTGTCCAGCCAGTATCCAGCCAGTGTCCAGCCTGTATCCAGCCAGTATCCAGCCAGTATCCAGCCAGTGTCCAGCCAGTATCCAGCCAGTGTCCAGCCAGTGTCCAGCCTGTATCCAGCCAGTGTCCAGCCTGTGTCTAGCCAGTGTCCAGCCTGTTTCCAGCCAGTATCCAGCAGTATCCAGCCAGTGTCCAGCCAGTATCCAGCCAGTGTCCAGCCAGTATCCAGCCAGTGTCTAGCCTGTATCCAGCCAGTGTCCAGCCTGTATCCAGCCTGTATCCAACCAGTGTCCAGCCAGTATCTAGCCTGTGTCCAGCCAGTGTCCAGCCTGTGTCCAGCCTGTGTCCAGCCAGTGTCCAGCCTGTTCCAGCCAGTGTCCAGCCAGTATCCAGCCAGTATCCAGCCAGTGTTCAGCCTGTGTTCAGCCAGTGTCCAGCCTCTATCCAGCCAGTGTCCAGCCTGTATCCAGCCAGTGTCCAGCCAGTGTCCAGCCTGTATCCAGCCATTGTCCAGCCAGTGTCCAGCCAGTGTCCAGCCTGTATCCAGCCAGTATTCAGCCAGTATCCAGCCAGTGTCCAGCCTGTGTCCAGCCAGTTTCCAGCCAGTGTCCAGCCAGTTTCCAGCCAGTGTCCAGCCTGTGTCCAGCCAATGTCCAGCCTGTGTCCAGCCTGTGTCCAGCCAGTGTCCAGCCTGTATCCAGCCAGTATCCAGCCAGTGTCCAGCCTGTATCCAGCCTGTGTCCAGCCAGTGTCCAGCCTGCATCCAGCCAGTGACCAGCCAGTATCCAGCCTGTATCCAGGCAGTGTCTAGCGAGTATCCAGCCAGTGTCCAGCCTGTGTCCAGCGTCTGTCCAGCCTGTTCCAGCCTGTGTCCAGCCAGTGTCCAGTTTGTGCGCAGCCAGTGTCCAGCCTGTGTCCAGCCAGTGTCCAGCCTGTATCCAGCCAGTGTCCAGCCAGTGTCCAGCCTGTGTCCAGCCTGTATCCAGCCAGTATCCAGCCAGTGTCCAGCCAGTTTCCAGCCAGTGTCCAGCCAGTGTCCAGCCTGTGTCCAGTATCCAGCCAGTGTCCAGCCAGTGACCAGCCAGTGTCCAGCCATTATCCAGACAGTGTCCAGCCTGTCTCCAGCCTGTATCCAGCAAGTATCCAGCCAGTGTCCAGCCTGTGTCCAGCCTGTATCCAGCCTGTGTCCAGCCAGTTTCCAGCCAGTGTCCAGCCAGTGTCCAGCCAGTTTCCAGCCAGTGTCCAGCCTGTGTCCACCCTGCGTCCAGCCAGTGTCCAGCCTGTATCCAGCCAGTATTCAGCCAGTGTCCAGCCTGTATCCAGCCTGTGTCCAGCCAGTGTCCAGCCTGTATCCAGCCAGTGACCAGCCAGTATCCAGCCTGTATCCAGCCAGTGTCTAGCGAGTATCCAGCCAGTGTCCAGCCTGTGTCCAGCCTCTGTCCAGCCTGTTCCAGCCTGTGTCCAGCCAGTGTCCAGTTTGTGCTCAGCCAGTGTCCAGCCAATGTCCAGCCTGTATCCAGCCAGTGTCCAGCCAGTGTCCAGCCTGTGTCCAGCCTGTATCCAGCCAGTATCCAGCCAGTGTCCAGCCAGTTTCCAGCCAGTGTCCAGCCAGTGTCCAGCCTGTGTCCAGCCAGTACCCAGCCAGTGACCAGCCTGTGTCCAGCCTGTATCCAGCCAGTATCCAGCCAGTGTCCAGCCTGTGTTCAGCCTGTATCCAGCCTGTGTCCAGCCTGTGTCCAGCCTGTGTCCTGCCAGTGACGAGCCAGTGTCCAGCCAGCATCCAGCCAGTGTCCAGCCTGTGTCCAGCCTGTTTCCAGCCAGTCTCCAGCAATGTCCAGCCTGTATCCAGCCAGTATCCAGCCAGTGTCCAGCCAGTATCCAGCCAGTGTCCAGCCAGTATCCAGCCAGTGTCCAGCCAGTGTCCAGACTGTATCCAGCCAGTGTCCAGCCAGTATCCAGCCAGTGTCTAGCCAGTGTCCAGCCTGTGTCTAGCCAGTGTCCAGCCTGTTTCCAGCCAGTATCCAGCAGTGTCCAGCCTGTATCCAGCCAGTATCCAGCCAGTGTCCAGCCTGTATCCAGCCTGTATCCAGCCTGTGTCCAGCCTGTTCCAGCCAGTGTCCAGCCAGTGTCCAGCCTGTATCCAGCCAGTGTCCAGCCTGTGTCCAGCCAGTGTCCAGCCAGTATCCAGCCAGTGTCCAGCCAGTATCCAGCCAGTGTCCAGCCAGTGTCCAGCCTGTATCCAGCCAGTGTCCAGCCTGTGTCTAGCCAGTGTCCAGCCTGTTTCCAGCCAGTATCCAGCAGTGTCCAGCCTGTATCCAGCCAGTATCCAGCCAGTATCCAGCCAGTGTCCAGCCAGTATCCAGCCAGTGTCCAGCCAGTATCCAGCCAGTGTCCAGCCTGTATCCAGCCAGTATCCAGCCAGTATCCAGCCAGTGTCCAGCCAGTATCCAGCCAGTATCCAGCCAGTGTCCAGCCAGTATCCAGCCAGTGTCCAGCCAGTGTCCAGCCTGTATCCAGCCAGTGTCCAGCCTGTGTCTAGCCAGTGTCCAGCCTGTTTCCAGCCAGTATCCAGCAGTGTCCAGCCTGTATCCAGCCAGTATCCAGCCAGTATCCAGCCAGTGTCCAGCCAGTATCCAGCCAGTGTCCAGCCAGTATCCAGCCAGTGTCCAGCCTGTATCCAGCCAGTATCCAGCCAGTATCCAGCCAGTGTCCAGCCTGTATCCAGCCAGTGTCCAGCCTGTGTCTAGCCAGTGTCCAGCCTGTTTCCAGCCAGTATCCAGCAGTATCCAGCCAGTGTCCAGCCAGTATCCAGCCAGTGTCCAGCCAGTATCCAGCCAGTGTCTAGCCTGTATCCAGCCAGTGTCCAGCCTGTATCCAGCCTGTATCCAGCCAGTGTCCAGCCAGTATCTAGCCTGTGTCCAGCCAGTGTCCAGCCTGTGTCCAGCCTGTGTCCAGCCTGTGTCCAGCCACTATCCAGCCTGTGTCCAGCCAGTGTTCAGCCTGTGTCTAGCCTGTGTCTAGCCTGTGTCAAGCCAGTGTCCAGCCAGTGTCCAGCCAGTGTCCAGCCGGTATCCAGCCAGAGTCCAGCCAGTTTCCAGCCAGTATCCAGACAGCGTCCAGCCTGTGTCCAGCCAGTATCCAGCCTGTTTCCAGCCAGTGTCCAGCCTGTGTCCAGCCTGTGTCCAGCCAGTGCCCAGCCAGTATCCAGCCAGTGCCCAGCCTGTGTCCAGCCAGTATCCAGCCAGTGCCCAGCCAGTATCCAGCCAGTGACCAGCCTGTGTCCAGCCTGTGTCTAGCCTGTATCCAGCCTGTATCCATCCAGAGTCCAGCCAGTATCCAGCCAGTGTCCAGCCTGTGTCCAGCCAGTATCCAGCCTGTGTCCAGCCTGTGTCTAGCCTGTGTCCAGCCAGTATCCAGCCAGTGTCCAGCCTGTGTCCAGCCAGTGTCCAGCCAGTGTCCAGCCTGTGTCCAGCCTGTGTCCAGCCAGTGTCCAGCCAGTGTCCAGCCTGTGTCCAGCCAGTGTCCAGCCTGTGTCCAGCCTGTGTCCAGCCAGTGTCCAGCCAGTGACCAGCCAGTATCCAGCCTGTGTCCAGGCAGTATCCAGCCAGTGTCCAGCCTGTGTCCAGACAGTGTCCAGCCAGTGTCCAGCCTGTGTGCAGCCTGTGTCCAGCCTGTGTCCAGCCTGTTTCCAGCCTGTGTCCAGCCAGTATCCAGCCAGTGTCCAGCCTGTGTCCAGCCTGTGTCCAGCCAGCGTCCAGCCAGTATCCAGCCTGTGTCCAGCCTGTGTCCAGCCAGTATCCAGCCAGTGTCCAGCCTGTGTCCAGCCTGTTTCCAGCCAGTGTCCAGTCTGTGTCTAGCCTGTGTCCAGCCTGTGTCCAGCCATTGTCCAGCATGTGTCCAGCCTGTTTCCAGCCTGTGTCCAGCCAGTGTCCAGCCAGTGTCCAGCCTGTGTCCAGCCAGTGTACAGCCTGTACCTAGCCAGTATCCAGCCTGTGTCCAGCCAGTGTCCAGCCTGTGTCCAGCCAGTGTCCAGCCTGTGTCCAGCCAGTGTCCAGCCTGTGTCCAGCCTGTGTCCAGCCAGTATCCAGCCTGTGTCCAGCCAGTGTCCAGCCTGTGTCCAGCCAGTGTCCAGCCTGTGTCCAGCCAGTGTCCAGCCTGTGTCCAGCCAGTATCCAGCCAGTGTCCAGCCTGTGTCCAGCCAGTGTCCAGCCTGTGTCCAGCCAATGTCCAGCCAGTGTCCAGCCAGTGTCCAGGGTGTGTCCAGCCTGTGTCCAGCCAGTGTCCAGCCAGTGTCCAGCCTGTGTCCAGCCAGTATCCAGCCAGTGTCCAGCCAGCATTTGAAAGGGATACTTGAGCTTCCCTAGTCCAGCCAGTGTCCAGTCTATGTGTAGCCAGTTTCCAGCCAGTGTCCAGAGTCCAGGCAGAGTCCAGCCAGTGTCCAGCCGGCGTGCTGCCAGTATCCAGCCAGTGTCCAGCCAGTGTCCTGCCAGTGTCCAGACAGTATCCAGCCAGTATCCAGCCAGTGTCCAGCCTGTATCCAGCCAGTATACAGCCAGTGTACAGCCGGTATCCAGCCAGTGCCCAGCCTGTATCCAGCCAGTATCCAGCCAGTGTCCAGCCAGTGTCTTGCCAGTGTCCAGCCTGTGTCCAGCCAGTATACAGCCTGTGTCCAGCCAGTGTCCAGCCTGTATCCAGCCTGTATCCAGCCAGTGTCCAGCCAGTGTCCAGCCTGTGTCCAGCAAGTGTCCAGCCTGTATCCAGCCTGTATCCAGCCAGTGTCCAGCCAGTGTCCAGCCAGTGTCCAGCCTGTATCCAGCCAGTGTCCAGCCAGTGTCCAGCCTGTGTCCAGCAAGTGTCCAGCCTGTATCCAGCCTGTATCCAGCCAGTGTCCAGCCTGTTCCAGCCTTTTCCAGCCAGTGTCCAGCCAGTATCCAGCCTGTTCCAGCCAGTGTCCAGCCTGTATCCAGCCAGTGTTCAGCCAGCGTCCAGCCAGTGTCCAGCCAGTGTCCAGCCTGTATCCAGCCAGTGTTCAGCCAGTGTCCAGCCAGTATCCAGCCAGTGTCCAGCCTGTATCCAGCCAGTGTCCAGCCAGTATCCAGCCAGTATCCAGCCTGTGTCCAGCCTGTTCCAGCCAGTGTCCAGCCAGTGTCCATCCTGTGTCCAGCCAGTATCCAGCCAGAGTCCAGCCAGTGTCCAGCCTGTTCCAGCCTTTTCCAGCCAGTGTCCAGCTAGTATCCAGCCAGTGTCCAGCCTGTTCCAGCCTGTTCCAGCCAGTGTCCAGCCTGTATCCAGCCAGTGTTCAGCCAGTGTCCAGCCAGTGTCCAGCCTGTATCCAGCCAGTGTCCAGCCTGTATCCAGACTGTTTCCAGCCTGTGTCCAGCCAGTGTCCAGCCTGTATCCAGCCAGTGTCCAGCCTGTGTCCAGCCAGTGTCCAGCCTGTGTCCAGCCTGTGTCCAGCCAGTGTCCAGCCAGTGTCCAGCCTGTGTCCAGCCAGTGTCCAGCCAGTGTCCAGCCAGTATCCAGCCTGTGTCCAGCCAGTGTCCATCCAGTGTCCAGCCTGTTCCAGCCAGTGTCCAGCCAGTGTCCAGCCAGTATCCAGCCTGTGTCCAGCCAGTGTCCAGCCAGTGTCCAGCCAGTATCCAGCCTGTGTCCAGCCTGTGTCCAGCCAGTGTCCAGCCAGTGTCCAGCCAGTATCCAGCCAGTGTTCAGCCTGTGTTCAGCCAGTGTCCAGCCTCTATCCAGCCAGTGTCCAGCCTGTATCCAGCCAGTGTCCAGCCTGTGTCCAGCCAGTGTCCAGCCTGTGTCCAGCCAGTGTGCAGCCAGTGTCCAGCCAGTATCCAGCCTGTGTCCAGCCAGTGTCCAGCCAGTGTCCAGCCTGTTCCAGCCAGTGTCCAGCCAGTGTCCAGCCAGTATCCAGCCTGTGTCCAGCCAGTGTCCAGCCAGTGTCCAGCCAGTATCCAGCCTGTGTCCAGCCTGTGTCCAGCCAGTGTCCAGCCTGTTCCAGCCAGTGTCCAGCCAGTGTCCAGCCAGTATCCAGCCAGTGTTCAGCCTGTGTTCAGCCAGTGTCCAGCCTCTATCCAGCCAGTGTCCAGCCTGTATCCAGCCTGTGTCCAGCCAGTGTCCAGTTTGTTCTCAGCCTGTGTCCAGCCTGTGTCCAGCCAGTGTCCAGCCTGTATCCAGCCAGTGTCCAGCCAGTGTCCAGCTTGTGTCCAGCCTGTATCCTGCCAGTATTCAGCCAGTATCCAGCCAGTGTCCAGCCTGTGTCCAGCCAGTTTCCAGCCAGTGTCCAGCCAGTGTTCAGCCAGTTTCCAGCCAGTGTCCAGCCTGTGTCCAGCCAATGTCCAGCCTGTGTCCAGCCAGTGTCCAGCCTGTATCCAGCCACTATCCAGCCAGTGTCCAGCCTGTATCCAGCCTGTGTCCAGCCAGTGTCCAGCCTGCATCCAGCCAGTGACCAGCCAGTATCCAGCCTGTATCCAGCCAGTGTCTAGCGAGTATCCAGCCAGTGTCCAGCCTGTGTCCAGCCTCTGTCCAGCCTGTTCCAGCCTGTGTCCAGCCAGTGTCCAGTTTGTGCTCAGCCAGTGTCCAGCCTGTGTCCAGCCAGTGTCCAGCCTGTATCCAGCCAGTGTCCAGCCAGTATTCAGCCTGTGTCCAGCCTGTATCCAGCCAGTATCCAGCCAGTGTCCAGCCAGTTTCCAGCCTGTTCCAGCCTTTTGCAGCCAGTGTCCAGCCTGTGTCCAGCCTGTGTCCAGTATCCAGCCATTGTCCAGCCAGTGACCAGCCAGTGTCCAGTCATTATCCAGCCAGTGTCCAGCCTGTTTCCAGCCTGTATCCAGCCAGTATCCAGCCAGTGTCCAGCCTGTGTCCATCCTGTATCCAGCCTGTGTCCAGCCAGTTTCCAGCCAGTGTCCAGCCTGTGTCCAGCCAGTGTCCAGCCTGTATCCAGCCAGTGTCCAGCCAGTGTCCAGCCTGTGTCCAGCCTGTATCCAGCCAGTATCCAGCCAGTGTCCAGCCAGTTTCCAGCCAGTGTCCAGCCAGTGTCCAGCCTGTGTCCAGCCAGTATCCAGCCAGTGTCCAGCCAGTGACCAGCCAGTGTCCAGCCAGTACCCAGCCAGTGTCCAGCCTGTGTCCAGCCTGTATCCAGCCAGTATCCAGCCAGTGCCCAGCCTGTGTCCAGCCTGTATCCAGCCTGTGTCCAGCCTGTGTCCAGCCTGTGTCCAGCCAGTGACGAGCCAGTGTCCAGCCAGCATCCAGACAGTGTCCAGCCTGTGTCCAGCCTGTATCCAGCCAGCATCCAGCCAGTATCCAGCCAGTGTCCAGCCTGTATCCAGCCAGTGTCCAGCCAGTGTCCAGCCTGTATCCAGCAGTGTCCAGCCTGTATCCAGCCAGTATCCAGCCAGTATCCAGCCAGTGTCCAGCCAGTATCCAGCCAGTGTCCAGCCAGTATCCAGCCAGTGTCCAGCCAGTGTCCAGCCTGGATCCAGCCAGTGTCCAGCCTGTGTCCAGCCTGTGCCTAGCCTGTATCCAGCCTGTATCCAGCCAGTGTCCAGCCAGTATCCAGCCAGTGTCCAGCCTGTATCCAGCCAGTGTCCAGCCAGTATCCAGCCAGTATCCAGCCTGTGTCCAGCCTGTTCCAGCCAGTGTCCAGCCAGTGTCCATCCTGTGTCCAG
Source organism: Scyliorhinus torazame (assembly GCF_047496885.1). Lineage (NCBI taxonomy): Eukaryota > Metazoa > Chordata > Chondrichthyes > Carcharhiniformes > Scyliorhinidae > Scyliorhinus > Scyliorhinus torazame. The sequence continues at coordinate 422,700,557 of NC_092707.1, read as the reverse complement.
CCAGTATCCAGCCAGAGTCCAGCCAGTGTCCAGCCTGTTCCAGCCTTTTCCAGCCAGTGTCCAGCTAGTATCCAGCCAGTGTCCAGCCTGTTCCAGCCTGTTCCAGCCAGTGTCCAGCCTGTATCCAGCCAGTGTTCAGCCAGTGTCCAGCCAGTGTCCAGCCTGTATCCAGCCAGTGTCCAGCCTGTATCCAGCCTGTTTCCAGCCTGTGTCCAGCCAGTGTCCAGCCTGTATCCAGCCAGTGTCCAGCCTGTGTCCAGCCAGTGTCCAGCCTGTGTCCAGCCTGTGTCCAGCCAGTGTCCAGCCAGTGTCCAGCCTGTGTCCAGCCAGTGTCCAGCCAGTATCCAGCCTGTGTCCAGCCAGTGTCCAGCCAGTGTCCAGCCTGTTCCAGCCAGTGTCCAGCCAGTGTCCAGCCAGTATCCAGCCTGTGTCCAGCCAGTGTCCAGCCAGTGTCCAGCCAGTATCCAGCCTGTGTCCAGCCTGTGTCCAGCCAGTGTCCAGCCAGTGTCCAGCCAGTATCCAGCCAGTGTTCAGCCTGTGTTCAGCCAGTGTCCAGCCTCTATCCAGCCAGTGTCCAGCCTGTATCCAGCCAGTGTCCAGCCTGTGTCCAGCCAGTGTCCAGCCTGTGTCCAGCCAGTGTCCAGCCAGGGTCCAGCCAGTATCCAGCCTGTGTCCAGCCAGTGTCCAGCCAGTGTCCAGCCTGTTCCAGCCAGTGTCCAGCCAGTGTCCAGCCAGTATCCAGCCTGTGTCCAGCCAGTGTCCAGCCAGTGTCCAGCCAGTATCCAGCCTGTGTCCAGCCTGTGTCCAGCCAGTGTCCAGCCTGTTCCAGCCAGTGTCCAGCCAGTGTCCAGCCAGTATCCAGCCAGTGTTCAGCCTGTGTTCAGCCAGTGTCCAGCCTCTATCCAGCCAGTGTCCAGCCTGTATCCAGCCTGTGTCCAGCCAGTGCCCAGTTTGTTCTCAGCCAGTGTCCAGCCTGTGTCCAGCCAGTGTCCAGCCTGTATCCAGCCAGTGTCCATCCAGTGTCCAGCCTGTGTCCAGCCTGTATCCTGCCAGTATTCAGCCAGTATCCAGCCTGTGTCCAGCCTGTGTCCAGCCAGTTTCCAGCCAGTGTCCAGCCAGTGTCCAGCCAGTTTCCAGCCAGTGTCCAGCCTGTGTCCAGCCAATGTCCAGCCTGTGTCCAGCCAGTGTCCAGCCTGTATCCAGCCACTATCCAGCCAGTGTCCAGCCTGTATCCAGCCTGTGTCCAGCCAGTGTCCAGCCTGCATCCAGCCAGTGACCAGCCAGTATCCAGCCTGTATCCAGCCAGTGTCTAGCGAGTATCCAGCCAGTGTCCAGCCTGTGTCCAGCCTCTGTCCAGCCTGTTCCAGCCTGTGTCCAGCCAGTGTCCAGTTTGTGCTCAGCCAGTGTCCAGCCTGTGTCCAGCCAGTGTCCAGCCTGTATCCAGCCAGTGTCCAGCCAGTATCCAGCCTGTGTCCAGCCTGTATCCAGCCAGTATCCAGCCAGTGTCCAGCCAGTTTCCAGCCTGTTCCAGCCTTTTGCAGCCAGTGTCCAGCCTGTGTCCAGCCTGTGTCCAGTATCCAGCCAGTGTCCAGCCAGTGACCAGCCAGTGTCCAGTCATTATCCAGCCAGTGTCCAGCCTGTTTCCAGCCTGTATCCAGCCAGTATCCAGCCAGTGTCCAGCCTGTGTCCATCCTGTATCCAGCCTGTGTCCAGCCAGTTTCCAGCCAGTGTCCAGCCAGTGTCCAGCCAGTTTCCAGCCAGTATCCAGCCTGTGTCGAGCCAGTGTCCAGCCTGTATCCAGCCAGTATCCAGCCAGTGTCCAGCCTGTATCCAGCCTGTGTCCAGCCCATGTCCAGCCTGTATCCAGCCAGTGACCAGCCAGTATCCAGCCTGTATCCAGCCAGTGTCTAGCGAGTATCCAGCCAGTGTCCAGCCTGTGTCCAGCCTCTGTCCAGCCTGTTCCAGCCTGTGTCCAGCCAGTGTCCAGTTTGTGCTCAGCCAGTGTCCAGCCTGTGTCCAGCCTGTGTCCAGCCTGTATCCAGCCAGTGTCCAGCCAGTGTCCAGCCTGTGTCCAGCCTGTATCCAGCCAGTATCCAGCCAGTGTCCAGCCAGTTTCCAGCCAGTGTCCAGCCAGTGTCCAGCCTGTGTCCAGCCAGTATCCAGCCAGTGTCCAGCCAGTGACCAGCCAGTATCCAGCCAGTACCCAGCCAGTGTCCAGCCTGTGTCCAGCCTGTATCCAGCCAGTATCCAGCCAGTGCCCAGCCTGTGTCCAGCCTGTATCCAGCCTGTGTCCAGCCTGTGTCCAGCCTGTGTCCAGCCAGTGACGAGCCAGTGTCCAGCCAGCATCCAGACAGTGTCCAGCCTGTGTCCAGCCTGTATCCAGCCAGCATCCAGCCAGTATCCAGCCAGTGTCCAGCCTGTATCCAGCCAGTGTCCAGCCAGTGTCCAGCCTGTATCCAGCAGTGTCCAGCCTGTATCCAGCCAGTATCCAGCCAGTATCCAGCCAGTGTCCAGCCAGTATCCAGCCAGTGTCCAGCCAGTATCCAGCCAGTGTCCAGCCAGTGTCCAGCCAGTATCAGCCAGTATCCAGCCTGTATCCAGCCTGTATCCAGCCAGTGTCCAGCCAGTATCTAGCCTGTGTCCAGCCAGTGTCCAGCCTGTGTCTAGCCTGTGTCCAGCCAGTGTCCAGCCAGTGTCCAGCCAATGTCCAGCCTGTATTCAGCCAGTATCCAGCCAGTGACCAGCCTGTGTCCAGCCAGTGTCCAGCCTGTGTCCAGCCTGTGTCCAGGCAGTTTCCAGCCAGTGTCCAGCCTGTGTCCAGCCTATGTCCAGTCTGTATCAAGCCAGTGTCCAGCCTGTGTCCAGCCAGTGTCCAGCCAGTGTCCAGCCTGTGTCCAGCCTGTTTCCAGCCAGTGTCCAGCCTGTGTCTAGCCTGTGTCCAGCCAGTGTCCAGCCAGTATCCAGCCTGTATCCAGCCTGTATCCAGCCAGTGTCCAGCCAGTATCTAGCCTGTGTCCAGCCAGTGTCCAGCCTGTGTCTAGCCTGTGTCCAGCCAGTGTCCAGCCAGTGTCCAGCCAATGTCCAGCCTGTATTCAGCCAGTATCCAGCCAGTGACCAGCCTGTGTCCAGCCAGTGTCCAGCCTGTGTCCAGCCTGTGTCCAGCCAGTGTCCAGCCTGTGTCCAGCCTATGTCCAGCCTGTATCCAGCCAGTGTCCAGCCTGTGTCCAGCCAGTGTCCAGCCAGTGTCCAGCCTGTGTCCAGCCTGTTTCCAGCCAGTATCCAGCCTGTGTCTAGCCTGTGTCCAGCCAGTGTCCAGCCTGTGTCCAGCCTGTGTCCAGCCTGCGTCCAGCCAGTGTCCAGCCTGTGTCCAGCCAGTGTCCAGCCTGTGTCCAGCCTGTGTCTAGCCTGTGTCCAGCCAGTGTCCAGCTTGTATCCAGCCAGAGTCCAGCCAGTGTCCAGCCAGTGTCCAGCCTGTTTCCAGCCTGTGTCCAGCCAGTGTCCAGCCAGTGTCCAGCCTGTGTCCAGCCTGTGTCTAGCCTGTATCCAGCCAGTGTCCAGCCTGTGTCCAGCCTGTTTCCAGCCAGTGTCCAGCCTGTGTCTAGCCTGTGTCCAGCCAGTGTCCAGCCAGTGTCCAGCCAGTTTCCAGCCTGTGTCCAGCCTGTGTCCAGGGTGTGTCCAGCCAGTGTCCAGCCAGTGTCCAGCCTGTGTCCAGCCTGTGTCCAGCCAGTGTCCAGCCTGTGTCCAGCCTGTGTCCAGCCAGTGTCCAGCCAGTGTCCAGCCTGTGCCCAGCCTGTGTCCAGCCAGTGTCCAGCCAGTATCCAGCCTGTGTCCAGCCAGTGTCCAGCCTTTATCCAGCCAGTGTCCAGCCTGTGTCCAGCCAGTGTCCTGCCAGTGTCCAGCGTGTATCCAGCCAGTGTACAGCCTGTGTCCAGCCAGTGTTCAGCCAGTGTCCAGCCTGTATCCAGCCTGTGTCCAGTCTGTGTCCAGCCTGTGTCCAGCCAGTGTCCAGCCTGTATCCAGCCTGTGTCCAGTCTGTGTCCAGCCTGTGTCCAGCCAGTGTTCAGCCTGTTTCCAGCCAGTGTCCAGCCAGTATCCTGCCTGTGTCCAGCTCGTTCCCGCCAGTGTCCAGCCAGTGTCCAGCCTGTTTCCAGCCTGTATGCAGCCAGTGTCCAGCCTGTGTCCAGCCAGTGTCCAGCCAGTGTCCAGCCAGTATCCAGCCTGTGTCCAGCTCGTTCCCGCCAGTGTCCAGCCAGTGTCCAGCCTGTATCCAGCCAGTGTCCAGCCAGTGTCCAGCCAGTGTCCAGGGACGTGTCCAGCCTGTTCCAGCCAGTGTCCAGTCAGTGTCCAGCCTGTGTCCAGCCTGTGTCCAGCCTGTGTCCAGCCTGTTTCCAACCTGTTTCCATCCAGTGTCCAGCCAGTGTCCAGCCAGTGTCCAGGGTGTGTCCAACCTGTGTCCAGCCAGTGTCCAGCCTGTGTCCAGCCAGTGTCCAGCCTGTGTCCAGCCAGTGTCCAGCCTTTATCCAGCCAGTGTCCAGCCTGTGTCCAGCCAGTGTCCAGCCAGTATCCAGCCAGTATCCAGCCTGTGTCCAGCCAGTGTCCAGCCTTTATCCAGCCAGTGTCCAGCCTGTGTCCAGCCAGTGTCCAGCCAGCATCCAGCCAGTCTCCAGCCAGTGTCCAGTCAGTATCCAGCCAGTGCCCAGCCAGTGTCCAGCCTGTATCCAGCCAGTGTCCATCCTGTGTCCAGCCAGTGTCCAGCCTGTGTCCAGCCAGTATCCAGCCTGTGTTTAGCCTGTGTCCAGCCAGTGTCCAGCCGGGGTCCAGCCAGTGTCCAGCCAGTGTCCAGCCTGTATCCAGCCTGTGTCCAGCCAGTGTCCAGCCTGTGTCCAGCCTGTATCCAGCCAGTGTCCAGCCAGTGTCCAGCCTGTGTCCAGCCTGTGTCCAGCCAGTGTCCAGCCTGTATCCAGCCTGTGTCCAGCCAGTGTCCAGCCAGTGTCCAGCCTGTGTCCAGCCAGTGTCCAGCCAGTGTCCAGCCTGTATCCAGCATGTGTCCAGCCAGTGTCCAGCCTGTGTCCAGCCAGTGTCCAGCCTGTATCCAGCCAGTGTCCAGCCTGTGTCCAGCCAGTGTCCAGCCAGTGTCCAGCCTGAATCCAGCCAGTGTCCAGCCAGTGTCCAACCTGTGTCCAGCCAGTGTCCAGCCTGTATCCAGCCTGTATCCAGCCAGTATCCAGCCAGTGTCCTGCCTGTGTCCAGCCAGTGTCCAGCCTGTTCCAGCCTGTGTCCAGCCAGTATCCAGCCTGTGTCCAGCCAGTGTCCAGCCTGTATCCAGCCTGTATCCAGCCTGTGTCCAGCCTGTTCCAGCCAGTGTTCAGCCTGTATCCAGCCAGTGTCCAGCCTGTGTCCAGCCTGTATCCAGCCAGTGTCCAGCCTGTATCCAGCCAGTGTCCAGCCTGTATACAGCCAGTGCCCAGTTTGTGTCCAGCCAGTGTCCAGCCAGTGTCCAGCCTGTATCCAGCCTGTGTCCAGCCAGTGTCCAGCCTGTGTCCAGCCAGTGTACAGCCTGTATCCAGCCAGTGTCCAGCCTGTGTCCAGCCAGTGTCCAGCCAGTGTCCAGCCTGTATCCAGCCAGTGTCCAGCCAGTGTCCAGCCTGTGTCCAGCCAGTGTCCAGCCTGTATCCAGCCTGTATCCAGCCAGTATCCAGCCAGTGTCCAGCCTGTGTCCAGCCAGTGTCCAGCCTGTTCCAGCCTGTGTCCAGCCAGTGTCCAGCCTGTGTCCAGCCAGTGACCAGCCTGTATCCAGCCTGTATCCAGCCTGTGTCCAGCCTGTTCCAGCCAGTGTCCAGCCTGTGTCCAGCCAGTGTCCAGCCAGCATCCAGCCAGTCTCCAGCCAGTGTCCAGTCAGTATCCAGCCAGTGCCCAGCCAGTGTCCAGCCTGTATCCAGCCAGTGTCCATCCTGTGTCCAGCCAGTGTCCAGCCTGTGTCCAGCCAGTATCCAGCCTGTGTTTAGCCTGTGTCCAGCCAGTGTCCAGCCGGGGTCCAGCCAGTGTCCAGCCAGTGTCCAGCCTGTATCCAGCCTGTGTCCAGCCAGTGTCCAGCCTGTGTCCAGCCTGTATCCAGCCAGTGTCCAGCCAGTGTCCAGCCTGTGTCCAGCCTGTGTCCAGCCAGTGTCCAGCCTGTATCCAGCCTGTGTCCAGCCAGTGTCCAGCCAGTGCCCAGCCTGTGTCCAGCCAGTGTCCAGCCAGTGTCCAGCCTGTATCCAGCATGTGTCCAGCCAGTGTCCAGCCTGTGTCCAGCCAGTGTCCAGCCTGTATCCAGCCAGTGTCCAGCCTGTGTCCAGCCAGTGTCCAGCCAGTGTCCAGCCTGAATCCAGCCAGTGTCCAGCCAGTGTCCAACCTGTGTCCAGCCAGTGTCCAGCCTGTATCCAGCCTGTATCCAGCCAGTATCCAGCCAGTGTCCTGCCTGTGTCCAGCCAGTGTCCAGCCTGTTCCAGCCTGTGTCCAGCCAGTATCCAGCCTGTGTCCAGCCAGTGTCCAGCCTGTATCCAGCCTGTATCCAGCCTGTGTCCAGCCTGTTCCAGCCAGTGTCCAGCCTGTATCCAGCCAGTGTCCAGCCTGTGTCCAGCCTGTATCCAGCCAGTGTCCAGCCTGTATCCAGCCAGTGTCCAGCCTGTATACAGCCAGTGTCCAGTTTGTGTCCAGCCAGTGTCCAGCCAGTGTCCAGCCTGTATCCAGCCAGTGTCCAGCCTGTATCCAGCCAGTGCCCAGTTTGTGTCCAGCCAGTGTCCAGCCAGTGTCCAGCCTGTATCCAGCCTGTGTCCAGCCAGTGTCCAGCCTGTGTCCAGCCAGTGTACAGCCTGTATCCAGCCAGTGTCCAGCCTGTGTCCAGCCAGTGTCCAGCCAGTGTCCAGCCTGTATCCAGCCAGTGTCCAGCCAGTGTCCAGCCTGTGTCCAGCCAGTGTCCAGCCTGTATCCAGCCTGTATCCAGCCAGTATCCAGCCAGTGTCCAGCCTGTGTCCAGCCAGTGTCCAGCCTGTTCCAGCCTGTGTCCAGCCAGTGTCCAGCCTGTGTCCAGCCAGTGACCAGCCTGTATCCAGCCTGTATCCAGCCTGTGTCCAGCCTGTTCCAGCCAGTGTCCAGCCAGTGTCCAGCCTGTATCCAGCCAGTGTCCAGCCTGTGTCCAGCCTGTATCCAGCCAGTGTCCAGCCTGTATCCAGCCAGTGTCCAGCCTGTATCCAGCCAGTGTCCAGTTTGTGTCCAGCCAGTGTCCAGCCAGTGTCCAGCCTGTATCCAGCCAGTGTCCAGCCTGTATCCAGCCAGTGTCCAGTTTGTGTCCAGCCAGTGTCCAGCCAGTGTCCAGCCTGTATCCAGCCAGTGTCCAGCCAGTATCCAGCCTGTGCCCAGCCAGTGCCCAGCCTGTGTCCAGCCAGTGTCCAGTTTGTGTCCAGCCTGTATCCAGCCAGTGCCCAGCCAGTATTCAGCCAGTATCCAGCCAGTGTCCAGCCAGTGCCCAGCCTGTGTCCAGCCTGTATCCAGCCAGTGTCCACGCTGTATCCAGTCAGTGCCCAGCCAGTGTCCAGCCAGTGTCCAGCCAGTATCCAGCCAGTGCCCAGCCAGTGTCCAGCCTGTGTCCAGGCTGTATCAAGCCAGTGTCCAGCGTGTGTCCAGCCAGTGTCCAGCCCGTGTCCAGCCTGTATCCAGCCAGTGTCCAGCCAGTGTCCAGCCCGTGTACAGCCAGTGTCCAGCCTGTTCCAGCCTTTTGCAGCCTGTGTCCAGCCAGTGTCCAGCCTGTATCCAGCCTGTGTCCAGCCTGTGTCCAGCCAGTGTCCAGCCTGTATCCAGCCTGTGTCCAGCCAGTGTCCAGCCAGTGTCCAGCCTGTGTCCAGCCAGTGTCCAGCCAGTGTCCAGGGACGTGTCCAGCCTGTTCCAGCCAGTGTCCAGTCAGTGTCCAGCCTGTGTCCAGCCTGTTTCCAACCTGTTTCCATCCAGTGTCCAGCCAGTGTCCAGCCAGTGTCCAGGGTGTGTCCAGCCTGTGTCCAGCCAGTGTCCAGCCTGTGTCCAGCCAGTGTCCAGCCTGTGTCCAGCCAGTGTCCAGCCTTTATCCAGCCAGTGTCCAGCCTGTGTCCAGCCAGTGTCCAGCCTTTATCCAGCCAGTGTCCAGCCTGTGTCCAGCCAGTGTCCAGCCAGTATCCAGCCAGTATCCAGCCAGTGTCCAGTCAGTATCCAGCCAGTGCCCAGCCAGTGTCCAGCCTGTATCCAGCCAGTGTCCATCCTGTGTCCAGCCAGTGTCCAGCCTGTGTCCAGCCAGTATCCAGCCTGTGTCCAGCCTGTGTCCAGCCAGTGTCCAGCCTGGGTCCAGCCAGTGTCCAGCCAGTGTCCAGCCTGTATCCAGCCTGTGTCCAGCCAGTGTCCAGCCTGTGTCCATCCAGTGTCCAGCCTGTATCCAGCCAGTGTCCAGCCAGTGTCCAGCCTGTGTCCAGCCTGTGTCCAGCCAGTGTCCAGCCTGTATCCAGCCTGTGTCCAGCCAGTGTCCAGCCAGTGTCCAGCCTGTGTCCAGCCAGTGTCCAGCCAGTGTTCAGCCTGTATCCAGCATGTGTCCAGCCAGTGTCCAGCCTGTGTCCAGCCAGTGTCCAGCCTGTATCCAGCCAGTGTCCAGCCTGTGTCCAGCCAGTGTCCAGCCAGTGTCCAGCCTGTATCCAGCCAGTGTCCAGCCAGTGTCCAGCCTGTGTCCAGCCAGTGTCCAGCCTGTATCCAGCCTGTATCCAGCCAGTATCCAGCCAGTGTCCTGCCTGTGGCCAGCCAGTGTCCAGCCTGTTCCAGCCTGTGTCCAGCCAGTGTCCAGCCTGTGTCCAGCCAGTGTCCAGCCTGTATCCAGCCTGTATCCAGCCTGTGTCCAGCCTGTTCCAGCCAGTGTCCAGCTTGTATCCAGCCAGTGTCCAGCCTGTGTCCAGCCTGTATCCAGCCAGTGTCCAGCCTGTATCCAGCCAGTGTCCAGCCTGTATCCAGCCAGTGTCCAGTTTGTGTCCAGCCAGTGTCCAGCCAGTGTCCAGCCTGTATCCAGCCAGTGTCCAGCCTGAATCCAGCCAGTGCCCAGTTTGCGTCCAGCCAGTGTCCAGCCAGTGTCCAGCCTGTATCCAGCCTGTGTCCAGCCAGTGTCCAGCCTGTGTCCAGCCTGTATCCAGCCAGTGTCCAGCCTGTGTCCAGCCAGTGTCCAGCCAGTGTCCAGCCTGTATCCAGCCAGTGTCCAGCCAGTGTCCAGCCTGTGTCCAGCCAGTGTCCAGCCTGTATCCAGCCTGTATCCAGCCAGTATCAAGCCAGTGTCCAGCCTGTGTCCAGCCAGTGTCCAGCCTGTTCCAGCCTGTGTCCAGCCAGTGTCCAGCCTGTGTCCAGCCAGTGACCAGCCTGTATCCAGCCTGTATCCAGCCTGTGTCCAGCCTGTTCCAGCCAGTGTCCAGCCAGTGTCCAGCCTGTATCCAGCCAGTGTCCAGCCTGTGTCCAGCCTGTACCCAGCCAGTGTCCAGCCTGTATCCAGCCAGTGTCCAGCCTGTATCCAGCCAGTGTCCAGTTTGTGTCCAGCCAGTGTCCAGCCAGTGTCCAGCCTGTATCCAGCCAGTGTCCAGCCTGTATCCAGCCAGTGTCCAGTTTGTGTCCAGCCAGTGTCCAGCCAGTATCCAGCCTGTATCCAGCCAGTGTCCAGCCAGTATCCAGCCTGTGCCCAGCCAGTGCCCAGCCTGTGTCCAGCCAGTGTCCAGTTTGTGTCCAGCCTGTATCCAGCCAGTGCCCAGCCAGTATTCAGCCAGTATCCAGCCAGTGTCCAGCCAGTGCCCAGCCTGTGTCCAGCCTGTATCCAGCCAGTGTCCACGCTGTATCCAGTCAGTGCCCAGCCAGTGTCCAGCCAGTGTCCAGCCAGTATCCAGCCAGTGCCCAGCCAGTGTCCAGCCTGTGTCCAGCCTGTATCCAGCCAGTGTCCAGCGTGTGTCCAGCCAGTGTCCAGCCTGTTCCAGCCATTTGCAGCCTGCGTCCAGCCTGTGTCCAGCCTGTGTCCAGCCAGTGTCCAGCCTGTATCCAGCCTGTGTCCAGCCAGTGTCCAGCCAGTGTCCAGCCTGTGTCCAGCCAGTCTCCAGCCAGTGTCCAGCCTGCATACAGCCAGTGTCCAGCCAGTGTCCAGCCTGTGTCCAGCCAGTGTCCAGCCTGTATCCAGCCTGTATCCAGCCAGTATCCAGCCAGTGTCCAGCCTGTGTCCAGCCAGTGTCCAGCCTGTTCCAGCCTGTGTCCAGCCAGTGTCCAGCCTGTGTCCAGCCAGTGTCCAGCCTGTATCCAGCCTGTATCCAGCCTGTGTCCAGCCTGTTCCAGCCAGTGTCCAGCCAGTGTCCAGCCTGTATCCAGCCAGTGTCCAGCCTGTGTCCAGCCTGTATCCAGCCAGTGTCCAGCCTGTATCCAGCCAGTGTCCAGCCTGTTTCCAGCCAGTGTCCAGCCTGTGTCCAGGGTGTGTCCAGCCAGTGTCCAGCCAGTGTCCAGCCTGTGTCCAGCCAGTGTACAGCCTGTATCTAGCCAGTATCCAGCCTGTGTCCAGGCAGTTTCCAGCCTGTGTCCAGCCAGTATCCAGCCAGTATCCAGCCAGTGTCCAGCCTGTGTCCAGCCTGTGTCCAGCCAGTGTCCAGCCTGTGTCCAGCCAGTGTCCAGCCAGTGTCCAGCCTGTGTCCAGCCTGTGTCCAGCCTGTGTCCAGCCAGTGTCCAGCCAGTATCCAGCCTGTATCCAGCCAGTGTCCAGCCTTTATCCAGCCAGTGTCCAGCCTGTGTCCAGCCAGTGTCCTGCCAGTGTCCAGCCTGTATCCAGCCAGTGTACAGCCTGTGTCCAGCCAGTGTTCAGCCAGTATCCAGCCTGTGTCCAGTCTGTGTCCAGCCAGTGTTCAGCCTGTTTCCAGCCAGTGTCCAGCCAGTATCCAGCCTGTGTCCAGCTCGTTCCCGCCAGTGTCCAGCCAGTGTCCAGCCTGTTTCCAGCCTGTATGCAGCCAGTGTCCAGCCTGTGTCCAGCCAGTGTCGAGCCAGTGTCCAGCCAGTATCCAGCCTGTGTCCAGCTCGTTCCCGCCAGTGTCCAGCCAGTGTCCAGCCTGTATCCAGCCAGTGTCCAGCCAGTGTCCAGCCAGTGTCCAGGGACGTGTCCAGCCTGTTCCAGCCAGTGTCCAGTCAGTGTCCAGCCTGTGTCCAGCCTGTATCCAGCCTGTTTCCAACCTGTTTCCATCCAGTGTCCAGCCAGTGTCCAGCCAGTGTCCAGGGTGTGTCCAGCCTGTGTCCAGCCAGTGTCCAGCCTGTGTCCAGCCAGTGTCCAGCCTGTGTCCAGCCAGTGTCCAGCCTTTATCCTGCCAGTGTCCAGCCTGTGTCCAGCCAGTTTCCAGCCAGTATCCAGCCAGTATCCAGCCTGTGTCCAGCCAGTGTCCAGCCTTTATCCAGCCAGTGTCCAGCCTGTGTCCAGCCAGTGTCCAGCCAGTATCCAGCCAGTATCCAGCCAGTGTCCAGTCAGTATCCAGCCAGTGCCCAGCCAGTGTCCAGCCTGTGTCCAGCCTGGGTCCAGCCAGTGTCCAGCCTGTGCCCCGCCTGTGTCCAGCCTGTGTCCAGCCAGTATCCAGCCTGTGTCCAGCCTGTGTCCAGCCAGTGTCCAGCCTGGGTCCAGCCAGTGTCCAGCCAGTGTCCAGCCTGTATCCAGCCTGTGTCCAGCCAGTGTCCAGCCTGTGTCCAGCCAGTGTCCAGCCTGTATCCTTCCAGTATCCAGCCAGTGTCCAGCCAGTGTCCAGCCTGTGTCCAGCCAGTGTCCAGCCTGTATCCAGCCTGTGTCCAGCCAGTGTCCAGCCAGTGTCCAGCCTGTGTCCAGCCAGTGTCCAGCCAGTGTCCTGCCTGGATCCAGCCTGTGTGCAGCCAGTGTCCAGCCTGTGTCCAGCCAGTGTCCAGCCTGTATCCAGCCAGTGTCCAGCCTGTGTCCAGCCAGTGTCCAGCCAGTGTCCAGCCTGTATCCAGCCAGTGTCCAGCCAGTGTCCAGCCTGTGTCCAGCCAGTGTCCAGCCTGTATCCAGCCTGTATCCAGCCAGTATCCAGCCAGTGTCCAGCCTGTGTCCAGCCAGTGTCCAGCCTGTTCCAGCCTGTGTCCAGCCAGTGTCCAGCCTGTGTCCAGCCAGTGTCCAGCCTGTATCCAGCCTGTATCCAGCCTGTGTCCAGCCTGTTCCAGCCAGTGTCCAGCCTGTATCCAGCCAGTGTCCAGCCTGTGTCCAGCCTGTATCCAGCCAGTGTCCAGCCTGTATCCAGCCAGTGTCCAGCCTGTATCCAGCCAGTGTCCAGTTTGTGTCCAGCCAGTGCCCAGCCAGTGTCCAGCCTGTATCCAGCCAGTGTCCAGCCTGTATCCAGCCAGTGCCCAGTTTGTGTCCAGCCAGTGTCCAGCCAGTGTCCAGCCTGTATCCAGCCAGTGTCCAGCCTGTGTCCAGCCGGTGTCCAGCCTGTATCCAGCCAGTGTCCAGCCTGTGTCCAGCCAGTGTCCAGCCCGTGTCCAGCCTGTATCCAGCCAGTGTCCAGCCAGTGTCCAGCCTGTGTACAGCCAGTGTCCAGCCTGTATCCAGCCTGTATCCAGCCAGTATCCAGCCAGTGTCCAGCCTGTGTCCAGCCAGTGTCCAGCCTGTTCCAGCCTGTGTCCAGCCAGTGTCCAGCCTGTGTCCAGCCTGTATCCAGCCAGTGTCCAGCCTGTGTCCAGCCTGTATCCAGCCAGTGTCCAGCCTGTATCCAGCCAGTGTCCAGCCTGTATCCAGCCAGTGTCCAGTTTGTGTCCAGCCAGTGTCCAGCCAGTGTCCAGCCTGTATCCAGCCAGTGTCCAGCCTGTATCCAGCCAGTGTCCAGTTTGTGTCCAGCCAGTGTCCAGCCAGTGTCCAGCCTGTATCCAGCCAGTGTCCAGCCAGTATCCAGCCTGTGCCCAGCCAGTGCCCAGCCTGTGTCCAGCCAGTGTCCTGTTTGTGTCCAGCCTGTATCCAGCCAGTGCCCAGCCAGTATTCAGCCAGTATCCAGCCAGTGTCCAGCCAGTGCCCAGCCTGTGTCCAGCCTGTATCCAGCCAGTGTCCACGCTGTATCCAGTCAGTGCCCAGCCAGTGTCCAGCCAGTGTCCAGCCAGTATCCAGCCAGTGCCCAGCCAGTGTCCAGCCTGTGTCCAGCCTGTATCCAGCCAGTGTCCAGCGTGTGTCCAGCCAGTGTCCAGCCTGTTCCTGCCTTTTGCAGCCTGTGTCCAGCCTGTGTCCAGCCTGTGTCCAGCCTGTGTCCAGCCTGTTCCTGCCTTTTGCAGCCAGTGTCCAGCCAGTATCCAGCCAGTGTCCAACCAGTCTCCAGCCAGTGTCCAGCCAGTGTCCAGCCTGTATCCAGCCAGTGTCCAGCGTGTGTCCAGCCAGTGTCCAGCCTGTTCCTGCCTTTTGCAGCCTGTGTCCAGCCTGTGTCCAACCTGTGTCCAGCCAGTGTCCAGCCAGTATCCAGCCTGTTCCAGCCTGTGTCCATCCAGTGTCCAGCCTGTGTCCAGCCAGTGTCCAGCCTGTATCCAGCCTGTATCCAGCCTGTGTCCAGCCTGTTCCAGCCAGTGTCCAGCCTGTATCCAGCCAGTGTCCAGCCTGTGTCCAGCCTGTATCCAGCCAGTGTCCAGCCTGTATCCAGCCAGTGTCCAGCCTGTATCCAGCCAGTGTCCAGTTTGTGTCCAGCCAGTGTCCAGCCAGTGTCCAGCCTGTATCCAGCCAGTGTCCAGCCTGTATCCAGCCAGTGCCCAGTTTGTGTCCAGCCAGTGTCCAGCCAGTGTCCAGCCTGTATCCAGCCTGTGTCCAGCCAGTGTCCAGCCTGTGTCCAGCCAGTGTCCAGCCTGTATGCAGCCAGTGTCCAGCCTGTGTCCAGCCAGTGTCCAGCCAGTGTCCAGCCTGTATCCAGCCAGTGTCCAGCCAGTGTCCAGCCTGTGTACAGCCAGTGTCCAGCCTGTATCCAGCCTGTATCCAGCCAGTATCCAGCCAGTGTCCAGCCTGTGTCCAGCCAGTGTCCAGCCTGTTCCAGCCTGTGTCCAGCCAGTGTCCAGCCATTGTCCAGCCAGTGTCCAGCCTGTATCCATCCTGTATCCAGCCTGTGTCCAGCCTGTTCCAGCCAGTGTCCAGCCAGTGTCCAGCCTGTATCCAGCCAGTGTCCAGCCTGTGTCCAGCCTGTATCCAGCCAGTGTCCAGCATGTATCCAGCCAGTGTCCAGCCTGTGTCCAGCCAGTGTCCAGCCTGTATCCAGCCTGTATCCAGCCAGTATCCAGCCAGTGTCCTGCCTGTGGCCAGCCAGTGTCCAGCCTGTTCCAGCCTGTGTCCAGCCAGTGTCCAGCCTGTGTCCAGCCAGTGTCCAGCCTGTATCCAGCCTGTATCCAGCCTGTGTCCAGCCTGTTCCAGCCAGTGTCCAGCTTGTATCCAGCCAGTGTCCAGCCTGTGTCCAGCCTGTATCCAGCCAGTGTCCAGCCTGTATCCAGCCAGTGTCCAGCCTGTATCCAGCCAGTGTCCAGTTTGTGTCCAGCCAGTGTCCAGCCAGTGTCCAGCCTGTATCCAGCCAGTGTCCAGCCTGAATCCAGCCAGTGCCCAGTTTGCGTCCAGCCAGTGTCCAGCCAGTGTCCAGCCTGTATCCAGCCTGTGTCCAGCCAGTGTCCAGCCTGTGTCCAGCCTGTATCCAGCCAGTGTCCAGCCTGTGTCCAGCCAGTGTCCAGCCAGTGTCCAGCCTGTATCCAGCCAGTGTCCAGCCAGTGTCCAGCCTGTGTCCAGCCAGTGTCCAGCCTGTATCCAGCCTGTATCCAGCCAGTATCAAGCCAGTGTCCAGCCTGTGTCCAGCCAGTGTCCAGCCTGTTCCAGCCTGTGTCCAGCCAGTGTCCAGCCTGTGTCCAGCCAGTGACCAGCCTGTATCCAGCCTGTATCCAGCCTGTGTCCAGCCTGTTCCAGCCAGTGTCCAGCCAGTGTCCAGCCTGTATCCAGCCAGTGTCCAGCCTGTGTCCAGCCTGTACCCAGCCAGTGTCCAGCCTGTATCCAGCCAGTGTCCAGCCTGTATCCAGCCAGTGTCCAGTTTGTGTCCAGCCAGTGTCCAGCCAGTGTCCAGCCTGTATCCAGCCAGTGTCCAGCCTGTATCCAGCCAGTGTCCAGTTTGTGTCCAGCCAGTGTCCAGCCAGTATCCAGCCTGTATCCAGCCAGTGTCCAGCCAGTATCCAGCCTGTGCCCAGCCAGTGCCCAGCCTGTGTCCAGCCAGTGTCCAGTTTGTGTCCAGCCTGTATCCAGCCAGTGCCCAGCCAGTATTCAGCCAGTATCCAGCCAGTGTCCAGCCAGTGCCCAGCCTGTGTCCAGCCTGTATCCAGCCAGTGTCCACGCTGTATCCAGTCAGTGCCCAGCCAGTGTCCAGCCAGTGTCCAGCCAGTATCCAGCCAGTGCCCAGCCAGTGTCCAGCCTGTGTCCAGCCTGTATCCAGCCAGTGTCCAGCGTGTGTCCAGCCAGTGTCCAGCCTGTTCCAGCCATTTGCAGCCTGCGTCCAGCCTGTGTCCAGCCTGTGTCCAGCCAGTGTCCAGCCTGTATCCAGCCTGTGTCCAGCCAGTGTCCAGCCAGTGTCCAGCCTGTGTCCAGCCAGTCTCCAGCCAGTGTCCAGCCTGCATACAGCCAGTGTCCAGCCAGTGTCCAGCCTGTGTCCAGCCAGTGTCCAGCCTGTATCCAGCCTGTATCCAGCCAGTATCCAGCCAGTGTCCAGCCTGTGTCCAGCCAGTGTCCAGCCTGTTCCAGCCTGTGTCCAGCCAGTGTCCAGCCTGTGTCCAGCCAGTGTCCAGCCTGTATCCAGCCTGTATCCAGCCTGTGTCCAGCCTGTTCCAGCCAGTGTCCAGCCAGTGTCCAGCCTGTATCCAGCCAGTGTCCAGCCTGTGTCCAGCCTGTATCCAGCCAGTGTCCAGCCTGTATCCAGCCAGTGTCCAGCCTGTTTCCAGCCAGTGTCCAGCCTGTGTCCAGGGTGTGTCCAGCCAGTGTCCAGCCAGTGTCCAGCCTGTGTCCAGCCAGTGTACAGCCTGTATCTAGCCAGTATCCAGCCTGTGTCCAGGCAGTTTCCAGCCTGTGTCCAGCCAGTATCCAGCCAGTATCCAGCCAGTGTCCAGCCTGTGTCCAGCCTGTGTCCAGCCAGTGTCCAGCCTGTGTCCAGCCAGTGTCCAGCCAGTGTCCAGCCTGTGTCCAGCCTGTGTCCAGCCTGTGTCCAGCCAGTGTCCAGCCAGTATCCAGCCTGTATCCAGCCAGTGTCCAGCCTTTATCCAGCCAGTGTCCAGCCTGTGTCCAGCCAGTGTCCTGCCAGTGTCCAGCCTGTATCCAGCCAGTGTACAGCCTGTGTCCAGCCAGTGTTCAGCCAGTATCCAGCCTGTGTCCAGTCTGTGTCCAGCCAGTGTTCAGCCTGTTTCCAGCCAGTGTCCAGCCAGTATCCAGCCTGTGTCCAGCTCGTTCCCGCCAGTGTCCAGCCAGTGTCCAGCCTGTTTCCAGCCTGTATGCAGCCAGTGTCCAGCCTGTGTCCAGCCAGTGTCGAGCCAGTGTCCAGCCAGTATCCAGCCTGTGTCCAGCTCGTTCCCGCCAGTGTCCAGCCAGTGTCCAGCCTGTATCCAGCCAGTGTCCAGCCAGTGTCCAGCCAGTGTCCAGGGACGTGTCCAGCCTGTTCCAGCCAGTGTCCAGTCAGTGTCCAGCCTGTGTCCAGCCTGTATCCAGCCTGTTTCCAACCTGTTTCCATCCAGTGTCCAGCCAGTGTCCAGCCAGTGTCCAGGGTGTGTCCAGCCTGTGTCCAGCCAGTGTCCAGCCTGTGTCCAGCCAGTGTCCAGCCTGTGTCCAGCCAGTGTCCAGCCTTTATCCTGCCAGTGTCCAGCCTGTGTCCAGCCAGTTTCCAGCCAGTATCCAGCCAGTATCCAGCCTGTGTCCAGCCAGTGTCCAGCCTTTATCCAGCCAGTGTCCAGCCTGTGTCCAGCCAGTGTCCAGCCAGTATCCAGCCAGTATCCAGCCAGTGTCCAGTCAGTATCCAGCCAGTGCCCAGCCAGTGTCCAGCCTGTGTCCAGCCTGGGTCCAGCCAGTGTCCAGCCTGTGCCCCGCCTGTGTCCAGCCTGTGTCCAGCCAGTATCCAGCCTGTGTCCAGCCTGTGTCCAGCCAGTGTCCAGCCTGGGTCCAGCCAGTGTCCAGCCAGTGTCCAGCCTGTATCCAGCCTGTGTCCAGCCAGTGTCCAGCCTGTGTCCAGCCAGTGTCCAGCCTGTATCCTTCCAGTATCCAGCCAGTGTCCAGCCAGTGTCCAGCCTGTGTCCAGCCAGTGTCCAGCCTGTATCCAGCCTGTGTCCAGCCAGTGTCCAGCCAGTGTCCAGCCTGTGTCCAGCCAGTGTCCAGCCAGTGTCCTGCCTGGATCCAGCCTGTGTGCAGCCAGTGTCCAGCCTGTGTCCAGCCAGTGTCCAGCCTGTATCCAGCCAGTGTCCAGCCTGTGTCCAGCCAGTGTCCAGCCAGTGTCCAGCCTGTATCCAGCCAGTGTCCAGCCAGTGTCCAGCCTGTGTCCAGCCAGTGTCCAGCCTGTATCCAGCCTGTATCCAGCCAGTATCCAGCCAGTGTCCAGCCTGTGTCCAGCCAGTGTCCAGCCTGTTCCAGCCTGTGTCCAGCCAGTGTCCAGCCTGTGTCCAGCCAGTGTCCAGCCTGTATCCAGCCTGTATCCAGCCTGTGTCCAGCCTGTTCCAGCCAGTGTCCAGCCTGTATCCAGCCAGTGTCCAGCCTGTGTCCAGCCTGTATCCAGCCAGTGTCCAGCCTGTATCCAGCCAGTGTCCAGCCTGTATCCAGCCAGTGTCCAGTTTGTGTCCAGCCAGTGCCCAGCCAGTGTCCAGCCTGTATCCAGCCAGTGTCCAGCCTGTATCCAGCCAGTGCCCAGTTTGTGTCCAGCCAGTGTCCAGCCAGTGTCCAGCCTGTATCCAGCCAGTGTCCAGCCTGTGTCCAGCCGGTGTCCAGCCTGTATCCAGCCAGTGTCCAGCCTGTGTCCAGCCAGTGTCCAGCCCGTGTCCAGCCTGTATCCAGCCAGTGTCCAGCCAGTGTCCAGCCTGTGTACAGCCAGTGTCCAGCCTGTATCCAGCCTGTATCCAGCCAGTATCCAGCCAGTGTCCAGCCTGTGTCCAGCCAGTGTCCAGCCTGTTCCAGCCTGTGTCCAGCCAGTGTCCAGCCTGTGTCCAGCCTGTATCCAGCCAGTGTCCAGCCTGTGTCCAGCCTGTATCCAGCCAGTGTCCAGCCTGTATCCAGCCAGTGTCCAGCCTGTATCCAGCCAGTGTCCAGTTTGTGTCCAGCCAGTGTCCAGCCAGTGTCCAGCCTGTATCCAGCCAGTGTCCAGCCTGTATCCAGCCAGTGTCCAGTTTGTGTCCAGCCAGTGTCCAGCCAGTGTCCAGCCTGTATCCAGCCAGTGTCCAGCCAGTATCCAGCCTGTGCCCAGCCAGTGCCCAGCCTGTGTCCAGCCAGTGTCCTGTTTGTGTCCAGCCTGTATCCAGCCAGTGCCCAGCCAGTATTCAGCCAGTATCCAGCCAGTGTCCAGCCAGTGCCCAGCCTGTGTCCAGCCTGTATCCAGCCAGTGTCCACGCTGTATCCAGTCAGTGCCCAGCCAGTGTCCAGCCAGTGTCCAGCCAGTATCCAGCCAGTGCCCAGCCAGTGTCCAGCCTGTGTCCAGCCTGTATCCAGCCAGTGTCCAGCGTGTGTCCAGCCAGTGTCCAGCCTGTTCCTGCCTTTTGCAGCCTGTGTCCAGCCTGTGTCCAGCCTGTGTCCAGCCTGTGTCCAGCCTGTTCCTGCCTTTTGCAGCCAGTGTCCAGCCAGTATCCAGCCAGTGTCCAACCAGTCTCCAGCCAGTGTCCAGCCAGTGTCCAGCCTGTATCCAGCCAGTGTCCAGCGTGTGTCCAGCCAGTGTCCAGCCTGTTCCTGCCTTTTGCAGCCTGTGTCCAGCCTGTGTCCAACCTGTGTCCAGCCAGTGTCCAGCCAGTATCCAGCCTGTTCCAGCCTGTGTCCATCCAGTGTCCAGCCTGTGTCCAGCCAGTGTCCAGCCTGTATCCAGCCTGTATCCAGCCTGTGTCCAGCCTGTTCCAGCCAGTGTCCAGCCTGTATCCAGCCAGTGTCCAGCCTGTGTCCAGCCTGTATCCAGCCAGTGTCCAGCCTGTATCCAGCCAGTGTCCAGCCTGTATCCAGCCAGTGTCCAGTTTGTGTCCAGCCAGTGTCCAGCCAGTGTCCAGCCTGTATCCAGCCAGTGTCCAGCCTGTATCCAGCCAGTGCCCAGTTTGTGTCCAGCCAGTGTCCAGCCAGTGTCCAGCCTGTATCCAGCCTGTGTCCAGCCAGTGTCCAGCCTGTGTCCAGCCAGTGTCCAGCCTGTATGCAGCCAGTGTCCAGCCTGTGTCCAGCCAGTGTCCAGCCAGTGTCCAGCCTGTATCCAGCCAGTGTCCAGCCAGTGTCCAGCCTGTGTACAGCCAGTGTCCAGCCTGTATCCAGCCTGTATCCAGCCAGTATCCAGCCAGTGTCCAGCCTGTGTCCAGCCAGTGTCCAGCCTGTTCCAGCCTGTGTCCAGCCAGTGTCCAGCCATTGTCCAGCCAGTGTCCAGCCTGTATCCATCCTGTATCCAGCCTGTGTCCAGCCTGTTCCAGCCAGTGTCCAGCCAGTGTCCAGCCTGTATCCAGCCAGTGTCCAGCCTGTGTCCAGCCTGTATCCAGCCAGTGTCCAGCATGTATCCAGCCAGTGTCCAGCCTGTATCCAGCCAGTGTCCAGTTTGTGTCCAGCCAGTGTCCAGCCAGTGTCCAGCCTGTATCCAGCCAGTGTCCAGCCTGTATCCAGCCAGTGTCCAGTTTGTGTCCAGCCAGTGTCCAGCCAGTGTCCAGCCTGTATCCAGCCAGTGTCCAGCCAGTATCCAGCCTGTGCCCAGCCAGTGCCCAGCCTGTGTCCAGCCAGTGTCCCGCCTGTGTCCAGCCTGTGTCCAGCCTGTATCCAGCCAGTGTCCACGCTGTATCCAGTCAGTGCCCAGCCAGTGCCCAGCCAGTATTCAGCCAGTATCCAGCCAGTGTCCAGCCAGTGCACAGCCTGTGTCCAGCCTGTATCCAGCCAGTGTCCACGCTGTATCCAGTCAGTGTCCAGCCAGTGTCCAGCCAGTGTCCAGCCAGTATCCAGCCAGTGCCCAGCCAGTGTCCAGCCTGTGTCCAGCCTGTATCCAGCCAGTGTCCAGCCTGTGTCCAGCCAGTGTCCAGCCTGTTCCAGCCTTTTGCAGCCTGTGTCCAGCCAGTGTCCAGCCTGTGTCCAGCCTGTATCCAGCCAGTGTCCAGCCAGTGTCCAACCAGTCTCCAGCCAGTGTCCAGCCAGTGTCCAGCCTGTATCCAGCCTGTGTCCAGCCTGTGTCCAGCCAGTGTCCAGCCTGTATCCAGCCTGTGTCCAGCCAGTGTCCAGCCAGTGTCCAGCCTGTGTCCAGCCAGTGTCCAGCCTGTATCCAGCCTGTGTCCAGCCAGTGTCCAGCCTGTGTCCAGCCAGTGTCCAGCCTGTATCCAGCCAGTGTCCAGCCTGTGTCCAGCCAGTGTCCAGCCAGTGTCCAGCCTGTATCCAGCCAGTGTCCAGCCAGTGTCCAGCCTGTGTCCAGCCAGTGTCCAGCCTGTATCCAGCCTGTATCCAGCCAGTATCCAGCCAGTGTCCAGCCTGTGTCCAGCCAGTGTCCAGCCTGTTCCAGCCTGTGTCCAGCCAGTGTCCAGCCTGTGTCCAGCCAGTGTCCAGCCTGTATCCAGCCTGTATCCAGCCTGTGTCCAGCCTGTTCCAGCCAGTGTCCAGCCAGTGTCCAGCCTGTATCCAGCCAGTGTCCAGCCTGTGTCCAGCCTGTATCCAGCCAGTGTCCAGCCTGTATCCAGCCAGTGTCCAGCCTGTATCCAGCCAGTGTCCAGTTTGTGTCCAGCCAGTGTCCAGCCAGTGTCCAGCCTGTATCCAGCCAGTGTCTAGCCTGTATCCAGCCAGTGCCCAGTTTGTGTCCAGCCAGTGTCCAGCCTGTATCCAGCCTGTGTCCAGCCAGTGTCCAGCCTGTGTCCAGCCAGTGTCCAGCCTGTATCCAGCCAGTGTCCAGCCTGTGTCCAGCCAGTGTCCAGCCTGTATCCAGCCAGTATCCAGCCAGTGTCCAGCATGTGTCCAGCCAGTGTCCAGCCTGTTCCAGCCTGTGTCCAGCCAGTGTCCAGCCTGTGTCCAGCCAGTGTCCAGCCTGTATCCAGCCTGTATCCAGCCTGTGTCCAGCCTGTTCCAGCCAGTGTCCAGCCAGTGTCCAGCCTGTATCCAGCCAGTGTCCAGCCTGTGTCCAGCCTGTATCCAGCCAGTGTCCAGCCTGTATCGAGCCAGTGTCCAGCCTGTATCCAGCCAGTGTCCAGTTTGTGTCCAGCCAGTGTCCAGCCTGTGTCCAGCCTGTATCCATCCAGTGTCCAGCCTGTATCCAGCCAGTGTCCAGTTTGTGTCCAGCCAGTGTCCAGCCAGTGTCCAGCCTGTATCCAACCAGTGTCCAGCCAGTATCCAGCCTGTGCCCAGCCAGTGCCCAGCCTGTGTCCAGCCAGTGTCCAGTTTGTGTCCAGCCAGTGTCCAGCCAGTGTCCAGCCTGTATCCAACCAGTGTCCAGCCAGTATCCAGCCTGTGCCCAGCCAGTGCCCAGCCTGTGTCCAGCCAGTGTCCAGTTTGTGTCCAGCCTGTATCCAGCCAGTGCCCAGCCAGTATTCAGCCAG
This sequence comes from Scyliorhinus torazame, assembly GCF_047496885.1. Taxonomy (NCBI): domain Eukaryota; kingdom Metazoa; phylum Chordata; class Chondrichthyes; order Carcharhiniformes; family Scyliorhinidae; genus Scyliorhinus; species Scyliorhinus torazame. Next base: position 422,678,810 of record NC_092707.1, on the reverse strand, counting down.
TATCCAGCCAGTGTCCAGCCAGTGCCCAGCCTGTGTCCAGCCTGTATCCAGCCAGTGTCCACGCTGTATCCAGTCAGTGCCCAGCCAGTGTCCAGCCAGTGTCCAGCCAGTATCCAGCCAGTGCCCAGCCAGTGTCCAGCCTGTGTCCAGCCTGTATCCAGCCAGTGTCCAGCCAGTGTCCAGCCTCTGTCCAACCAGTCTCCAGCCAGTATCCAGCCAGTGTCCAGCCAGTGTCCAGCCTCTGTCCAACCAGTCTCCAGCCAGTGTCCAGCCAGTGTCCAGCCTGTGTCCAGCTTTGGATACATTTCTCCACTTTCAAAGATGTTAAACCCCTTAATACTTCCTTTCTCACTCTTCTAATTTGATAGAATATTTCACCTGCCCCCTCATTGCAATGTCACTATCACAGGAATATAAGGATATAAAAGCAGGGGTAGGCCGATTGAACCTGCCGTGTCACTGCCATTTAATACCATCATGGCGGCTCCATCCAGTTCAATGCCTTTTTCCCACACTGTCCCCATAGCCCTTTATGTTATTGTTCATCAGAAATCCATCCATCTCTGCTTTCCCTAATGACGAGCTTCCCAATGGCTCCCAACCTTCGGAGTAAAATAAATCCTCCTCATCTCGGCCTGCAGTGCATTCCCCCTTATTTTGAAATTGTGAGCCCTGGTTCTACAATCCCCAACCCGGAGGAACATCTAACCTCCATCGACTCCAGTCTATCACGTTAAATATTTTTCAATCAGATCACTCCCTCAGTCTTAAAAACTACACAGAATAGAGCAACACAAACAGAAAATACTGGACAATCTCAGCAGGTCAGACAGCCTCTGTGGAGAGAGAATGGAGCGAATGTTTCCAGTCTGGATGACTCTTTGTCAAACAGAGAATACAGGCCTAGTTTCCCCAATCTCTCTTCACAAGACAGTCCCGCCAGCCCCGGAACAAGTCTGGTGAATATTCCTTGAACTCCCTCTCTGGCAGTAATATCCTTCCTAAGGTGAGGGACCAAATCTCCAACAAGTTCATCATCTCTCTCTTTTGTGAAAATGGGCAGCGTGTATTCATTAAGAACCATAGACACACCCATCTCTCGAAATACTTTCCACTGATCTGACACTGATTGGTCTTTAGTACATAGAACATAGAACATTACAGCGCAGTACAGGCCCTTCGGCCCTCGATGTTGCGCCGACCTGTGAAACCACGCTAAAGCCCATCTACACTATTCCCTTATTGTCCCTATGTCTATCCAATGAACATTTGAATGTCCTTAGTGTTGGTGAGTCCACTTCTGTTGCAGGCAGGGCATTCCACGCCATTACTACTCTCTGAGTAAAGAACCTACCTCTGACATCTGTCCTATATCTATCTCCCCTCAATTTAAAGCAATGTCCCCCTCGTGCTAGACATCACCATCCGAGGAAACAGACTCTCACTGTCCACCCTATCCAATCCTCTGATCATCTTGTATGCCTCAATTAAGTCACCTCTTAACCTTCTTCTCTCGAACGAAAACAGCCTCAAGTCCCTCAGCCTTTCCTCATAAGATCTTCCCTCCATACCAGGCAACATTCTGGTAAATCTCCTCCGCACCCTTTCCAATGCTTCCACATCCTTCCTATAATGCGGCGACCAGAATTGCATGCAATACTCCAAATGCGGCCACACCAGAGTTTTGTACAGCTGCAACATGACCTCATGGCTCCGAAACTCAATCCCTCTACCAATAAAAGCTAACACACCATACGCCTTCTTAACAACCCTCTCAACCTGAGTGGCAACTTTCAGGGATCTATGGACATGGACACCGAGATCTCTCTGCTCATCCACACTGCCAAGAATCTTACCATTAGCCCAGTACTCTGTCTTCCTGTTATTCCTTCCAAAATGAATCACCTCACACTTTTCTGCATTAAACACCATTTGCCACCTCTCAGCCCAGCGCTGCAGCTTATCTATGTCCCTCTGTAACTTGTAACATCCTTCCGCACTGTCCACAACTCCACCGACTTTAGTGTCATCTGCAAATTTACTCACCCATCCTTCTACGCCCTCCTTTAGGTCATTTATAAAAATGACAAACAGCAGTGGCCCCAAAACAGATCCTTGTGGTACATCACGAGTAACTGGACTCCAGTCTGAACACTTCCCATCAACCACCACCCTTTGTCTTCTTCCAGCTAGCCAATTTCTGATCCAAACTGCTAAATCTCCCTGAATCCCATGCTTCCGTATTTTCTGCAGTAGCCTACCGTGGGGAACCTTATCAAACGCTTTACTGAAATCCATATACACCACATCAACTGCTTTACCCTCATCCACCTGTTTGGTCACCTTCTCAAAGAACTCTATAAGGTTTGTGAGGCACGAGCTACCCTTCACAAAACCGTGTTGACTATCTCTAATCAAATTATTCCTTTCCAGATGATTATATACCCTATCTCTTATAAACCTTTCCAAGATTTTGCCCATAACATAAGTAAGGCTCACTGGTCTATAGTTACCGGGGTTGTCTCTACTCCCCTTCTTGAACAAGGGGACAACATTTGCTATCCTCCAGTCTTCTGGCACTATTCCTGTTGACAAAGATGACTTAAAGATCAAGGCCAAAGGCTCAGCAATCTCCTCCCTAGCTTCCCAGAGAATCCTAGGATAAATCCCATCCAGCCCAGGTGACTTATCTATTTTCACACTTTCCAGAATTGCTAACACCTCCTCCCCTTATGAACCTCAAGGCCTTCTAGTCTAGTAGCCTGAATCTCAGTATTCTCCTCAACAACATTGTCTTTTTCCTGTGTGAATACTGACGAAAAATATTCATTTAGCACCTCTCCTATCTCCTCGGACTCCACGCACAACTTCCCACTACTGTCCTTGACTGGCCCTACTCTTACCCTAGTCATTCGTTTATTCCTGACATATCTATAGAAAGCTTTAGGGTTATCCTTGATCCTACCTGCCAAAGACTTCTCATGTCCTCTCCTGGCTCTTCTTAGCTCTCTCTTTAGGTCCTTCCTAGCTAACTTGTAACTTGTTTAGTTCTTGTTTCTCGTCCATTTTAGCTAAATAACACCTCAACTTGGTAAAATCTCCAGAGTTTTGGGCGTGAATACAAACGGGGAAAGAAAGGACTTGCAGAGTTATTTTTTTTGAGACAATGTTTGATTATAATATTTTGACTCACATTGAATTGTTCAGTCGAGTTAAGGTGCAACACAAATATTTTGAATGAAAATAACAATCCATCTTCCACTTGTTCTCAAAAGGAATGTATTGAAGCTTGCAAAGTGGACAAGACACTTGAATCTCCAATCTACCCTGGAAACAACCATCTGCAGCCAATTGCAGAAAGCATCAGGAATTATGTCATGGGTCATTTCCGCTGGAATAAATTTGGGAAAAAGAGAGGCAACAACACCAACTTTCCAGGCAACAAGCGGGAAGTTGAATCGGTCAGAGTATTCCTTCCCGCTGTCCAATCCCAAACATCTGAGGTAGAAGATGAAGAGATGGAGAATCTGTTTCCAAGGGAAGATGAAAAGAGATCCTATTCGATGGAACATTTCCGATGGGGGAAGCCAATGGGTAAGAAGAGGAAGGCCATCAAGGTTTATCCAAATAGCTTTGATTCCGTGGAGAATATAGGGCCCGAACTGAAGCGCGAAGCAGCTGTCGAATTGGATTACCCTGTCCAGCCGTCTGGACTGGGTGATGAGGAGATGCAGGGAGCTGCGAAGAAGAAAGATGGGAAGATGTACAAAATGACCCACTTCAGGTGGGGCAGGGAACCAAATATCTTGGGTCCTGACCGTCTCAGGATTCACTCACTGCAGTTTCCCAACCTTGAAGATGTGCTCCAGGAAAACATGGACAATGACCTGCCTGAAGAAGAGGTGAAGAAAGATGAGGAGGACTACAGAATTGGCCACTTTCGATGGGGTACGCCAATGAAAGATAAACGCTATGGAGGTTTCATGAAGGCCTGGGATGAGAGAGGCCAAAAGCCACTTCTGACTCTCTTCCGGAATGTCATTGTCAAGGATGGTGAGGAGAAGAAGGTTCAAACCCAATAGATAGATAACCCTCAATCAAGATTCGTAGCTGAAACACAGAGGAGCAGTCTATAGATCTATGATAGCATTCTTAAAAAGCTGTTGTTGACAAAGTTTTTTCAAATAGAACCTGTACAATGTCTTGTTTATTGTGTCCAGCAATCAATAAAGGAGTTAATGTTGTACATAGAGGCTTCAATGAGTCTGATACCAGTCCTGGGATGTGCAAAGATATTTTCCTATTTATTGAGCTGTACAATATGTAAATGAAGGATGAAAAATACACTCTATTTGCAAGCTACGTCAATCTCCTGGGTGTATGTGGTTATTTCCATGTAGTTTCAAACTGGTGGTATGGAATGGGTTGCGCAGTCCCTGACTTTAGCAATGACAGTCACAAGTTACCTGGTGCATTCTGCAGCTTTCTCACGCAAATCCTCTAACCTCAATAAAATGGCAATAGTCCAGACACTGCCTCCCATTGGCCAAACCAGACATTTCTAGTTCCTAAATCCTCTGTTGCCATGAGAATAATTCTGACAACTCCAGAACAAGCTGCTCCAGAAATAGCAGCGATCATGACCAGAAACAGCACAGATGGACTCCTAATAATTTTACACAACTTTTTTCCAGGCGGTGTGAATAGCAAAGATTCTTGTTTTATGCCGACACAAATGCCTATCAATAGTTCAGTAAATTCTGACAATATTTAGCTGACTAAAACCTTACAGGTGTGAGAATCGCACATGATCAGAGGATGCCCATGGTGCATTTATAACACCAGAAGACATAGGAGCAGAATTAGGCCACTCGGCCCATCGAGTCTGCTCCGCCATTCAATCATGGCTGATACTTTCTCACCCCCATTCTCCTGCCTTCTCCCCATAACCCCTGATCCCCTTATTGATCAAGAACCTATCTAACTCTGTCTTAAAGACACTCAGTGATTTGGCCTCCACAGCCTTCTGCGGCAAAGAGTTCCACAGATTCACCACCCTCTGGCTGAAGAAATTCCTCCTCATCTCTGTTTTAAAGGATCGTCCCTTTAGTCTGAGATTGTGTCCTCTGGTTCTAGTTTCTCCTACAAGTGGAAACATCCTCTCCACGTCCACTCTATCCAGGCCTCGCAGTATCCTGTAAGTTTCAATAAGATCCCCCCCCTCATCCTTCTAAACTCCAACGAGTACAGACCCAGAGTCCTCAACCGTTCCTCATTCGGCAAGTTCTTCATTCCAGGGATCATTCTTCTGAACCTCCTCTGCACCCTTTCCAAGGCCAGCACATCCTTCCTTAGATACGGGGCTCAAAACTGCTCACAATACTCCAAATGGGGTCTGACCAGAGCCTTATACAGCCTCAGAAGTACATCCCTGCTCTTGTATTCTAGCCCTCTTGACATGAATGCTAACATTGCATTTGCCTTCCGAACTGCCGACTAAACCTGCACATTAACCTTAAGAGAATCGTGAACAAGGACTCCCAAGTCTCTTTGTGCTTCTGATTTCCGAAGCATTTCCCCATTTAGAAAATAGTCTGTGCCTAAATTCCTCCTTCCAAAGTGCATAACCTCACACTTTTCCACATTGTATTCAATCTGCCACTTCTTTGCTCACTCTCCTAGCCTGTCCAAATCCTTCTGCAGCCCCCTTGCTTCCTCAATACTACCTGTCCCTCTACAGATCTTTGTACCAAATGCAAACTTATCAACAGTGCCATCAGTTCCTTCTTCCAGATCATTAATGTATATTGTGAAAAGTTGTGGTCCCAGCACCGACCCCTGAGGCACACCACTAGTCACCGGCTGCCATCCTGAAAAAGACCCCTTTATCCCCACTCTCTGCCTTCTGCCAGTCAGCCAATCCTCTATCCATGCCAGGATCTTACCCTGAACACCATGAGCTCTGAACTTATTTAAGTCTCCTGTGCGGCACCTTGTCAAAGGCCTTTTGGAAATCTAAATAAATCACGTCCACTGGTTCTCCTCTGTCTAACTTCCTTGTTATTTCCCCAAAGAACTCGAACAGATTTGTCAGACACGACCTCCCTTTGACGAAGCCGTGCTGACTCAGTCCTATTTTATGCACTTCCAAGTACTCCGCAATCTCATCTTTAATAATGGACTCTAAAATCTTACCAATGACCAAAATCAGGCTAAACGGCCTATAATTTCCTGTCTTCTGCTTCCCTGCCTTCCTAAACAGCGGTGTTACATTACCCACTTTCCCGTCCTCTGGGACCTTTCCTGCCTCCAGTGATTCCTGAAAGATCACCACCAATGCCTCCACAATCTCCTCAGCTATCTCTTTTAGAACCCTGGGGTGTAGTCCATCCGGTCCAGGTGATTTATCCACCTTCAGACCTTTCAGTTTCCCCAGAACCTTCTCCTTAGTAATGGTCACTGCACTCACCTCTGCCCCCTGGTTCTCCTGGAACTCTGGCATCCCACTGGTGTCTTCCACCGTGAAGACTGATGTAAAGTAACTATTCAGTTCCTCTGCCATTTCTTTGTTTCCTATTATTACTTCTCCAGACACATTTTCCAGCGGTCCAATGTCTATTTTTGCCTCTCTCTTACATTTTATATATTAAAAAAAAACTCTTCTGATCTTCTTTTCACACTAGTTTGCTTGCACTCATATTTCATCTTCTCCCCCTTATTGCTTTTTAGTTGCCCTCTGCTCGCTTTTAAAGGATTCCCAATTCTCAGGCTTTCCGCTAATACTCGCCACTTTGTCTGCTTTTTCTTTTGCTTGTATGCTGTCCTTGACTTCCCTCGCCAGCCATGGATGCCTTGTCCTCCCCTCAGCATGTTTCCTCCTCCTTGGGATGAATTTCTGTTGTGCCTCCCCCAAAACTCCTGCCATTGCTGTTCCACTGTCTTCCCTGCTCAGCTCCTTTTCCAATCAACTCTGGCCAGCTCCTCCCTCATGTCTTTGTAGTTACCCTTATTTAATTGTAATACCGTTACATCTGATTGCAGCTTCTCCCTCTCAAACTGCCGGGTCAATTCTATCATATTGTGGTCACTGCTCCCTAAGGGTTCCTTCACCTTAAGTTCCCTAATCAAGTCTGCATCATTACACATCACCAAATCCAGAATTGCCTGTTCCCTAGTCGGTTCTGTCACAAGCTGCTCCAAAAAAACATCTCTTATGACATTCCACAAATTCCTTTTCTTGGGATCCACTCCCACCCTGATTTTCCCAGTCCACCTGCATATTGAAGTCTCCCATGATTATTGTAATTTGCCTTTTTTACAGCCTTTTCTATCTCCTGATTTATTTTCTGCCCCACATCCTGACTACTGCTAGGGGGCCTGTACATACCCCCATCAGGGTCTTTTTACCTTTGTGATTCCACAACTCTACCCACAGAGATTCTGTGCCTTCTGATCCTATATCGCTCCTTGCTATCGGTTTAACTTCATTCCTTACTGACAATGCAACCCCGCCCCCTTTACCCATCTTCCTGCCATACTCGTTTAAATCCTTCCTGTTGAAAGTTATGATGAAATCTGCTTCTCCTGTCCTTTGAGATGGTGCTTTCAAAATCATCACAACTTGTTGTAAAAATCATTCTCATCATCTCACCTGTTTCTTTCTCACATTTTACCCTAAAACACCTCAACATTTTGAACACATCTGTCAAACCTCTTCTCTTATAAAATGCTGTTTTTTCTAATCTCATATCCTGGCCCCCGGTCACTATCTGTGTGGAGTTTGCACATTCTCCCCGTGTCTGCGTGGGGCTCACCCCCACAACCCAAGCATAGGCAGGGTCGGTGGACTGGCCGGGCTGAATTGGCCCTTGTTATGTTCTTTGTTTTAGTTCTTTTAGGATGTGAAGGTTGAACAAAGAACAAAGAACAAAGAAATGTACAGCACAGGAACAGGCCCTTCGGCCCTCCAAGCCCATGCCGACCATACTGCCCGACTAAACTACAATCTTCTACACGTCCTGGGTCCGTATCCCTCTATTCCCATCCTATTCATATATTTGTCAAGATGCCCCTTAAATGTCCCTATCGTCCCTGCTTCCACCACCTCCTCCGGTAGCGAGTTCCAGGCACCCACTACCCTCTGCGTAAAAAACTTGCCTCGTACATCTACTCTAAACCTTGCCCCTCTCACCTTAAACCTATGCCCCCTAGTAATTGACCCCTCTACCCTGGGGAAAAGCCTCTGACTATCCACTCTGTCTATGCCCCTCATAATTTTGTATACCTCTATCAGGTCGCCCCTCAACCTCCTTCGTTCCAGTGAGAACAAACCGAGTTTATTCAATCGCTCCTCATAGCTTATGCCCTCCATACCAGGCAACATTCTGGTAAATCTCTTCTGCACCCTCTCTAAAGCCTCCACATCCTTCTGGTAGTGTGGCGACCAGAATTGAACACTATACTCCAAGTGTGGCCTAACTAAGGTTCTATACAGCTGCAACATGACTTGCCAATTCTTATACTCAATGCCCCGGCCAATGAAGGCAAGCATGCCGTATGCCTTCTTGACTACCTTCTCCACCTGTGTAGCCCCTTTCAGTGATCTGTGGACCTGTACTCCTAGATCTCTTTGACTTTCAATACTCTTGAGGGTTCTACCATTCACTGTATATTCCCTACCTGCATTAGCCCTTCCAAAATGCATTACCTCACATTTGTCCAGGTTAAACTCCATCTGCCATCTCTCCGCCCAAGTCTCCAGACAATCTAAATCCTGCTGTATCCTCAGACAGTCCTCATCGCTATCCGCAATTCCACCAACCTTTGTGTCGTCTGCAAACTTACTAATCAGACCAGTTACATTTTCCTCCAAATCATTTATATATACTACAAAGAGCAAAGGTCCCAGCACTGATCCCTGTGGAACACCACTGGTCACAGCCCTCCAATTAGAAAAGCATCCCTCCATTGCTACCCTCTGCCTTCTATGGCCTAGCCAGTTCTGTATCCACCTTGCCAGTTCACCCCTGATCCCGTGTGACTTCACCTTTTGTACCAGTCTACCATGAGGGACCTTGTCAAAGGCCTTACTGAAGTCCATATAGACAACATCTACTGCCCTACCTGCATCAATCATCTTAGTGACCTCCTCGAAAAACTCTATCAAGTTAGTGAGACACGACCTCCCCTTCACAAAACCGTGCTGCCTCTCACTAATATGTCCATTTGCTTCCAAATGGGAGTAGATCCTGTCTCTAAGAATTCTCTCCAGTAATTTCCCTACCACTGAAGTAAGGCTCACCGGCCTGTAGTTCCCGGGATTTTCCTTGCTACCCTTCTTAAACAGAGGAACAACATTGGCTATTCTCCAGTCCTCCGGGACATCCCCTGAAGACAGCGAGGATCCAAAGATTTCTGTCAAGGCCTCAGCAATTTCCTCTCCAGCCTCCTTCAGTATTCTGGGGTAGATCCCATCAGGCCCTGGGGACTTATCTACCTTAATATTTTTTAAGACACCCAACACCTCGTCTTTTTGGATCACAATGTGACCCAGGCTATCTACACCCCCTTCTCCAGACTCAACATCTACCAATTCCTTCTCTTTGGTGAATACTGATGCAAAGTATTCATTTAGTACCTCGCCCATTTCCTCTGGCTCCACACATAGATTCCCTTGCCTATCCTTCAGTGGGCCAACCCTTTCCCTGGCTACCCTCTTGCTTTTTATGTACGTGTAAAAAGCCTTGGGATTTTCCTTAACCCTATTTGCTAATGACTTTTCGTGACCCCTTCTAGCCCTCCTGACTCCTTGCTTAAGTTCCTTCCTACTTTCCTTATATGCCACACAGGCTTCGTCTGTTCCCAGCCTTTTAGCCCTGACAAATGCCTCCTTTTTCTTTTTGATGAGGCCTACAATATCACTCGTCATCCAAGGTTCCCGAAAATTGCCGTATTTATCTTTCTTCCTCACAGGAACATGCCGGTCCTGTATTCCTTTCAACTGACACTTGAAAGCCTCCCACATGTCAGATGTTGATTTGCCCTCAAACATCCGCCCCCAATCTATGTTCTTCAGTTCCCGCCTAATATTGTTATAATTAGCCTTCCCCCAATTTAGCACATTCATCCTCGGACCACTCTTATCCTTGTCCACCAGTACTTTAAAACTTACTGAATTGTGGTCACTGTTACCAAAATGCTCCCCTACTGAAACATCTACCACCTGGCCGGGCTCATTCCCCAATACCAGGTCCAGTACCGCCCCTTCCCTAGTTGGACTGTTTACATATTGTTTTAAGAAGCCCTCCTGGATGCTCCTTACAAACTCCGCCCCGTCTAAGCCCTTGGCACTAAGTGAGTCCCAGTCAATATTGGGGAAGTTGAAGTCTCCCATCACAACAACACTGTTGTTTTTACTCTTTTCCAAATGTAGTGCTAACAAAGAACAGCAAGCTGTGTTTAATAAACAATTACACTACACTGAATTAGATTTGAACATATTACTACGGAATTAGTGAAGTAAAGATTACACTTCACATCAACACAATTAACTATACTATTAGTTCAACTATCTCACAACTTCTCTGACTTGCTCTCTCCATCTATCTCCGAGAAGTCAAGGAGGCATGTGATATTTATATGGTTGCTCTGTAGCACCATCTAGTGACTAGAGCAGCAACATTACATTAACCCTTTATGTGCTTTACAATATCCATATAGAATCATAGAATCATAGAAATTTACAGCATGGAAACAGGCCCTTCGGCCCAACCAGTCCATGCCGCCCAGTTTTTACCATTAAGCTAGTCCCAGTTGCCCGCACTTGGCCCATAACCCTCTATACCCATCTTACTCATGTAACTATCTAAATGCTTTTTAAAAGACACAATTGTACCCGCCTCTACTACTACCTCTGGCAGCCCATTCCAGACACTCACTACCCTCTGAGTGAAGAAATTGCCCCTCTGGGCCCTTCTGAATCTCTCACCTTAAACCTATGCCCTCTAGTTTTAGACTCCCCTACCTTTGGGAAAAGATGTTGACTATCTACCTTATCTATGCCCCTCATTATTTTATAGACCTCTATAAGATCACCCCTAAGCCTCCTACGCTCCAGGGAAAAAAGTCCCAGTCTATCCAGCCTCTCCTTATAACTCAAACCATCAAGTCCCGGCGACATCCTAGTAAATCTTTTCTGCACTCTTTCCAGTTTGATAATATTCTTTCTATAATAGGGTGACCAGAACTGCACACAGTATTCCAAGTGTGGCCGTACCAATGTCTTGTACAACTTCAACAAGACGTCCCAACTCCTGTATTCAATGTTCTGACCAATGAAACCAAGCATGCCGAATGCCTCCTTCACCACCCTGTCCACCTGCGACTCCACCTTCAAGGAGCTATGAACCTATACTCCTAGATCTCTTTGTTCTATAACTCTCCCCAACGCCATACCATTAACTGAGTAGGTCCTGGCCTGATTCGATCTGCCAAAATGCATCACCTCACATTTATCTAAATTAAGCTCCATCTGCCATTCGTCGGCCCACTGGCCTAATTGATCAAGATCCCGTTGCAATCCTAGATAACCTTCTTCACTATCCACTGTGCCACCAATCTTGGTGTCATCTGCAAACTTACGAACCATGCCTCCTAAATTCTCATCCAAATCATTAATATAAATCACAAATATCAGTGGACCCAGCACCGATCCCTGAGGCACACCACTGGTCACAGGCCTCCAGTTTGAAAAACAACCCTCTACAACCACCCTCTGTCTTCTGTCGTCCAGCCAATTTTGAATCCAATTGGCAACCTCACCCTGGATCCCGTGAGCTTTAACCTTCTGCAACAACCTACCATGCGATACCTTGTCAAAGGCTTTGCTAAAGTCCATGTAGACAACGTCTACTGCACTGCCCTCATCTACCTTCTTGGTCACCCCCTCAAAAAACTCAATCAAATTTGTGAGACATGATTTTCCACGCGCAAAGCCATGCTGACTGCCCCGAATCAGTCCGTGCCTCTCTAAATGCTTGTAGATCCTGTCTCTCAGAATACCTTCTAGCAACTTACCTACTACAGACGTTAGGCTCACCGGTCTGTAGTTCCCAGGCTTTTCCCTGCTGCCCTTCTTAAACAAGGGCACAACATTCGCCACTCTCCAATCTTCAGGCACCTCACCTGTGGCTGCCGATGATTCAAATATCTCTGTTAGGGGACCCGCAATTTCCTCCCTAGCCTCCCACAACATCCTGGGATACATTTCATCAGGTCCCGGGGATTTATCTACCTTGATGCGCTTTAAGACTTCCAGCACCTCCTCCTCTGTAATATGCACACTTCTCAAGACATCACTATTTATTTCCCTTAGTTTCCTAACATCCATGCCTTTCTCCACCGTGAATACCGATGAGAACTATTCATTCAGGATCTCACCCAACTCTTGTGGCTCTGCACATAGATGCCCTTGTTGATCCTTAAGAGGCCCTACTCTGTCCCTAGTTACTCTTTTCCCCTTTATGTATCTGTAGAATCTCTTTGGATTCTCCCTTGCATTATTTGCCAAAGCAATTTCATGTCCCCTTTTTGCCCTCCTGATTTCCCTCTTAACTCTATTTCGACAATCTCTATACTCTTCAAGGGATCCACTTGATCCCAGTTGCTTATGTACGTCATATGCCTCCTTCTTCTTTTTGACCAGAGTCTCAATATCTCGAGTCATCCAGGGTTCCCTACTTCTACCAGCCTTGCCCTTCACTCTAAAGGGAATGTGCTTACCCTGCACCCTGGTTAACACATTTTTAAAAGCCTCCCATTTACCAGCCGTCCCTTTGCCTGCCAACAGTCTCCCCCAATCTACCTCTGCAAGTTCCTGTCTGATACCATCAAAATTGGCCTTGCCCCAATTAAGAATTTTAACTCTTGGGCCAGACCTATCATTCTCCATAGCTATCTTAAAACTAATGGAGTTATGGTCACTTGTCCCAAAGTGATCCCTCACTAGCACTTCTGTCACTTGCCCTTCCTTATTTCCCAAGACGAGGTCAAGTTTTGCCCCCTCTCTAGTCGGTCCATCCACATACTGAATGAGAAATTCCTCCTGAATACACTCAACAAATTTCCCTCCATCCAAGCCCCTAATGCTATGGCTGTCCCAGTCAATGTTGGGAAAGTTAAAGTCCCCTACTACTACCACCCTATTATTCTTGCAGCTATCTGTAATCTCCTTACATATTTGCTCCTCAATTTCCCGCTGACTATTTGGGGGCCTGTAGTACAGTCCTATCAAGGTGATCTCTCCCTTCTTATTTTTCAGTTCCACCCATATAGACTCAGTGGGCGAACCCTCGGATATATCCCCTCTAAGTACTGCCGTGATGTTCTCCCTAATCAAAAACGCCACTCCCCCTCCTCTCTTACCTCCTGTTCTATCCTTTCTATAGCATCTGTACCCCGGAACATTGAGCTGCCAGTCCTGCCCCTCCCTTAGCCATGTTTCAGTCATAGCTATAATATCCCAGTCCCATGTGCCCGTCCATGCCCTGAGTTCATCCGCTTTGCCCGTCAGGCCCCTTGCATTGAAATAAATGCAGTTTAATGTAGACCTTCCTTGTTCTCTGCCCTGCTTTCTCTGGTCATGCTTTACACACTCTCCCTTCCTGCCTTTTGTTTCTGTCCCCACTGACTTCCTACATCGGTTCCCATCCCCCTGCCACATTAGTTTAAACCCTCCCCAACTGCACTAGCAAACACACCCCCGAGGACATTGGTGACATCCCCCTTCCTTTGAAAAAATTGAACTTGCATTCAAATATACATATAGCTACTGTATGGGAATTGTACAATAATGAACATCATTAAAAGTCACACGAGTTAAATCAGTGTTTTACGGTTCATAAATTGAGATGATCAGGTTTCTTTCTTGATCTTGTTGATCTTTTCAGTGAGTAAGAATTGTCCGGCCTGATGGATATTTGTATCAGGACGTTGAGTAGAACACGAGTGGTACAGGACCACCCGCCTGTTTGGATCTTGGTAAGAAGTCTTACAACACCAGGTTAAAGTCCAACAGGTTTGTTTCGAATCACTAGCTTTCGGAGCGCTGCTCCTTCCTCAGGTGAATCCTCAGGTGAAGGAGCAGTGCTCCGAAAGCTAGTGTTTGAAACAAACCTGCTGGGCTTTAACCTGGTGCTGTCAGACTTCTTGCTGTGCTCACCCCAGTCCAACACCGGCATCTCCACGTCAAGTTTGGATCTTGGACAGGTACACAATCTCCTGGAACTAGTGGAATCAGCTGTTTGGATGCCTTGTTATAATACAAGCTTTGAGTTTGCTGCTGATTTCTCATCTTGTTTACAATTGATTTATCATCCAGATTTGGTACAGTTAGACTTGGCAATGTGGTATGCAGCTGTCTATTCATGAGAGGATCGCTAGCGAGAGACCTGTCGATAAAGAAGCAGCTCGATAACTTAGTAAAGCTAGCATAAAATCTTATCTCGCCTCATATGCTTTCTTCAACAATTTCTTCACGATACCTATACCTCTCTCAGCCTTTCCAATCGACTGGGGATATAGAGGGCTTGACGTGACGTGATTAACATTGTTGTATTTAGAAAATTCAGTCCATTCCCAACTGTTGAAACAAGGTCCATTGTCCGTTACGACCGTCAATGGTATCCCATGTCTAGAAAAAACAACTTTAGTTTGAAACTTTAATCACTTCTGGATAATTTGAGTCATAGTCAATAATGACGAGGTAGTCTTTGCCTTGAAAGTGGAAAACATCGATTCCCACTTTAGACCATGGAATTGTGACAATATCCATCATTGTGAATTTCTCTTTCTGTTGAGCAGCCTGTTTTCTTTGACAAATGTCACATTCAGAAACATAATTTTCAATGTCTGAATTGATGCCAGGTGAATACACAGATTGCCTCGCGCGTCACTTACATTTCTCAATACTCTGCTGTCCTTCATGGATCTGGGGAAGAATCTGTCTTTTAAACTTTGCCAGAATGACTATTCTATCCAGTTTGAGTAAAAATCCATTTGCCACAGCGAGGTCGCCTTTAACACTTCTTAAGCTGGAACAGCTGCATTTGGTCATCCATCAATCATGTAATAATAATAATCTTTATTGTCACAAGTAGGCTTACATTAACACTGCAATGAAGTTACTGTGAAAAGCCCCTAGTCACCACATTCCGGCACCTGTTCGGGGAGGCTGGTACGGGAATTGAACCCGAGCTGCTGGCCTTGTTCTGCATTACAAGCCAGCTGTTTAGCCCACTGAGCTAATGTATCTGCAAGGATTAGATCTTTTCTGGGAGTATATGCTGGACAAAAATCATGGACGGGATTCTCCAATCGCTGACGCCGAAATCGGGCGATTGGCTGGAGAAGCCCTGCTTACACTGGAATCGGGGGCGGCTCCGCCCCCTCAAACCGGTGTGCTCCGTATGGACGTCAGCTGAGGCCCTCTCGAGGGCCTCGTGTGGCGGCTGCGGACTGAGTCCAGCGTCGCCACATTCGGGGGGGGGGCAGGGGTTCCGCTGGTAGGGGGGCCTTCGTCGGGAGCTGAGGGGACTGGTGGGGGGTGGTCTGGGGTGTCGAGGGGAGCTCTGGGGGGGCAGGTTTTGGCAGGCCGGGTCTCAGCATGGCCGGTGCCATGTTGCATGGCCACAGATCCGGCCATTCTCCAGCCGTATCCACAGGGAAAGCCGGGAGCTTCATGCTGCGCGGCTGCAAGCCTCCCTCCGGATGGAGGATCAGTGCGGGGGCAGCACCAACTTTCTGGTCGCAAGACCAGACGAATCCTGGGGACATAGCCACAGATTGGAGAATCCAGCTCCATATCTTCTTAGTTTCATTCGCATTCGTTGCAATCTGGGTGATAGGTCATTTAGACTTTTGTGAATCATATTGGGGGGCATAAGGTGGAGAAGTAGGCTGCAAGTGTTGGGCACACTGGATAAGTGGGGCTTGTTCAAGGATCAGCTACTGCGTGTTCTTGATAAGTATGTACCGGTCAGACAGGGAGGAAGGCGTCGAGTGAGGGAACCGTGGTTTACCAGGGAAGTGGAATCTCTTGTTAAGAGGAAGAAGGAGGCCTATGTGAAGATGAAGTGTGAAGTTTCGGTTGGGGCGATGGATAGTTACAAGGTAGCGAGGAAGGATCTAAAGAGAGAGCTAAGACGAGCAAGGAGGGGACATGAGAAGTATTTGGCAGGAAGGATCAAGGAAAACCCAAAAGCTTTCTATAGGTATGTCAGGAATAAGCGAATGACTAGGGAAAGAGTAGGACCAGTCAAGGACAGGGATGGGAAATTGTGTGTGGAGTCTGAAGAGATAGGCGAGATACTAAATGAATATTTTTCGTCAGTATTCACTCAGGAAAAAGATAATGTTGTGGAGGAGAATGCTGAGCCCCAGGCTAATAGAATAGATGGCATTGAGGTACGTAGGGAAGAGGTGTTGGCAATTCTGGACAGGCTGAAAATAGATAAGTCCCCGGGACCTGATGGGATTTATCCTAGGATTCTATGGGAGGCCAGGGAAGAGATTGCTGGACCTTTGGCTTTGATTTTTATGTCATCATTGGCTACAGGAATAGTACCAGAGGACTGGAGGACAGCAAATGTGGTCCCTTTGTTCAAAAAGGGGAGCAGAGACAACCCCGGCAACTATAGACCGGTGAGCCTCACGTCTGTAGTGGGTAAAGTCTTGGAGGGGATTATAAGGGACAAGATTTATAATCATCTAGATAGGAATGATATGATCAGGGATAGTCAGCATGGCTTTGTGAAGGGTAGGTCATGCCTCACAAACCTTATTGAGTTCTTTGAGAAGGTGACTGAACAGGTAGACGAGGGTAGAGCAGTTGATGTGGTGTATATGGATTTCAGCAAAGCGTTTGATAAGGTTCCCCACGGTAGGCTATTGCAAAAAATACGGAGGCTGGGGATTAAGGGTGATTTAGAGATGTGGATCAGAAATTGGCTAGCTGAAAGAAGACAGAGGGTGGTGGTTGATGGGAAATGTTCAGAATGGAGTACAGTCACAAGTGGAGTACCACAAGGATCTGTTCTGGGGCCGTTGCTGTTTGTCATTTTTATCAATGACCTAGAGGAAGGCACAGAAGGGTGGGTGAGTAAATTTGCAGATGATACTAAAGTCGGTGGTGTTGTCGATAGTGTGGAAGGATGTAGCAGGTTACAGAGGGATATAGATAAGCTGCAGAGCTGGGCTGAGAGGTGGCAAATGGAGTTTAATGTAGAGAAGTGTGAGGTGATTCACTTTGGAAGGAATAACAGGAATGCGGAATATTTGGCTAATGGTAAAGTTCTTGAAAGTGTGGATGAGCAGAGGGATCTAGGTGGCCATGTACATAGATCCCTGAAAGTTGCCACCCAGGTTGATAGGGTTGTGAAGAAGGCCTATGGAGTGTTGGCCTTTATTGGTAGAGGGATTGAGTTCCGGAGTCGGGAGGTCATGTTGCAGCTGTACAGAACTCTGGTACGGCCGCATTTGGAGTATTGCGTACAGTTCTGGTCACCGCATTATAGGAAGGACGTGGAGGCTTTGGAGCGGGTGCAGAGGAGATTTACCAGGATGTTGCCTGGTATGGAGGGAAAATCTTATGAGGAAAGGCTGATGGACTTGAGGTTGTTTTCGTTGGAGAGAAGGTTAAGAGGAGACTTAATAGAGGCATACAAAATGATCAGGGGGTTGGATAGGGTGGACAGTGAGAGCCTTCTCCCGCGGATGGAAATGGCTGGCACGAGGGGACATAGCTTTAAACTGAGGGGTAATAGATATAGGACAGAGGTCAGAGGTAGGTTCTTTACGCAAAGGGTAGTGAGGCCGTGAAATGCCCTACCTGCTACAGTAGTGAACTCGCCAACATTGAGGGCATTTAAAAGTTTATTGGATAAACATATGGATGATAATGGCATAGTGTAGGTTAGATGGCTTTTGTTTCGGTGCAACATCGTGGGCCGAAGGGCCTGTACTGCGCTGTATTGTTCTATGTTCTATGTTCTATATTCACAAGTGTCCTATAATCAGTCTGAATCACAAATCTAGGTAGACCATAAATATAACAGTGACATTTTCAACACCTGTCACCAGACCAAGACATTCTTTTCCAATCTGTGCGCAGCGTTGTTCTGTGTCGTCACAGCTCAAGAAGCACACACTACCGGTCTCCACACATCTTTTGATGCCTTCTGTAGAAGAACAGCTCCTATCCCATCCTGACTCGCGTCTGTCGAGATCCTTGTCTCCTTTGTCGGATGAAATAATGTGAGCAGTGGGGCTGTGGTCAGTGGGGCTGTGGTCAGTGGGGCTGTGGTCAGTGGGGCTGTGGTCAGTGCGGATTTGAGGCCGGACCTTCTTTATGTTGTGAAATCCAAGAAAAAGAAACATTTTTCTTCGTCAGTTGTTGAAGAACTGTCGTCCTGGACAAAAGATTGGAATAAATTTTCCAAGAAAGTTACAACTCTAAGTATTCTCATGTCTGCTTTTCTGTCTGTCGGAACAGGCATTGTCTGTATAGCTTTAACTTTATCACTGTCCGGTGTACACTGTCCTTCGATATGAGGTCACCCAAAAACAGCAGTTTGGAAATCCCAAATTGACACTTGGATTTGTTGAGCTTCAATCCTCACGAATCAATGTGTCACAGCACTTGTAGTGATCTGGAATTGTGTTCTTCTGGTGTTGCAGACCAGATGATAATATCATTGACGTACACCCGTACCCCGTCAATACCTTCTGTTATAGTTTCCATTGCTCGATGGAAAATTTCAGAGGCAGAGTTAATTCCAAAAGGCATGCGATTGAAACAATATCTTCCATACAGCGTGTTGAAAGTACAAAGCTTTCTGCTGGACTCCTCAAGTTGTAGCTGCCAAAATCCTTTTGAGGCATCTAACTTAGAAAACATTTATGCGTTTGCCATTGCAATGGTCCCAGCACTGATCCCTGCGGAACACCACTGGTCACAGCCCTCCTATCAGAAAAGCATCCTTCCATTGCTAATCTCTGTCTTCTGTGACCTAGCCAACTCACCTCGGATCCCGTGTTACTTCACCTTTTGTACCAGTCTACCATGAGGGACTTCACCTTTTGTACCAGTCTACCATGAGGGACCTTGTCAAAGGCCTTATTGAAGTCCATATAGACAACATCCACTGCCCTACCTGCATCAATCACCTTTGTGACCTCCTCAAAAAACTCTATCAAGTTATCAAGTTAGTGAGACACGACCTCCCCTTCACAAAACCATGCTGCCTCTCACTAATACGTCCATTTGCTTCCAAATGGGAGTAGATCCTGTCTCGAAGAATTCTCTCCAGTAATTTCCCTACCACTGACGTAAGGCTCACTGGCCTGTAGTTCCCTGGATTATCCTTGCTACCCTTCTTAAACAGAGGAACAACATTGGCTATTCTCCAGTCCTCCGGGACATCACCTGAAGACAGTGAGGATCCAAAGATTTCTGTCAAGGCCTCAGCAATTTCCTCTCCAGCCTCCTTCAGTATTCTGGGGTAGATCCCATCAGGCCCTGGGAACTTATCTACCTTAATATTTTTCAAGATGCCCAACACCTCGTCTTTTTGGATCTCAATGTGACCCAGGCTATCTACACACCCTTCTCCAGACTCAACATCTACCAATTCCTTCTCTTTGGTGAATACTGATGCAAAGTATTAATTTAGCACCTCGCCAATTTCCTCTGGCTCCACACATAGATTCCCTCCCCTGTCCTTCAATGGGCCAACCCTTTCCCTGGCTACCCTCGTGCTTTTTATGTACGTGTAAATAGCTTTGGGATTTTCCTTAACCGTATTTGCCAATGACATTTCATGACCCCTTCTAGCCCTCCTGACTCCTTGCTTAAGTTCCTTCCTACTTTCCTCATATTCCCCAATACCAGGTCCAGCGCAGCCCCTTCTCTAGTCGGACTGTCTACATGTTGTTTTAAGAAGCCCTCCTGGAGGCTCCTTACAAACTCCGCCCCGTCTAAGCCCCTGGCACTAAGTGAGTCCCAGTCAATATTGGGGAAGTTGAAGTCTCCCATCACCACAACCCTGTTGTTTTTACTGTTTTCCAAAATCTGTCTACCTATCTGCTCCTCTATCGCCTGCTGGCTGTTGGGAGGCCTGTAGTAAACCCCCAACATTGTGACTGCACCCTTCTTATTCCTGATCTCTACCCATATAGCCTTGCTGCCCTCTGAGGTGTCTTCCCGCAGTACAGCTGTGATATTCTCCCGAACCAGTAGGGCAACTCCTCCACCCCTTTTACATCCCCCTCTATCCCGCCTGAAACATCTAAATCCTGGAACGTTTAGCTGCCAATCCTGTCCTTCCCTCAACCAGGTCTCTGTAATGGCAACAACATCATAGTGTCAAGTACTAATCCAAGCTCTACGTTCATCTACCTTACCTGTTATACTTCTTGCATTAAAATATATGCACTTCAGGCCACCAGTCCTGCTGTTTTCAGCAACATCTCCCTGTCTGCTCTTCCTCAGAGCCATACTGGCCCTATTCCCTAATTCTCCCTGCCATACTAGTTTAAACCCTCCCGTGTGACACTAGCAAACCTCACGGCCAGGATATTTATGCCTCTCCAGTTTAGATGCAACCCGTCCTTCTTATACAAGTCATTCTTATACCTGCCCCAGCAGAGCTCCCAGTGGTCCAGATAACTGAAACCCTCCCTCCTACACCAACTGTTTCCAGTAGATCCATTGGTGGCCATTTTCCAAAATTCGTTGGCCTCTGGAATGGTTCCTACTGATTGGACGGTAGCGAAAATAACCCCGCTATTCAAAAAGGGACGGAGAGAGAAAACAGGGAACTATAGACCAGTGAGCTTAACGTCGGTAGTAGGGAAGTTGCTCGAGTCCATTCTCAAGAATTTCATAGCACAGCATTTGAAAAGCAGAGGTGTAATCAGAAAAAGTCAGTATGGAATTCTTTGAAGTTGTTATGGGCGAGGCGTTTTCAGAACCCCAAAATGTATCATGGAGTTCAACCAACCTCTCCCTTTAATGGATTTGTTGCTTTTCCGAGCACACGGCTTGTTCCCTAGGTGTGGGATTATAATTATGGACACGTGGGTTTTTAAACACAAAACACTGTTTATTCCATGAACTCAACTTAACATCTTAAATAAACATTGGATCTCTTAACACCCCTTACTTCAAAGATAACTCAGAAAATATTGCAACAGTAAATAATTCCTTAAAATGTTCCTTCAAACTTCCAAGAGACTTAACAACTTCAAACAAAATCATATCAGGTTAAAGGCTTCACTATTATGAGTTTAAATCACCCAAATGATCCAGAGATGGCAGAGATCCAGCTCACTGCAAAACACAGACACACATCCAGCTCTTTTCAAAACTGCAAAACAAAACTGCAAAATGGCTGACCTGACCTCAGCTCCACCCACTCTCTGACATCACTGTTTTCTTAAAGGTACATTGCTTAAACATCCATGTCTTAAAGGCACTTTCGCATGACACCTCCCCCCAAGAAAAAAAAATAAACCATCAACTTCAAGATGGTTTCATTTTTCACTTTTGCACCATCCACTAAGAATGTAAACAGTAAATATACCTTTCCGTTTAAAGAAAACAACACACTCAAACAGCTATAACAATATAGTCCATTTTTCTTTGTTCTTCTTCCTCCAACCGAAATCCTTCTCGATTGACAGACTCTTTGAACAAAGTCTCTGCACAATCCATCCATTCCTCTACTGCTCGGCATTTCTCTTTAGAATCAGATACTTTAGTTCAATCTGACCACAGCGTCCCTTGCAATTCCCCAATACAGGAGCATTGGTGATCACAGCTTTCAGGCTGTCAAATGCCTGTTGCAAGTCGGCTGACAATTGACATTTTTTATGTTTCTTCAGCAATTCCATCAGTGGGGTTACCACGCCACAAAACGTTTGCACAACTGTTCGATCAAATTCATTCATGCTAAGAAATTGCAGTATTTCCCTTCATCTTGAAGATATCAGAAAGTGCACAAGGAAAGTGATTCGGGCTTCTCCAAATTCACTTTTGGCTAGGTTCATCACCAAACCCGCCTCCTGAAGTTGATCGAAGAACTCCATACGATGTTTTAAATGTTCTTTACATGTCTGGAAGGTGGAAATAAAAGCAGATTGTCCCACTTTCTCCATGCAATCCTTCAATGGTGGGACAGGATAAGAGTCCGTTCTTGTAACTGCATTCCCCTTTCTATAGACCACACACAACCGTTGGGTACCGTCTGGTTTAGGTACCATCACCATGGGTGAGCTCCATTGGCTGCAACCCACTGCAATTATGCCATTCTTCAGCATACTCTCAATCTCTCTGTTAACCTGTGCCAATTTTAAAGGATTAAGTCTATATGGATGTTGTTTGATAGGAACAGCATTTCCCACATCTACATCATGTATAGCCATTTTAGTACTTCCCAATTTATCTCTACAAACTTGCCCATGTGGTATCAGTAACTCTTTCAGGTCAGTTTGTTTTTCCTCTGGAAGGTAACTTAACAATTCATCACAATTGTTAAGAACATCCTCATTTTCCAATTTAATTTGAGGTATGTCAAATTCACAGTCATCTGGATTTGGTTCGTCACTTTGAGTTACAATCATTAAAACCTCCTTTTTCTCTCCTTCCCTTTCAAAGTACCTTTTAAGTATATTCACATGACACACTCGGTGAGTCTTCCTTCTATCTGGTGTTTTTACCACATAATTCACCTCACTTAATTTCCTTTCAATCTGATACGGTTCTCAAAACCTAGCTTTTAAAGGCTCCCCTACCAGTGGTAACAACACTAAAACTTTATCCCCACTGGCAAACTACAAACTTTGGATTTCTTGTCCACTACCCATTTCATCACATTTTGTGCAACTTTTAAATGTTGTCTAGCCAATTCACCTGCTCTATTTAATCGTTCCCTAAAATTTGACACGTAATCCAATAATGTAATTTCCGATTTCTCACCCACCAATCTTTCCTTAATCAATTTAAGTGGTCCTCTTACCTCATGACCAAAAATTAGTTCAAAAGGACTAAATTTGGTTGACTCATTAGGTGCATCCCTAATTGCAAATAGTACGAATGGAATTCCTTTATCCCAATCCTCTGGATAATCTTGACAATAAGCCCTCAACATTGTCTTTAATGTCTGATGCCACCTTTCTAACGCTCCCTGTGAGTCTGGATGGTACGCAGTTGATTTAAATTGTTTTACTCCGAAGCTATCCATAACTTCTTTGAATAACTTTGAAGTAAAATTTGATCCTTGATCCGATTGAATTCTGTGGGTAGTCCATATCTAGTAAAGAATTTAAGTAACTCCTCCACAATCCTTTTAGCTGTAATATTACGTACTGGAATGGCCTCTGGTAATCTAGTAGACATATCTATTACAGTCAAAAGATACTGATTCCCACCATTTGTTTTAGGAAGCGGTCCTACACAATCAATTAGGACCCTCATAAAAGGTTCCTCAAATGCTGGAATGGGGATTAAGGGCGCTGGTTTTATCACTGCTTGAGGTTTCCCTATCACTTGACATGTGTGACATGATTGACAAAATAGAACTACATCTTTATGTAGTCCAGGCCAATAAAAATGTTTTTGGATTTTAGCTTGAGTTTTCCTTACTCCCAAATGACCTCCCACTGGTACCTCATGTGCAACTCGCAACACCTCCTTTCTATACCCTACCGGCTATACTACTTGGATTGGATTTGTTTATTGTCACGTGTACCGAGGTACAGTGAAAAGTATTTTTCTGCGAGCAGCTCAACAGATCATTAAGTACATGAGAAGAAAAGGGAATAAAAGAAAATACATAATAGGGCAACACAACATATACAATGTAACTACATAAGCACTGGCATCGGGTGAAGCATACAGGGTGTAGTGTTAATGAGGTCAGTCCATTTGATGAACTTCTGCCCACTTTTCATCCGCCTGCATATGTACAGGTCCCCATTTTCTCATCAAGACATCATTTTTACGGTAATAACACTCTGGTATACTCTCAGATTCCTCTTCCGTATATGCTTTTTGATATATCCGTTTTATTTCTACATCTTTCTGTTGAAACTCCGCCAATTTTCCTGAACTAAAAATATCCGCCTCATCCTCCACCTGTTCTTGTTCTTTTTCAACCATCTGATCAAAAATCATTTCTGATAATTGCACTTCAACTTCAACTTCACTCTTTGATTTTTCCTCTTGTCTTAACCTGTGACTTTCCGACCTTGTTACTACACAATCCGGAAAAATCCCAGGATATTCGTCCTTCAACGCTTCAGTTGGCTGATTTTCCAATGGCTTATCAACCACAGTAGGCATCACTCCCACCTGAGATCCAACTATATCATTACCCAAGATAAACTGTATTCCTGGATAGTAGATAGTAGATAATAGATAGTTTATCTATTACTCCTACTACCACTTCACCACTCTTCACTGGACTTTCCAACCTTACCTTATATAATGGAACGCCATTCCTCTCACCCTGAATTCCACATATCAACACCTTTTCTGGTAACATTCTTCCCAAACTACATAATTCCTCATCTCTTACCATTAAAGATTGACTAGCCCCTGTATCTCTTAAAATTGTGACTCCAGAGGAAATGGGCGAGGTACTAAATGAATACTTTGCATCAGTATTCACCAAAGAGAAGGAATTGGTAGATGTTGAGTCTGGAGAAGGGGGTGTAGATAGCCTGGGTCACATTGTGATCCAAAAAGACGAGGTGTTGGGTGTCTTAAAAAATATTAAGGTAGATAAGTCCCCAGGGCCTGATGGGATCTACCCCAGAATACTGAAGGAGGCTGGAGAGGAAATTGCTGAGGCCTTGACAGAAATCTTTGGATCCTCGCTGTCTTCAGGGGATGTCCCGGAGGACTGGAGAATAGCCAATGTTGTTCCTCTGTTTAAGAAGGGTAGCAAGGAAAATCCCGGGAACTACAGGCCGGTGAGCCTTACTTCAGTGGTAGGGAAATTACTGGAGAGAATTCTTCGAGACAGGATCTACTCCCATTTGGAAGCAAATGGACGTATTAGTGAGAGGCAGCACGGTTTTGTGAAGGGGAGGTCGTGTCTCACTAACTTGATAGAGTTTTTCGAGGAGGTCACTAAGATGATTGATGCAGGTAGGGCAGTAGATGTTGTCTATATGGACTTCAGTAAGGCCTTTGACAAGGTCCCTCATGGTAGACTGGTACAAAAGGTGAAGTCACACGGGATCAGGGGTGAACTGGCAAGGTGGATACAGAACTGGCTAGGCCATAGAAGGCAGAGGGTAGCAATGGAGGGATGCTTTTCTAATTGGAGGGCTGTGACCAGTGGTGTTCCACAGGGATCAGTGCTGGGACCTTTGCTCTTTGTAGTATATATAAATGATTTGGAGGAAAATGTAACTGGTCTGATTAGTAAGTTTGCAGACGACACAAAGGTTGGTGGAATTGCGGATAGCGATGAGGACTGTCTGAGGATACAGCAGGATTTAGATTGTCTGGAGACTTGGGCGGAGAGATGGCAGATGGAGTTTAACCTGGACAAATGTGAGGTAATGCATTTTGGAAGGGCTAATGCAGGTAGGGAATATGCAGTGAATGGTAGAACCCTCAAGAGTATTGAAAGTCAAAGAGATCTAGGAGTACAGGTCCACAGATCACTGAAAGGGGCTACACAGGTGGAGAAGGTAGTCAAGAAGGCATACGGCATGCTTGCCTTCATTGGCCGGGGCATTGAGTATAAGAATTGGCAAGTCATGTTGCAGCTGTATAGAACCTTAGTTAGGCCACACTTGGAGTATAGTGTTCAATTCTGGTCGCCACACTACCAGAAGGATGTGGAGGCTTTAGAGAGGGTGCAGAAGAGATTTACCAGAATGTTGCCTGGTATGGAGGGCATAAGCTATGAGGAGCGATTGAATAAACTCGGTTTGTTCTCACTGGAACGAAGGAGGTTGAGGGGCGACCTGATAGAGGTATACAAAATTATGAGGGGCATAGACAGAGTGGATAGTCAGAGGCTTTTCCCCAGGGTAGAGGGGTCAATTACTAGGGGGCATAGGTTTAAGGTGAGAGGGGCAAGGTTTAGAGTAGATGTACGAGGCAAGTTTTTTACGCAGAGGGTAGTGGGTGCCTGGAACTCACTACCGGAGGAGGTGGTGGAAGCAGGGACGATAGTGACATTTAAGGGGCATCTTGACAAATATATGAATAGGATGGGAATAGAGGGATACGGACCCAGGAAGTGTAGAAGATTGTAGTTTAGTCGGGCAGCATGGTCGGCACGGGCTTGGAGGGCCGAAGGGCCTGTTCCTGTGCTGTACATTTCTTTGTTCTTTTTAATCCATTCCAATGGGAAACGGGGCCGGATTGGCCGGGTCCGTGATTGGCACTCGGGAGGCTGACAAGCTGCAGCTGCACAGACACATTACACTCCCCACACACACTCATCCCAGCCGCACACCCACATTACACTCCCCACACACACTCATCCCAGCCTCACACACACATTACACTCCCCACACACACTCATCCCAGCCACACACACACATTACACTCCCCACACACACTCATCCCAGCGGCACACACACATTACGCTCCCCACACACACTCATCCCAGACGCACACCCACATTACACTCCCCACACGCACTCATCCCAGACTCACACACACATTACACTCCCCACACACACTCATCCCAGCCGCACACACACATTACACACCCCACACACACTCATCCCAGCCGCACACACACATTACACTCCCCACACACACTCATCCCAGCCGCACACACACATTACACACCCCACACACACTCATCCCAGCCGCACACACACATTACACACCCCACACACACTCATCCCAGCCGCACACACACATTACACACCCCACACACACTCATCCCAGCCGCACACCCACATTACACTCCCCACACACACTCATCCCAGCCTCACACACACATTAC
Source organism: Scyliorhinus torazame (assembly GCF_047496885.1). NCBI lineage: Eukaryota > Metazoa > Chordata > Chondrichthyes > Carcharhiniformes > Scyliorhinidae > Scyliorhinus > Scyliorhinus torazame. Next base: position 422,651,775 of record NC_092707.1, on the reverse strand, counting down.
ACTCCCCACACACACTCATCCCAGCCACACACCCACATTACACTCCCCACACACACTCATCCCAGCCGCACACCCACATTACACTCCCCACACACACTCATCCCAGCCTCACACACACATTACACTCCCCACACACACTCATCCCAGCCACACACCCACATTACACTCCCCACACACACTCATCCCAGCCGCACACACACATTACACTCCCCACACACACTCATCCCAGCCACACACACACATTACACTCCCCACACACACTCATCCCAGCGGCACACACATTACACTCCCCACACACACTCATCCCAGCCGCACACACACATTACACTCCCCACACACATTCATCCCAGCCACACAGACACATTACACTCCCCACACACACTCATCCCAGCGGGACACACATTACACTCCCCACACACACTCATCCCAGACGCACACACACATTACACTTGCCACACACACTCATCCCAGCCACACACACACATTACACTCCCGACACACACTCATCCCAGATGCACACACACATTACACTCCCCACACACACTCATCCCAGCCGCACACACACATTACATTCCCCACACACACTCATCCCAGCCGCACACACACATTACACTCCCCACATACACACTCATCCCAGCCGCACACACACATTACACTCCCCACACACACTCATCCCAGCCGCGCACACACATTACATTCCCCACACACACTCATCCCAGCCGCACACACACATTACACTCCCCACATACACACTCATCCCAGCCGCACACACACATTACACTCCCCACACACACTCATCCCAGCCGCACACACACATTACACTCCCCACACACACTCATCCCAGCCGCACACACACATTACACTCCCCACACACACTCATCCCAGACGCACACTCACATTACACTCCCCACACACGCTCATCCCAGCCTCACACACACATTACACTCCCCACACACACTCATCCCAGCCGCACACACACATTACACTCCCCACACACACTCACCCCAGCCAAACACACACATTACACTCCCCACACACACTCATCCCAGCCTCACACACACATTACACTCCACACACACACTCATCCCAGACACACACACACATTACACTCCCCACACACACTCATCCCAGCGGCACACACACATTACGCTCCCCACACACACTCATCCCAGACGCACACACACATTACACTCCCCACACACACTCATCCCAGCCACACACACACATTACACTCCCCACACACACTCATCCCAGCCCCACACCCACATTACACTCCCCACACACACTCATCCCAGCCGCACACATTCATTACACTCCCCACACACACTCATCCCAGCCGCACACACACATTACACTCCCCACACACACTCATCCCAGCCACACACACACATTACACTCCCCACACACACTCATCCCAGCGGCACACACATTACACTCCCCACACACACTCATCCCAGCCGCACACACACATTACACTCCCCACACACATTCATCCCAGCCACACAGACACATTACACTCCCCACACACACTCATCCCAGCGGGACACACATTACACTCCCCACATACACTCCTCCCAGCCGCACACACACATTACACTCCCCACACACACTCATCCCAGCCACACACACACATTACACTCCCGACACACACTCATCCCAGATGCACACACACATTACACTCCCCACACACACTCATCCCAGCCGCACACACACATTACATTCCCCACACACACTCATCCCAGCCGCACACACACATTACACTCCCCACATACACACTCATCCCAGCCGCACACACACATTACACTCCCCACACACACTCATCCCAGCCGCACACACACATTACACTCCCCACACACACTCATCCCAGCCGCACACACACATTACACTCCCCACACACACTCATCCCAGACGCACACTCACATTACACTCCCCACACACGCTCATCCCAGCCTCACACACACATTACACTCCCCACACACACTCATCCCAGCCGCACACACACATTACACTCCCCACACACACTCACCCCAGCCAAACACACACATTACACTCCCCACACACACTCATCCCAGCCTCACACACACATTACACTCCACACACACACTCATCCCAGACACACACACACATTACACTCCCCACACACACTCATCCCAGACACACACACACATTACACTCCCCACACACACTCATCCCAGCGGCACACACACATTACGCTCCCCACACACACTCATCCCAGACGCACACCCACATTACACTCCCCACACACACTCATCCCAGCCACACACACACATTACACTCCCCACACACACTCATCCCAGCGGCACACACATTACACTCCCCACACACACTCATCCCAGCCGCACACACACATTACACTCCCCACACACACTCATCCCAGCGGGACACACATTACACTCCCCACACACACTCCTCCCAGCCGCACACACACATTACACTCCCCACACACACTCATCCCAGCCTCACACACACATTACACTCCCCACACACACTCATCCCAGCCACACACACACATTACACTCCCCGCACACACTCATCCCAGCGGCACACACACATTACACTCCCCACACACACTCATCCCAGACGCACACCCACATTACACTCCCCACACACACTCATCCCAGCCACACACACACATTACACTCCCCACACACACTCATCCCAGCCCCACACACACATTACACTCCCCACACACACTCATCCCAGCCGCACACATTCATTACACTCCCCACACACACTCATCCCAGCCGCACACACACATTACACTCCCCACACACACTCATCCCAGCGGCACACACATTACACTCCCCACACACACTCATCCCAGCGGCACACACATTACACTCCCCACACACACTCATCCCAGCCGCACACACACATTACACTCCCCACACACACTCATCCCAGCCGCACACACACATTACACTCCCCACACACACTCATCCCAGCCGCACACACACATTACACTCCCCACACACACTCATCCCAGCCGCACACACACATTACACTCCCCACACACACTCATCCCAGCCACACACACACATTACACTCCCCACACACACTCATCCCAGCGGCACACACATTACACTCCCCACACACACTCAGCCCAGCCGCACACACGCATTACACTCCCCACACACACTCATCCCAGCCGCACACACACATTACACTCCCCACACACACTCATCCCAGCCGCACACACACATTACACTCCCCACACACACTCACCCCAGCCGCACACACACATTACACTCCCCACACACACTCATTCCAGCCGCACACACACATTACACACCCCACACACACTCATCCCAGCCGCACACACACATTACACTCCCCACACACACTCATCCCAGCCGCACACACACATTACACACCCCACACACACTCATCCCAGCCACACACACACACATTACACTCCCCACACACACTCATCCCAGCCACACACACACATTCCACTCCCCACACACACTCACCCCAGCCGCACACATTCATTACACTCCCCACACACACTCATCCCAGCCGCACACACACATTACACTCCCCACACACTCATCCCAGCGGCACACACATTACACTCCCCACACACACTCATCCCAGCCGCACACACACATTACACTCCCCACACACATTCATCCCAGCCACACACACACATTACACTCCCCACACACACTCATCCCAGCCACACACACACATTACACTCCCCACACACACTCATCCCAGCCGCACACACACATTACACTCCCCACACACACTCATCCCAGCAGGACACACATTACACTCCCCACACACACTCCTCCCAGCCGCACGCACACATTACACTTCCCACACACACTCATCCCAGCCACAAACACACATTACACTCCCCACACACACTCATCCCAGCCGCACACACACATTACACTCCCTACACACACTCCTCCCAGCCGCACACACACATTACACTTCCCACACACACTCATCCCAGCCACAAACACACATTACACTCCCGAGACACACACTCATCCCAGCCGCACACACACATTACACTCCACACACACTCACCCCAGCCACACACACACATTACACTCCCCACGCACACTCATCCCAGCCGCACACACACATTACACTCCCCACACACACTCATCCCAGCCTCACACTCACATTACACTCCCCACACACACTCATCCCAGCCGCACACACACATTACACACCCAGCACACACTCATCCCAGCCGCACACACACATTACACTCCCCACACACACTCATCCCAGACGCACACCCACATTACACTCCCCACACACGCTCATCCCAGCCTCACACACACATTACACTCCCCACACACACTCATCCCAGCCGCACACACACATTACACTCCCCACACACACTCATCCCAGCCGCACACACACATTACACTCCCCAAACACACTCATCCCAGCCGCACACACACATTACACTCCCCACACACACTCATCCCAGCCGCACACACACATTACACTCCCCACACACACTCATCCCAGCCGCACACACACATTACACTCCCCAAACACACTCATCCCAGCCGCACACACACATTACACTCCCCACACACACTCACCCCAGCCAAACACACACATTACACTCCCCACACACACTCATCCCAGCCGCACACACACATTACACTCCCCACACACACTCATCCCAGCCGCACACACACATTACACTCCCCAAACACACTCATCCCAGCCGCACACACACATTACACTCCCCACACACACTCATCCCAGCCACACACACACATTACACTCCCCACACACACTCACCCCAGCCGCACACACACATTACACTCCCCACACACACTCATCCCAGCGGCACACACACATTACACTCCCCACATACACTCATCCCAGACGCACACCCACATTACACTCCCCACACACACTCATCCCAGCCACACACACACATTACACTCCCCACACACACTCATCCCAGCGGGACACACATTACACTCCCCACACACACTCATCACAGCCACACACACACATTACACTCCCCACACACACTCATCCCAGCCGCACACACACATTACACTCCCCACACACACTCATCCCAGCGGCACACACACATTACACTCCCCACATACACTCATCCCAGACGCACACCCACATTACACTCCCCACACACACTCATCCCAGCCACACACACACATTACACTCCCCACACACACTCATCCCAGCGGGACACACATTACACTCCCCACACACACTCATCACAGCCACACACACACATTACACTCCCCACACACACTCATCCCAGCCACACACACACATTACACTCCCCACACACACTCATCCCAGCCGCACACACACATTACACTCCCCACACACACTCATCCCAGCCGCACACACACATTACACTCCTCACACACACTCATCCCAGCCGCGCACACACATTACACTCCCCACACACACTCATCCCAGCCACACACACACATTACACTCCCCACACACACTCATCCCAGCCGCACACACACATTACACTCCTCACACACACTCATCCCAGCCGCGCACCCACATTACACTCCCCACACACACTCATCCCAGCCACACACACACATTACACTCCCCACACACACTCATCCCAGCGGGACACACATTACACTCCCCACACACACTCATCACAGCCGCACACACACATTACACTCCCCACACACACTCCTCCCAGCCGCACACACACAATACACTCCCGAGAGACACACTCATCCCAGCCGCACACACACATTACACTCCCCACACACACTCATCCCAGCCTCACACACACATTACACTCCCCACACACACTCCTCCCAGCCGCACACACACAATACACTCCCGAGAGACACACTCATCCCAGCCTCACACACACATTACACTCCCCACACACACTCATCCCAGCGGCACACACATTACACTCCCCACACACACTCATCCCAGCCGCACACACACATTACACTCCCCACACACACTCATCCCAGCGGCACACACATTACACTCCCCACACACACTCATCCGAACCGCACACTCACATTACACTCCCCACACACACTCATCCCAGCCACACACACACATTACACTCCCCACACACACTCATCCCAGCCTCACACACACATTACACTCCCCACACACACTCATCCCAGCAGCACACACACATTACCCTCCCCACAGACACTCATCCCAGCCGCACATACACATTACACTCCCCACACACACTCATCCCAGCCACACACACACATTACACTCCCCACACACACTCATCCCAGCCGCACACACACATTACCCTCCCCACAGACACTCATTCCAGCCGCACACACATTACACTCCCCACACACACTCATCCCAGCCGCGCACACACATTACACTCCCCACACACACTCATCCCAGCCGCACACACACATTACACTCCCCACACACACTCATCCCAGCCGCACACACACATTACACTCCCCACACACACTCATCCCAGCCACACACACACATTACACTCCCCACACACACTCATCCCAGCCGCACACACACATTACACTCCCCACACACACTCATCCCAGCCGCACACACACATTACACTCCACACACACACTCATCCCAGCCGCACACACACATTACACTCCCCACACACACTCATCCCAGCCGCACACACACATTACACTCCACACACACACTCATCCCAGCCGCACACACACATTACACTCCCCACACACACTCATCCCAGCTGCACACACGCATTACACTCCCCACACACACTCATCCCAGCCGCACACACACATTCCACTCCCCACACACACTCACCCCAGCCGCACACATTCATTACACTCCCCACACACACTCATCCCAGCCGCACACACACATTACACTCCCCACACACACTCATCCCAGCCGCACACACACATTACACTCCCCACACACACTCATCCCAGCGGGACACACATTACACTCCCCACACACACTCATCCCAGGCGCACACCCACATTACACTCCCCACACACACTCATCCCAGCAGGACACACATTACACTCCCCACACACACTCCTCCCAGCCGCACGCACACATTACACTTCCCACACACACTCATCCCAGCCACAAACACACATTACACTCCCCACACACACTCATCCCAGCCGCACACACACATTACACTCCCTACACACACTCCTCCCAGCCGCACACACACAATACACTTCCCACACACACTCATCCCAGCCACAAACACACATTACACTCCCGAGACACACACTCATCCCAGCCGCACACACACATTACACTCCACACACACTCACCCCAGCCACACACACACATTACACTCCCCACGCACACTCATCCCAGCCGCACACACACATTACACTCCCCACACACACTCATCCCAGCCGCATACACACATTACACTCCCCACACACACTCATCCCAGCCTCACACAGACATTACACTACCCACACACACTCATCCCAGCTGCACACTCACATTACAATCCCCACACACACTCATCCCAGCCTCACACACACATTACACTCCCCACACACACTCATCCCAGCCGCATACACACATTACACTCCCCACACACACTCATCCCAGCCTCACACACACATTACACTACCCACACACACTCATCCCAGCTGCACACTCACATTACAATCCCCACACACACTCATCCCAGCCTCACACACACATTACACAACCACACACACTCATCCCAGCTGCACACACACATTACACTCCCCACACACACTCATCCCAGCCGCACACACACATTACACTCCCCACACACACTCATCCCAGCCGCACACACACATTACACTCCCTACACACACTCATCCCAGCCGCACACACACATCACACTCCCCACACACACTCCTCCCAGACGCACACACACATTACACTCCCAACACACACTCATCCCAGCCACACACACACATTACACTCCAAACACACACTCATCCCATCCGCACACACACATTACACTACCAACACACACTCATCCCAGCCGCACACACACATTACACTCCCCACACACACTCATCCCAGCCACACACACACATTACACTCCCCACACACACTCATCCCAGCCACACACACACATTACACTCCCCACGCACACTCATCCCAGCCGCACACACACATTACACTCCCCACACACACTCGCCCCAGCCGCACACACACATTACACTCCGTACACACACTCATCCCAGCCGCACACACATTACACTCCCTACACACACTCCCCCCAGCTGCACACACACATTACACTCCCCACACACACTCACCCCAGCCGCACACACACATTACACTCCCACACACACTCCCCCCAGCCGCACACACACATTACACTCCCCACACACACTCATCCCAGCCGCACACACATATTACACTCCCCACACACACGTCCCCCAGCCGCACGCACACATTACACTCCCCACACACACTCATCCCAGCCCCACACACACATTACACTCCCCACACACACTCACCCCAGCCGCACACACACATTACACTCCCCACACACACTCATCCCAGCCCCACACACACATTACACTCCCCACACACACTCATCCCAGCCGCGCACACTCATTACACTCCCAACACACACTCATCCCAGCCGCGCACACACATTACAATCCCCACACACACTCATCCCAGCCGCACACACACATTACACTCCCCACACACACTCATCCCAGCCGCACACACACATTACACTCCCCACACACACTCATTCCAGCCGCACACACACATTACACTCCCCGCACACACTCATCAGAGCTGCACACTCATATTACACTCCCCACACACACTCATCCCAGCCGCATACACAGATTACACTCCACACACACACTCATCCCAGCCACACACACACTTTACACTCCCCACACACACTCACCCCAGCCGCACACACACATTACACTCCCCACACACACACATCCCAGCAGCACACACACATTACACGCCCCACACACACTCATCCCAGCCGCAGACACACATTACAATCCCCACACACACTCATCCCAGCCGCACACACACATTACACTCCCCACACACACTCATCCCAGCCGCACACACATTACACTCCCTACACACACTCCCCCCAGCCGCACACACACATTACACTCCCCACACACACCCCAGCCGCACACACACATTACACTCCCCAAACACACTCCCCCCAGCCGCACACACACATTACACTCCCCACACACACTCATCCCAGCCGCACACACACATTCCACTCCCCACACACACTCATCCCAGCCGCACACACACATTACACTACCCACACACACTCATTCCAGCCACACACACACATTACACTCCCCACCCACACTCATCCCAGCCACACACACACAGAACACTCCCTACACACACTCATCCCGGCCCCACACACACATTACACTCCCCACACACACTCCCCCCAGATGCACACACACATTACACTCCCCACACACACTCACCCCAGCCGCACACACACATTACACTCCCCACACACACTCATCCCAGCGCCACACACACATTACACTCCCCAGACACACTCATCCCAGCCGCACACACTCATTACACTCCCAACACACACTCATCCCAGCCGCACACACACATTACACACCCCACACACACTCATCTCAGCCGCACACACACATTACACTCCCGACACACACTCATCCCAGCCGCACACACACATTACACTCCCCACACACACTCATCCCAGCCGCACACACACATTACATTCCCCACACACACTCATCCCAGCCGCACACACACATTACACTCCCCACACACACACTCATCCCAGCCGCACACACACATTACACTCCCCACACACACTCATCCCAGCCGCACACACACATTACACTCCCCACACACACTCAACCCAGCCACACACACACATTACACGCCCCACACACACTCATCCCAGCCGCACACACACATTACACTCCCCACACACACTCACCCCAGCCGCACACACACAATACACTCCCCACACACACTCATCCCAGCCGCACACACACATTACACGCCCCACACACACTCATCCCAGCCGCACACACACATTACACTCCCCACACACACTCATCCCAGCTGCACACACACATTACACTCCCCACACACACTCATCCCAGACTCACACACACATTACACTCCCCACACACACTCATCCCAGCCGCACACACACATTACACACCCCACACACACTCATCCCAGCCGCACACACACATTACACTCCCCACACACACTCATCCCAGACGCACACCCACATTACACTCCCCACACACGCTCATCCCAGCCTCACACACACATTACACTCCCCACACACACTCATCCCAGCCACACACACACATTACACTCCCCACACACACTCACCCCAGCCACACAGACACATTACACTCCCCACACACACTCACCCCAGCCACACAGACACATTACACTCCCCACGCACACTCATCCCAGCCGCACACACACATTACACTCCACACACACACTCATCCCAGCCGCATACACACATTACACTCCCCACACACACTCATCCCAGCCGCACACACACATTACACACCCCACACACACTCATCCCAGCCGCACACACACATTACACACCCCACACACACTCATCCCAGCCGCACACCCACATTACACTCCCCACACACACTCATCCCAGCCTCACACACACATTACACTCCCCACACACACTCATCCCAGCCACACACCCACATTACACTCCCCACACACACTCATCCCAGCCGCACACACACATTACACTCCCCACACACACTCATCCCAGCCACACACACACATTACACACCCCACACACACTCATCCCAGCCGCACACACACATTACACTCCCCACACACACTCATCCCAGCCTCACACACACATTACACTCCCCACACACACTCATCCCAGCCGCACACACACATTACACACCCAGCACACACTCATCCCAGCCGCACACACACATTACACTCCCCACACACACTCATCCCAGACGCACACCCACATTACACTCCCCACACACGCTCATCCCAGCCTCACACACACATTACACTCCCCACACACACTCATCCCAGCCGCACACACACATTACACTCCCCACATACACTCACCCCAGCCAAACACACACATTACACTCCCCACACACACTCATCCCAGCCTCACACACACATTACACTCCCCACACACACTCATCCCAGCCACACACACACATTACACTCCCCACACACACTCATCCCAGCGGCACACACACATTACACTCCCCACACACACTCATCCCAGCCACACACACACATTACGCTCCCCACACACACTCATCCCAGACGCACACCCACATTACACTTCCCACACACACTCATCCCAGCCACACACACACATTACACTCCCGAGACACACACTCATCCCAGCCGCACACACATTACACTCCACACACACTCACCCCAGCCACACACACACATTACACTCCCCACGCACACTCATCCCAGCCGCACACACACATTACACTCCCCACACACACTCATCCCAGCCGCATACACACATTACACTCCCCACACACACTCATCCCAGCCTCACACACACATTACACTACCCACACACACTCATCCCAGCTGCACACTCACATTACAATCCCCACACACACTCATCCCAGCCTCCCACACAGATTACACTACCCACACACACTCATCCCAGCTGCACACACACATTACACTCCCCACACACACTCATCCCAGCCGCACACACACATTACACTCCCCACACACACTCATCCCAGCCGCACACACACATTACACTCCCTACACACACTCATCCCAGCCGCACACACACATTACACTCCCCACACACACTCCTCCCAGACGCACACACACATTACACTCCCAACACACACTCATCCCAGCCACACACACACATTACACTCCACACACACACTCATCCCATCCGCACACACACATTACACTACCAACACACACTCATCCCAGCCGCACACACACATTACACTCCCCACACACACTCATCCCAGCCACACACACACATTACACTCCCCACACACACTCATCCCAGCCACACACACACATTACACTCCCCACGCACACTCATCCCAGCCGCACACACACATTACACTCCCCACACACACTCGCCCCAGCCGCACACACACATTACACTCCGTACACACACTCATCCCAGCCGCACACACATTACACTCCCTACACACACTCCCCCCAGCTGCACACACACATTACACTCCCCACACACACTCACCTCAGCCGCACACACACATTACACTCCCACACACACTCCCCCCAGCCGCACACACACATTACACTCCCCACACACACTCATCCCAGCCGCACACACATATTACACTCCCCACACACACGTCCCCCAGCCGCACACACACATTACACTCCCCACACACACTCATCCCAGCCCCACACACACATTACACTCCCCACACACACTCACCCCAGCCGCACACACACATTACACTCCCCACACACACTCATCCCAGCCCCACACACACATTACACTCCCCACACACACTCATCCCAGCCGCACACACTCATTACACTCCCAACACACACTCATCCCAGCCGCGCACACACATTACACTCCCCACACACACTCATCCCAGCCGCACACACACATTACACTCCCCACACACACTCATCCCAGCCGCACACACACATTACACTCCCCACACACACTCATTCCAGCCGCACACACACATTACACTCCCCACACACACTCATCAGAGCTGCACACACATATTACACTCCCCACACACACTCATCCCAGCCGCATACACAGATTTCACTCCACACACACACTCATCCCAGCCACACACACACTTTACACTCCCCACACACACTCACCCCAGCCGCACACACACATTACACTCCCCACACACACACATCCCAGCAGCACACACACATTACACGCCCCACACACACTCATCCCAGCCGCACACACACATTACAATCCCCACACACACTCATCCCAGCCGCACACACACATTACACTCCCCACACACACTCATCCCAGCCGCACACACATTACACTCCCTACACACACTCCCCCCAGCCGCACACACACATTACACTCCCCACACACACCCCAGCCGCACACACACATTACACTCCCCAAACACACTCCCCCCAGCCGCACACACACATTACACTCCCCACACACACTCATCCCAGCCGCACACACACATTACACTCCCCACACACACTCATCCCAGCCGCACACACACATTACACTACCCACACACACTCATCCCAGCCACACACACACATTACACTCCCCACACACACTCATCCCAGCGGCACACACACATTACGCTCCCCACACACACTCATCCCAGACGCACACCCACATTACACTCCCCACACACACTCATCCCAGCCACACACACACATTACACTCCCCACACACACTCATCCCAGCCGCACACACACATTACACTCCCCACACACATTCATCCCAGCCACACACACACATTACACTCCCCACACACACTCCTCCCAGCCGCACACACACATTACACTTCCCACACACACTCCTCCCAGCCACACACACACATTACACTCCCCACACACACTCATCCCAGCGGGACACACATTACACTCCCCACACACACTCATCCCAGCCACAAACACACATTACACTCCCGAGAGACACACTCATCCCAGCCGCACACACACATTACACTCCCCACACACACTCATCCCAGCCTCACACACACATTACACTCCCCACACACACTCATCCCAGCCACACACACACATTACACTCCCCGCACACACTCATCCCAGCGGCACACACACATTACGCTCCCCACACACACTCATCCCAGACGCACACCCACATTACACTCCCCACACACACTCATCCCAGCCACACACACACATTACACTCCCCACACACACTCATCCCAGCCGCACACACACATTACACTCCCCACACACACTCCTCCCAGACGCACACACACATTACACTCCCAACACACACTCATCCCAGCCACACACACACATTACACTCCACACACACACTCATCCCATCCGCACACACACATTACACTACCAACACACACTCATCCCAGCCGCACACACACATTACACTCCCAACACACACTCATCCCAGCCACACACACACATTACACTCCCCACACACACTCATCCCAGCCGCACACACACATTACACTCCCTACACACACTCATCCCAGCCGCACACACACATTACACTCCCCACACACACTCCTCCCAGACGCACACACACATTACACTCCCAACACACACTCATCCCAGCCACACACACACATTACACTCCACACACACACTCATCCCATCCGCACACACACATTACACTACCAACACACACTCATCCCAGCCGCACACACACATTACACTCCCCACACACACTCATCCCAGCCACACACACACATTACACTCCCCACACACACTCATCCCAGCCACACACACACATTACACTCCCCACGCACACTCATCCCAGCCGCACACACACATTACACTCCCCACACACACTCGCCCCAGCCGCACACACACATTACACTCCGTACACACACTCATCCCAGCCGCACACACATTACACTCCCTACACACACTCCCCCCAGCTGCACACACACATTACACTCCCCACACACACTCACCTCAGCCGCACACACACATTACACTCCCACACACACTCCCCCCAGCCGCACACACACATTACACTCCCCACACACACTCATCCCAGCCGCACACACATATTACACTCCCCACACACACGTCCCCCAGCCGCACACACACATTACACTCCCCACACACACTCATCCCAGCCCCACACACACATTACACTCCCCACACACACTCACCCCAGCCGCACACACACATTACACTCCCCACACACACTCATCCCAGCCCCACACACACATTACACTCCCCACACACACTCATCCCAGCCGCACACACTCATTACACTCCCAACACACACTCATCCCAGCCGCGCACACACATTACACTCCCCACACACACTCATCCCAGCCGCACACACACATTACACTCCCCACACACACTCATCCCAGCCGCACACACACATTACACTCCCCACACACACTCATTCCAGCCGCACACACACATTACACTCCCCACACACACTCATCAGAGCTGCACACACATATTACACTCCCCACACACACTCATCCCAGCCGCATACACAGATTTCACTCCACACACACACTCATCCCAGCCACACACACACTTTACACTCCCCACACACACTCACCCCAGCCGCACACACACATTACACTCCCCACACACACACATCCCAGCAGCACACACACATTACACGCCCCACACACACTCATCCCAGCCGCACACACACATTACAATCCCCACACACACTCATCCCAGCCGCACACACACATTACACTCCCCACACACACTCATCCCAGCCGCACACACATTACACTCCCTACACACACTCCCCCCAGCCGCACACACACATTACACTCCCCACACACACCCCAGCCGCACACACACATTACACTCCCCAAACACACTCCCCCCAGCCGCACACACACATTACACTCCCCACACACACTCATCCCAGCCGCACACACACATTACACTCCCCACACACACTCATCCCAGCCGCACACACACATTACACTACCCACACACACTCATCCCAGCCACACACACACATTACACTCCCCACACACACTCATCCCAGCGGCACACACACATTACGCTCCCCACACACACTCATCCCAGACGCACACCCACATTACACTCCCCACACACACTCATCCCAGCCACACACACACATTACACTCCCCACACACACTCATCCCAGCCGCACACACACATTACACTCCCCACACACATTCATCCCAGCCGCACACACACATCACACTCCCCACACACACTCATCCCAGCCGCACACACACATTACACTCCCCACACACACTCATCCCAGCCGCACACACACATTACACTCCCCACACACACTCATCCCAGCCGCACACACACATTACACTCCCCACACACACTCATCCCAGCCACACACACACACATTACACTCCCCACACACACTCCTCCCAGCCGCACGCACACATTACACTTCCCACACACACTCATCCCAGCCACAAACACACATTACACTCCCCACACACACTCATCCCAGCCACACACACACATTACACTCCCCACACACACTCATCCCAGCCGCACACACACATTACACTCCCTACACACACTCCTCCCAGCCGCACACACACATTACACTTCCCACACACACTCATCCCAGCCACAAACACACATTACACTCCCGAGACACACACTCATCCCAGCCGCACACACACATTACACTCCACACACACTCACCCCAGCCACACACACACATTACACTCCCCACGCACACTCATCCCAGCCGCACACACACATTACACTCCCCACACACACTCATCCCAGCTGCACACTCACATTAAAATCCCCACACACACTCATCCCAGCCTCACACACACATTACACTCCCCACACACACTCATCCCAGCCGCATACACACATTACACTCCCCACACACACTCATCCCAGCCTCACACACACATTACACTACCCACACACACTCATCCCAGCTGCACACTCACATTACAATCCCCACACACACTCATCCCAGCCTCACACACACATTACACAACCACACACACTCATCCCAGCTGCACACACACATTACACTCCCCACACACACTCATCCCAGCCGCACACACACATTACACTCCCCACACACACTCATCCCAGCCGCACACACACATTACACTCCCTACACACACTCATCCCAGCCGCACACACACATCACACTCCCCACACACACTCCTCCCAGACGCACACACACATTACACTCCCAACACACACTCATCCCAGCCACACACACACATTACACTCCAAACACACACTCATCCCATCCGCACACACACATTACACTACCAACACACACTCATCCCAGCCGCACACACACATTACACTCCCCACACACACTCATCCCAGCCACACACACACATTACACTCCCCACACACACTCATCCCAGCCACACACACACATTACACTCCCCACGCACACTCATCCCAGCCGCACACACACATTACACTCCCCACACACACTCATCCCAGCCACAAACACACATTACACTCCCGAGACACACACTCATCCCAGCCGCACACACACATTACACTCCACACACACTCACCCCAGCCACACACACACATTACACTCCCCACGCTCACTCATCCCAGCCGCACACACACATTACACTCCCCACACACACTCATCCCAGCCGCATACACACATTACACTCCCCACACACACTCATCCCAGCCTCACACAGACATTACACTACCCACACACACTCATCCCAGCTGCACACTCACATTAAAATCCCCACACACACTCATCCCAGCCTCACACACACATTACACTCCCCACACACACTCATCCCAGCCGCATACACACATTACACTCCCCACACACACTCATCCCAGCCTCACACACACATTACACTACCCACACACACTCATCCCAGCTGCACACTCACATTACAATCCCCACACACACTCATCCCAGCCTCACACACACATTACACAACCACACACACTCATCCCAGCTGCACACACACATTACACTCCCCACACACACTCATCCCAGCCGCACACACACATTACACTCCCCACACACACTCATCCCAGCCGCACACACACATTACACTCCCTACACACACTCATCCCAGCCGCACACACACATCACACTCCCCACACACACTCCTCCCAGACGCACACACACATTACACTCCCAACACACACTCATCCCAGCCACACACACACATTACACTCCAAACACACACTCATCCCATCCGCACACACACATTACACTACCAACACACACTCATCCCAGCCGCACACACACATTACACTCCCCACACACACTCATCCCAGCCACACACACACATTACACTCCCCACACACACTCATCCCAGCCACACACACACATTACACTCCCCACGCACACTCATCCCAGCCGCACACACACATTACACTCCCCACACACACTCGCCCCAGCCGCACACACACATTACACTCCGTACACACACTCATCCCAGCCGCACACACATTACACTCCCTACACACACTCCCCCCAGCTGCACACACACATTACACTCCCCACACACACTCACCCCAGCCGCACACACACATTACACTCCCACACACACTCCCCCCAGACGCACACACACATTACACTCCCCACACACACTCATCCCAGCCGCACACACATATTACACTCCCCACACACACGTCCCCCAGCCGCACACACACATTACACTCCCCACACACACTCATCCCAGCCCCACACACACATTACACTCCCCACACACACTCACCCCAGCCGCACACACACATTACACTCCCCACACACACTCATCCCAGCCCCACACACACATTACACTCCCCACACACACTCATCCCAGCCGCGCACACTCATTACACTCCCAACACACACTCATCCCAGCCGCGCACACACATTACAATCCCCACACACACTCATCCCAGCCGCACACACACATTACACTCCCCACACACACTCATCCCAGCCGCACACACACATTACACTCCCCACACACACTCATTCCAGCCGCACACACACATTACACTCCCCGCACACACTCATCAGAGCTGCACACTCATATTACACTCCCCACACACACTCATCCCAGCCGCATACACAGATTACACTCCACACACACACTCATCCCAGCCACACACACACTTTACACTCCCCACACACACTCACCCCAGCCGCACACACACATTACACTCCCCACACACACACATCCCAGCAGCACACACACATTACACGCCCCACACACACTCATCCCAGCCGCAGACACACATTACAATCCCCACACACACTCATCCCAGCCGCACACACACATTACACTCCCCACACACACTCATCCCAGCCGCACACACATTACACTCCCTACACACACTCCCCCCAGCCGCACACACACATTACACTCCCCACACACACCCCAGCCGCACACACACATTACACTCCCCAAACACACTCCCCCCAGCCGCACACACACATTACACTCCCCACACACACTCATCCCAGCCGCACACACACATTACACTCCCCACACACACTCATCCCAGCCGCACACACACATTACACTACCCACACACACTCATTCCAGCCACACACACACATTACACTCCCCACCCACACTCATCCCAGCCACACACACACAGAACACTCCCTACACACACTCATCCCGGCCCCACACACACATTACACTCCCCACACACACTCCCCCCAGATGCACACACACATTACACTCCCCACACACATTCATCCCAGCCCCACACACACATTACACTCCCCACACACACTCACCCCAGCCGCACACACACATTACACTCCCCACACACACTCATCCCAGCGCCACACACACATTACACTCCCCAGACACACTCATCCCAGCCGCACACACTCATTACACTCCCAACACACACTCATCCCAGCCGCACACACACATTACACACCCCACACACACTCATCTCAGCCGCACACACACATTACACTCCCGACACACACTCATCCCAGCCGCACACACACATTACACTCCCCACACACACTCATCCCAGCCGCACACACACATTACATTCCCCACACACACTCATCCCAGCCGCACACACACATTACACTCCCCACACACACACTCATCCCAGCCGCACACACACATTACACTCCCCACACACACTCATCCCAGCCGCACACACACATTACACTCCCCACACACACTCAACCCAGCCACACACACACATTACACGCCCCACACACACTCATCCCAGCCGCACACACACATTACACTCCCCACACACACTCACCCCAGCCGCACACACACAATACACTCCCCACACACACTCATCCCAGCCGCACACACACATTACACGCCCCACACACACTCATCCCAGCCGCACACACACATTACACTCCCCACACACACTCATCCCTGCCGCACACACACATTACACTCCCCACACACACTCATCCCAGACTCACACACACATTACACTCCCCACACACACTCATCCCAGCCGCACACACACATTACACACCCCACACACACTCATCCCAGCCGCACACACACATTACACTCCCCACACACACTCATCCCAGACGCACACCCACATTACACTCCCCACACACGCTCATCCCAGCCTCACACACACATTACACTCCCCACACACACTCATCCCAGCCACACACACACATTACACTCCCCACACACACTCACCCCAGCCACACAGACACATTACACTCCCCACACACACTCACCCCAGCCACACAGACACATTACACTCCCCACGCACACTCATCCCAGCCGCACACACACATTACACTCCACACACACACTCATCCCAGCCGCATACACACATTACACTCCCCACACACACTCATCCCAGCCCCACACACACATTACACTCCCCACACACACTCATCCCAGCCGCACACACACATTACACACCCCACACACACTCATCCCAGCCGCACACACACATTACACTCCCCACACACACTCATCCCAGCCTCACACACACATTACACTCCCCACACACACTCATCCCAGCCGCACACACACATTACACACCCAGCACACACTCATCCCAGCCGCACACACACATTACACTCCCCACACACACTCATCCCAGACGCACACCCACATTACACTCCCCACACACGCTCATCCCAGCCTCACACACACATTACACTCCCCACACACACTCATCCCAGCCGCACACACACATTACACTCCCCACACACACTCACCCCAGCCAAACACACACATTACACTCCCCACACACACTCATCCCAGCCTCACACACACATTACACTCCCCACACACACTCATCCCAGCCACACACACACATTACACTCCCCACACACACTCATCCCAGCGGCACACACACATTACGCTCCCCACACACACTCATCCCAGATGCACACCCACATTACACTTCCCACACACACTCATCCCAGCCACACACACACATTACACTCCCGAGACACACACTCATCCCAGCCGCACACACATTACACTCCACACACACTCACCCCAGCCACACACACACATTACACTCCCCACGCACACTCATCCCAGCCGCACACACACATTACACTCCCCACACACACTCATCCCAGCCGCATACACACATTACACTCCCCACACACACTCATCCCAGCCTCACACACACATTACACTACCCACACACACTCATCCCAGCTGCACACTCACATTACAATCCCCACACACACTCATCCCAGCCTCACACACAGATTACACTACCCACACACACTCATCCCAGCTGCACACACACATTACACTCCCCACACACACTCATCCCAGCCGCACACACACATTACACTCCCCACACACACTCATCCCAGCCGCACACACACATTACACTCCCTACACACACTCATCCCAGCCGCACACACACATTACACTCCCCACACACACTCCTCCCAGACGCACACACACATTACACTCCCAACACACACTCATCCCAGCCACACACACACATTACACTCCACACACACACTCATCCCATCCGCACACACACATTACACTACCAACACACACTCATCCCAGCCGCACACACACATTACACTCCCCACACACACTCATCCCAGCCACACACACACATTACACTCCCCACACACACTCATCCCAGCCACACACACACATTACACTCCCCACGCACACTCATCCCAGCCGCACACACACATTACACTCCCCACACACACTCGCCCCAGCCGCACACACACATTACACTCCGTACACACACTCATCCCAGCCGCACACACATTACACTCCCTACACACACTCCCCCCAGCTGCACACACACATTACACTCCCCACACACACTCACCTCAGCCGCACACACACATTACACTCCCACACACACTCCCCCCAGCCGCACACACACATTACACTCCCCACACACACTCATCCCAGCCGCACACACATATTACACTCCCCACACACACGTCCCCCAGCCGCACACACACATTACACTCCCCACACACACTCATCCCAGCCCCACACACACATTACACTCCCCACACACACTCACCCCAGCCGCACACACACATTACACTCCCCACACACACTCATCCCAGCCCCACACACACATTACACTCCCCACACACACTCATCCCAGCCGCACACACTCATTACACTCCCAACACACACTCATCCCAGCCGCGCACACACATTACACTCCCCACACACACTCATCCCAGCCGCACACACACATTACACTCCCCACACACACTCATCCCAGCCGCACACACACATTACACTCCCCACACACACTCATTCCAGCCGCACACACACATTACACTCCCCACACACACTCATCAGAGCTGCACACACATATTACACTCCCCACACACACTCATCCCAGCCGCATACACAGATTTCACTCCACACACACACTCATCCCAGCCACACACACACTTTACACTCCCCACACACACTCACCCCAGCCGCACACACACATTACACTCCCCACACACACACATCCCAGCAGCACACACACATTACACGCCCCACACACACTCATCCCAGCCGCACACACACATTACAATCCCCACACACACTCATCCCAGCCGCACACACACATTACACTCCCCACACACACTCATCCCAGCCGCACACACATTACACTCCCTACACACACTCCCCCCAGCCGCACACACACATTACACTCCCCACACACACCCCAGCCGCACACACACATTACACTCCCCAAACACACTCCCCCCAGCCGCACACACACATTACACTCCCCACACACACTCATCCCAGCCGCACACACACATTACACTCCCCACACACACTCATCCCAGCCGCACACACACATTACACTACCCACACACACTCATCCCAGCCACACACACACATTACACTCCCCACCCACACTCATCCCAGCCACACACACACAGAACACTCCCTACACACACTCATCCCGGCCCCACACACACATTACACTCCCCACACACACTCCCCCCAGATGCACACACACATTACACTCCCCACACACATTCATCCCAGCCCCACACACACATTACACTCCCCACACACACTCACCCCAGCCGCACACACACATTACACTCCCCATACACACTCATCCCAGCGCCACACACACATTACACTCCCCAGACACACTCATCCCAGCCGCACACACTCATTACACTCCCAACACACACTCATCCCAGCCGCACACACACATTACACACCCCACACACACTCATCCCAGCCGCACACACACATTACACTCCCGACACACACTCATCCCAGCCGCACACACACATTACACTCCCCACACACACTCATCCCAGCCGCACACACACATTACATTCCCCACACACACTCATCCCAGCCGCACACACACATTGCACTCCCCACACACACACTCATCCCAGCCGCACACACACATTACACTCCCCACACACACTCATCCCAGCCGCACACACACATTACACTCCCCACACACACTCAACCCAGCCACACACACACATTACACGCCCCACACACACTCATCCCAGCCGCACACACACATTACACTCCCCACACACACTCACCCCAGCCGCACACACACCATACACTCCCCACACACACTCATCCCAGCCGCACACACACCTTACACGCCCCACACACACTCATCCCAGCCGCACACACACATTACACTCCCCACACACACTCATCCCAGCCGCACACACACATTACACTCCCCACACACACTCATCCCAGACTCACACACACATTACACTCCCCACACACACTCATCCCAGCCGCACACACACATTACACACCCCACACACACTCATCCCAGCCGCACACACACATTACACTCCCCACACACACTCATCCCAGACGCACACCCACATTACACTCCCCACACACGCTCATCCCAGCCTCACACACACATTACACTCCCCACACACACTCATCCCAGCCACACACACACATTACACTCCCCACACACACTCACCCCAGCCACACACACACATTACACTCCCCACACACACTCACCCCAGCCACACACACACATTACAGTCCCCACGCACACTCATCCCAGCCGCACACACACATTACACTCCACACACACACTCATCCCAGCCGCATACACACATTACACTCCCCACACACACTCATCCCAGCCTCACACACACATTACACTACCCACACACACTCATCCCAGCTGCACACTCACATTACAATCCCCACACACACTCATCCCAGCCACACACACACATTACACTACCCAGACACACTCATCCCAGCTGCACACACACATTACACTCCCCACACACACTCATCCCGGCCGCACACACACATTACACTCCCCACACACACTCATCCCAGCCGCACACACACTTTTCACTCCCTACACACACTCATCCCAGCAGCACGCACACATTACACTCCCCACACACACTCATCCCAGCCGCACACACACATTACATTCCCCACCCACACTCATCCCAGCCGCACACACACATTACACTCCCCACACACACACTCATCCCAGCCGCACACACACATTACACTCCCCACACACACTCATCCCAGCCGCACACACACATTACACTCCCCACACACACTCACCCCAGCCACACACACACATTACACTCCCCACACACACTCATCCCAGCCGCACACACACATTACACGCCCCACACACACTCATCCCAGCCGCACACACACATTACACTCCCCACACACACTCACCCCAGCCGCACACACACAATACACTCCCCACACACACTCATCCCAGCCGCACACACACATTACACGCCCCACACACACTCATCCCAGCCGCACACACACATTACACTCCCCACACACACTCATCCCAGCCGCACACACACATTACACTCCCCACACACACTCATCCCAGACTCACACACACATTACACTCCCCACACACACTCATCCCAGCCGCACACACACATTTCACACCCCACACACACTCATCCCAGCCGCACACACACATTACACTCCCCACACACACTCATCCCAGACGCACACCCACATTACACTCCCCACACACGCTCATCCCAGCCTCACACACACATTACACTCCCCACACACACTCACCCCAGCCACACACACACATTACACTCCCCACACACACTCACCCCAGCCACACACACACATTACACTCCCCACGCACACTCATCCCAGCCGCACACACACATTACACTCCCCACACACACTCATCCCAGCCGCTTACACACATTACACTACCCACACACACACTCATCCCAGCCTCACACACACATTACACTACCCACACACACTCATCCCAGCTGCACACTCACATTACACTCCCCACACACACTCATCCCAGCCTCACACACACATTACACTACCCAGACACACTCATCCCAGCTGCACACACACATTACACTCCCCACACACACTCATCCCGGCCGCACACACACTTTACACTCCCCACACACACTCATCCCAGCCGCACACACACATTTCACTCCCTACACACACTCATCCCAGCCGCACGCACACATTACACTCCCCACACACACTCCTCCCAGACGCAGACACACATTACACTCCCAACACACACTCATCCCAGCCACACACACACATTACACTCCACACACACACTCATCCCATCCGCACACACACATTACACTCCCAACACACACTCATCCCAGCCGCACACACACATTACACTCTCCACACACACTCATCCCAGCCACACACACACATTACACTGCCCACACACACTCATCCCAGCCACACACACACATTACACTCCCCACGCACACTCATCCCAGCCGCACACACACATTACACTCCCCACACACACTCCCCCCAGCCGCACACACACATTACACTCCGTACACACACTCATCCCAGCCGCACACACATTACACTCCCTACACACACTCCCCACAGCTGCACACACACATTACACTCCCCACACACACTCACCCCAGCCGCACACACACATTACACTCCCACACACACTCCACCCAGCCGCACACACACATTACACTCCCCACACACACTCATCCCAGCCGCACACACATATTACACTCCCCACACACACTCCCCCCAGCCGCACACACACATTACACTCCCCACACACACCCCAGCCGCACACACACATTACACTCCCCAAACACACTCCCCCCAGCCGCACACACACATTACACTCCCCACACACACTCATCCCAGCCGCACACACACATTACACTCCCCACACACACTCATCCCAGCCGCACACACACATTACACTACCCACACACACTCATCCCAGCCACACACACACATTACACTCCCCACCCACACTCATCCCAGCCACACACACACAGAACACTCCCTACACACACTCATCCCGGCCCCACACACACATTACACTCCCCACACACACTCCCCCCAGATGCACACACACATTACACTCCCCACACACATTCATCCCAGCCCCACACACACATTACACTCCCCACACACACTCACCCCAGCCGCACACACACATTACACTCCCCATACACACTCATCCCAGCGCCACACACACATTACACTCCCCAGACACACTCATCCCAGCCGCACACACTCATTACACTCCCAACACACACTCATCCCAGCCGCACACACACATTACACACCCCACACACACTCATCCCAGCCGCACACACACATTACACTCCCGACACACACTCATCCCAGCCGCACACACACATTACACTCCCCACACACACTCATCCCAGCCGCACACACACATTACATTCCCCACACACACTCATCCCAGCCGCACACACACATTGCACTCCCCACACACACACTCATCCCAGCCGCACACACACATTACACTCCCCACACACACTCATCCCAGCCGCACACACACATTACACTCCCCACACACACTCAACCCAGCCACACACACACATTACACGCCCCACACACACTCATCCCAGCCGCACACACACATTACACTCCCCACACACACTCACCCCAGCCGCACACACACCATACACTCCCCACACACACTCATCCCAGCCGCACACACACCTTTCACGCCCCACACACACTCATCCCAGCCGCACACACACATTACACTCCCCACACACACTCATCCCAGCCGCACACACACATTACACTCCCCACACACACTCATCCCAGACTCACACACACATTACACTCCCCACACACACTCATCCCAGCCGCACACACACATTACACACCCCACACACACTCATCCCAGCCGCACACACACATTACACTCCCCACACACACTCATCCCAGACGCACACCCACATTACACTCCCCACACACGCTCATCCCAGCCTCACACACACATTACACTCCCCACACACACTCATCCCAGCCACACACACACATTACACTCCCCACACACACTCACCCCAGCCACACACACACATTACACTCCCCACACACACTCACCCCAGCCACACACACACATTACAGTCCCCACGCACACTCATCCCAGCCGCACACACACATTACACTCCACACACACACTCATCCCAGCCGCATACACACATTACACTCCCCACACACACTCATCCCAGCCTCACACACACATTACACTACCCACACACACTCATCCCAGCTGCACACTCACATTACAATCCCCACACACACTCATCCCAGCCACACACACACATTACACTACCCAGACACACTCATCCCAGCTGCACACACACATTACACTCCCCACACACACTCATCCCGGCCGCACACACACATTACACTCCCCACACACACTCATCCCAGCCGCACACACACTTTTCACTCCCTACACACACTCATCCCAGCCGCACGCACACATTACACTCCCCACACACACTCATCCCAGCCGCACACACACATTACATTCCCCACCCACACTCATCCCAGCCGCACACACACATTACACTCCCCACACACACACTCATCCCAGCCGCACACACACATTACACTCCCCACACACACTCATCCCAGCCGCACACACACATTACACTCCCCACACACACTCACCCCAGCCACACACACACATTACACTCCCCACACACACTCATCCCAGCCACACACACACATTACACGCCCCACACACACTCATCCCAGCCGCACACACACATTACACTCCCCACACACACTCACCCCAGCCGCACACACACAATACACTCCCCACACACACTCATCCCAGCCGCACACACACATTACACGCCCCACACACACCCATCCCAGCCGCACACACACATTACACTCCCCACACACACTCATCCCAGCCGCACACACACATTACACTCCCCACACACACTCATCCCAGACTCACACACACATTACACTCCCCACACACACTCATCCCAGCCGCACACACACATTTCACACCCCACACACACTCATCCCAGCCGCACACACACATTACACTCCCCACACACACTCATCCCAGACGCACACCCACATTACACTCCCCACACACGCTCATCCCAGCCTCACACACACATTACACTCCCCACACACACTCATCCCAGCCACACACACACATTACACTCCCCAGACACACTCACCCCAGCCACACACACACATTACACTCCCCACACACACTCACCCCAGCCACACACACACATTACACTCCCCACGCACACTCATCCCAGCCGCACACACACATTACACTCCCCACACACACTCATCCCAGCCGCATACACACATTACACTCCCCACACACACTCATCCCAGCCTCACACACACATTACACTACCCACACACACTCATCCCAGCTGCACACTCACATTACACTCCCCACACACACTCATCCCAGCCTCACACACACATTACACTACCCAGACACACTCATCCCAGCTGCACACACACATTACACTCCCCACACACACTCATCCCGGCCGCACACACACTTTACACTCCCCACACACACTCATCCCAGCCGCACACACACATTTCACTCCCTACACACACTCATCCCAGCCGCACGCACACATTACACTCCCCACACACACTCCTCCCAGACGCACACACACATTACACTCCCAACACACACTCATCCCAGCCACACACACACATTACACTCCACACACACACTCATCCCATCCGCACACACACATTACACTCCCAACACACACTCATCCCAGCCGCACACACACATTACACTCTCCACACACACTCATCCCAGCCACACACACACATTACACTGCCCACACACACTCATCCCAGCCACACACACACATTACACTCCCCACGCACACTCATCCCAGCCGCACACACACATTACACTCCCCACACACACTCCCCCCAGCCGCACACACACATTACACTCCGTACACACACTCATCCCAGCCGCACACACATTACACTCCCTACACACACTCCCCACAGCTGCACACACACATTACACTCCCCACACACACTCACCCCAGCCGCACACACACATTACACTCCCACACACACTCCCCCCAGCCGCACACACACATTACACTCCCCACACACACTGATCCCAGCCGCACACACATATTACACTCCCCACACACACTCCCCCCAGCCGCACACACACATTACACTCCCCACACACACTCATCCCAGCCCCACACACACATTACACTCCCCACACACACTCACCCCAGCCGCACACACACATTACACTCCCCACACACACTCATCCCAGCCCCACACACACATTACACTCCCCACACACACTCATCCCAGCCGCACACACTCATTACACTCCCAACACACAATCATCCCAGCCGCGCACACACATTACACTCCCCACACACACTCATCCCAGCCGCACACACACATTACACTCCCCACACACACTCATCCCAGCCGCACACACATTACACTCCCTACACACACTCCCCCCAGCCGCACACACACATTACACTCCCCACACACACCCCAGCCGCACACACACACTACACTCCCCACACACACTCCCCCCAGCCGCACACACACATTAAACTCCCCACACACATTCATCCCAGCCGCACACACACATTACACTCCCCACACACACTCAACCCAGCCGCACACACACATTACACTCCCCACACACACTCATCCCAGCCACACACACACAGAACACTCCCCACAAACACTCATCCCGGCCCCACACACACATTACACTCCCAACACACACTCCCCCCAGTTGCACACACACATTACACTCCCCACACACATTCATCCCAGCCCCACACACACATTACACTCCCCACACACACTCACCCCAGCCGCACACACACATTACACTCCACACACACACTCATCCCAGCGCCACACACACATTACACTCCCCACACACACTCATCCCAGCCGCACACACTCATTACACTCCCAACACACACTCATCCCAGCCGCACACACACATTACACACCCCACACACACTCATCCCAGCCGCACACACACATTACACTCCCGACACACACTCATCCCAGCCGCACACACACATTACACTCCCCACACACACTCATCCCAGCCGCACACACACATTACATTCCCCACACACACTCATCCCAGCCGCACAGACACATTACACTCCCCACACACACACTCATCCCAGCCGCACACACACATTACACTCCCCACACACACTCATCCCAGCCGCACACACACATTACACTCCCCACACACACTCACCCCAGCCACACACACACATTACACTCCCCACACACACTCATCCCAGCCACACACACACATTACACGCCCCACACACACTCATCCCAGCCGCACACACACATTACACTCCCCACACACACTCACCCCAGCCGCACACACACAATACACTCACCACACACACTCATCCCAGCCGCACACACACATTACACGCCCCACACACACTCATCCCAGCCGCACACACATTACACTCCCCACACACACTCATCCCAGCCGCACACACACATTACACTCCCCACACACACTCATCCCAGCCTCACACACACATTACACTCCCCACACACACTCATCCCAGCCGCACACACAAATTACACACCCCACACACACTCATCCCAGCCGCACACACACATTACACTCCCCACACACACTCATCCCAGACGCACACCCACATTACACTCCCCACACACGCTCATCTCAGCCTCACACACACATTACACTCCCCACACACACTCACCCCAGCCACACACACACATTACACTCCCCACAGACACTCATCCCAGCCGCACACACATTACACTCCCGACACACACTCATCACAGCCGCACACAGACATTACACTCCCCACACACGCTCATCCCAGCCTCACACACACATTACACTCCCCACACACACTCATCCCAGCCGCACACACACATTACACACCCCACACACACTCATCCCAGCCGCACACACACATTCCACTCCCCACACACACTCACCCCAGCCACACACACACATTACACTCCCCAGACACACTCATCCCAGCCACACACACACATTACACGCCCCACACACACTCATCCCAGCCGCACACACACATTACACTCCCCACACACACTCACCCCAGCCGCACACACACAATACACTCCCCACACACACTCATCCCAGCCGCACACACACATTACACGCCCCACACACACTCATCCCAGCCGCACACACATTACACTCCCCACACACACTCATCCCAGCCGCACACACACATTACACTCCCCACACACACTCATCCCAGCCTCACACACACATTACACTCCCCACACACACTCATCCCAGCCGCACACACAAATTACACACCCCACACACACTCATCCCAGCCGCACACACACATTACACTCCCCACACACACTCATCCCAGACGCACACCCACATTACACTCCCCACACACGCTCATCTCAGCCTCACACACACATTACACTCCCCACACACACTCATCCCAGCCACACACACACATTACACTCCCCACACACACTCATCCCAGCCGCACACACATTACACTCCCGACACACACTCATCACAGCCGCACACAGACATTACACTCCCCACACACACTCATCCCAGCCACACACACACATTACACTCCCCACACACACTCACCCCAGCCACACACACACATTACACTCCCCACACACACTCACCCCAGCCACACACACACATTACAGTCCCCACGCACACTCATCCCAGCCGCACACACACATTACACTCCACACACACACTCATCCCAGCCGCATACACACATTACACTCCCCACACACACTCATCCCAGCCTCACACACACATTACACTACCCACACACACTCATCCCAGCTGCACACTCACATTACAATCCCCACACACACTCATCCCAGCCACACACACACATTACACTACCCAGACACACTCATCCCAGCTGCACACACACATTACACTCCCCACACACACTCATCCCGGCCGCACACACACATTACACTCCCCACACACACTCATCCCAGCCGCACACACACTTTTCACTCCCTACACACACTCATCCCAGCAGCACGCACACATTACACTCCCCACACACACTCATCCCAGCCGCACACACACATTACATTCCCCACCCACACTCATCCCAGCCGCACACACACATTACACTCCCCACACACACACTCATCCCAGCCGCACACACACATTACACTCCCCACACACACTCATCCCAGCCGCACACACACATTACACTCCCCACACACACTCACCCCAGCCACACACACACATTACACTCCCCACACACACTCATCCCAGCCACACACACACATTACACGCCCCACACACACTCATCCCAGCCGCACACACACATTACACTCCCCACACACACTCACCCCAGCCGCACACACACAATACACTCCCCACACACACTCATCCCAGCCGCACACACACATTACACGCCCCACACACACTCATCCCAGCCGCACACACACATTACACTCCCCACACACACTCATCCCAGCCGCACACACACATTACACTCCCCACACACACTCATCCCAGACTCACACACACATTACACTCCCCACACACACTCATCCCAGCCGCACACACACATTTCACACCCCACACACACTCATCCCAGCCGCACACACACATTACACTCCCCACACACACTCATCCCAGACGCACACCCACATTACACTCCCCACACACGCTCATCCCAGCCTCACACACACATTACACTCCCCACACACACTCATCCCAGCCACACACACACATTACACTCCCCAGACACACTCACCCCAGCCACACACACACATTACACTCCCCACACACACTCACCCCAGCCACACACACACATTACACTCCCCACGCACACTCATCCCAGCCGCACACACACATTACACTCCCCACACACACTCATCCCAGCCGCATACACACATTACACTCCCCAAACACACTCATCCCAGCCTCACACACACATTACACTACCCACACACACTCATCCCAGCTGCACACTCACATTACACTCCCCACACACACTCATCCCAGCCTCACACACACATTACACTACCCAGACACACTCATCCCAGCTGCACACACACATTACACTCCCCACACACACTCATCCCGGCCGCACACACACTTTACACTCCCCACACACACTCATCCCAGCCGCACACACACATTTCACTCCCTACACACACTCATCCCAGCCGCACGCACACATTACACTCCCCACACACACTCCTCCCAGACGCACACACACATTACACTCCCAACACACACTCATCCCAGCCACACACACACATTACACTCCACACACACACTCATCCCATCCGCACACACACATTACACTCCCAACACACACTCATCCCAGCCGCACACACACATTACACTCTCCACACACACTCATCCCAGCCACACACACACATTACACTGCCCACACACACTCATCCCAGCCACACACACACATTACACTCCCCACGCACACTCATCCCAGCCGCACACACACATTACACTCCCCACACACACTCCCCCCAGCCGCACACACACATTACACTCCGTACACACACTCATGCCAGCCGCACACACATTACACTCCCTACACACACTCCCCACAGCTGCACACACACATTACACTCCCCACACACACTCACCCCAGCCGCACACACACATTACACTCCCACACACACTCCCCCCAGCCGCACACACACATTACACTCCCCACACACACTCATCCCAGCCGCACACACATATTACACTCCCCACACACACTCCCCCCAGCCGCACACACACATTACACTTCCCACACACACCCCAGCCGCACACACACATTACACTCCCCAAACACACTCCCCCCAGCCGCACACACACATTACACTCCCCACACACACTCATCCCAGCCGCACACACACATTACACTCCCCACACACACTCATCCCAGCCGCACACACACATTACACTACCCACACACACTCATCCCAGCCACACACACACATTACACTCCCCACCCACACTCATCCCAGCCACACACACACAGAACACTCCCTACACACACTCATCCCGGCCCCACACACACATTACACTCCCCACACACACTCCCCCCAGATGCACACACACATTACACTCCCCACACACATTCATCCCAGCCCCACACACACATTACACTCCCCACACACACTCACCTCAGCCGCACACACACATTACACTCCCCATACACACTCATCCCAGCGCCACACACACATTACACTCCCCAGACACACTCATCCCAGCCGCACACACTCATTACACTCCCAACACACACTCATCCCAGCCGCACACACACATTACACACCCCACACACACTCATCCCAGCCGCACACACACATTACACTCCCGACACACACTCATCCCAGCCGCACACACACATTACACTCCCCACACACACTCATCCCAGCCGCACACACACATTACATTCCCCACACACACTCATCCCAGCCGCACACACACATTGCACTCCCCACACACACACTCATCCCAGCCGCACACACACATTACACTCCCCACACACACTCATCCCAGCCGCACACACACATTACACTCCCCACACACACTCAACCCAGCCACACACACACATTACACGCCCCACACACACTCATCCCAGCCGCACA
The DNA here is from genome assembly GCF_047496885.1 of Scyliorhinus torazame. Lineage (NCBI taxonomy): Eukaryota > Metazoa > Chordata > Chondrichthyes > Carcharhiniformes > Scyliorhinidae > Scyliorhinus > Scyliorhinus torazame. The sequence continues at coordinate 422,616,655 of NC_092707.1, read as the reverse complement.
CACACATTACACTCCCCACACACACTCACCCCAGCCGCACACACACCATACACTCCCCACACACACTCATCCCAGCCGCACACACACCTTTCACGCCCCACACACACTCATCCCAGCCGCACACACACATTACACTCCCCACACACACTCATCCCAGCCGCACACACACATTACACTCCCCACACACACTCATCCCAGACTCACACACACATTACACTCCCCACACACACTCATCCCAGCCGCACACACACATTACACACCCCACACACACTCATCCCAGCCGCACACACACATTACACTCCCCACACACACTCATCCCAGACGCACACCCACATTACACTCCCCACACACGCTCATCCCAGCCTCACACACACATTACACTCCCCACACACACTCATCCCAGCCACACACACACATTACACTCCCCACACACACTCACCCCAGCCACACACACACATTACACTCCCCACACACACTCACCCCAGCCACACACACACATTACAGTCCCCACGCACACTCATCCCAGCCGCACACACACATTACACTCCACACACACACTCATCCCAGCCGCATACACACATTACACTCCCCACACACACTCATCCCAGACTCACACACACATTACACTCCCCACACACACTCATCCCAGCCGCACACACACATTTCACACCCCACACACACTCATCCCAGCCGCACACACACATTACACTCCCCACACACACTCATCCCAGACGCACACCCACATTACACTCCCCACACACGCTCATCCCAGCCTCACACACACATTACACTCCCCACACACACTCATCCCAGCCACACACACACATTACACTCCCCAGACACACTCACCCCAGCCACACACACACATTACACTCCCCACACACACTCACCCCAGCCACACACACACATTACACTCCCCACGCACACTCATCCCAGCCGCACACACACATTACACTCCCCACACACACTCATCCCAGCCGCATACACACATTACACTCCCCACACACACTCATCCCAGCCTCACACACACATTACACTACCCACACACACTCATCCCAGCTGCACACTCACATTACACTCCCCACACACACTCATCCCAGCCTCACACACACATTACACTACCCAGACACACTCATCCCAGCTGCACACACACATTACACTCCCCACACACACTCATCCCGGCCGCACACACACTTTACACTCCCCACACACACTCATCCCAGCCGCACACACACATTTCACTCCCTACACACACTCATCCCAGCCGCACGCACACATTACACTCCCCACACACACTCCTCCCAGACGCACACAGACATTACACTCCCAACACACACTCATCCCAGCCACACACACACATTACACTCCACACACACACTCATCCCATCCGCACACACACATTACACTCCCAACACACACTCATCACAGCCGCACACACACATTACACTCTCCACACACACTCATCCCAGCCACACACACACATTACACTGCCCACACACACTCATCCCAGCCACACACACACATTACACTCCCCACGCACACTCATCCCAGCCGCACACACACATTACACTCCCCACACACACTCCCCCCAGCCGCACACACACATTACACTCCGTACACACACTCATCCCAGCCGCACACACATTACACTCCCTACACACACTCCCCACAGCTGCACACACACATTACACTCCCCACACACACTCACCCCAGCCGCACACACACATTACACTCCCACACACACTCCCCCCAGCCGCACACACACATTACACTCCCCACACACACTCATCCCAGCCGCACACACATATTACACTCCCCACACACACTCCCCCCAGCCGCACACACACATTACACTCCCCACACACACTCATCCCAGCCCCACACACACATTACACTCCCCACACACACTCACCCCAGCCGCACACACACATTACACTCCCCACACACACTCATCCCAGCCCCAACACACATTACACTCCCCACACACACTCATCCCAGCCGCACACACTCATTACACTCCCAACACACACTCATCCCAGCCGCGCACACACATTACACTCCCCACACACACTCATCCCAGCCGCACACACACATTACACTCCCCACACACACTCATCCCAGCCGCACACACATTACACTCCCTACACACACTCCCCCCAGCCGCACACACACATTACACTCCCCACACACACCCCAGCCGCACACACACACTACACTCCCCACACACACTCCCCCCAGCCGCACACACACATTAAACTCCCCACACACACTCATCCCAGCCTCACATACACATTACACTCCCCACACACACTCATCCCAGCCTCACATACACATTACACTCCCCACACACACTCATCCCAGCCGCACACACACATTACACTCCCCACACACGCTCATCCCAGCCGCACACACACATTACACTCCCCACACACGCTCATCCCAGCCGCACACACACATTACACTCCCCACACACATTCATCCCAGCCGCACACACACATTACACTCCCCACACACACTCAACCCAGCCGCACACACACATTACACTCCCCACACACACTCATCCCAGCCACACACACACAGAACACTCCCCACACACACTCATCCCGGCCCCACACACACATTACACTCCCAACACACACTCCCCCCAGTTGCACACACACATTACACTCCCCACACACATTCATCCCAGCCCCACACACACATTACACTCCCCACACACACTCACCCCAGCCGCACACACACATTACACTCCACACACACACTCATCCCAGCGCCACACACACATTACACTCCCCACACACACTCATCCCAGCCGCACACACTCATTACACTCCCAACACACACTCATCCCAGCCGCACACACACATTACACACCCCACACACACTCATCCCAGCCACACACACACATTACACTACCGACACACACTCATCCCAGCCGCACACACACATTACACTCCCCACACACACTCATCCCAGCCGCACACACACATTACATTCCCCACACACACTCATCCCAGCCGCACACACACATTACACTCCCCACACACACACTCATCCCAGCCGCACACACACATTACACTCCCCACACACACTCATCCCAGCCGCACACACACATTACACTCCCCACACACACTCACCCCAGCCACACACACACATTACACTCCCCACACACACTCATCCCAGCCACACACACACATTACACGCCCCACACACACTCATCCCAGCCGCACACACACATTACACTCCCCACACACACTCACCCCAGCCGCACACACACAATACACTCCCCACACACACTCATCCCAGCCGCACACACACATTACACGCCCCACACACACTCATCCCAGCCGCACACACATTACACTCCCCACACACACTCATCCCAGCCGCACACACACATTACACTCCCCACACACACTCATCCCAGCCTCACACACACATTACACTCCCCACACACACTCATCCCAGCCGCACACACAAATTACACACCCCACACACACTCATCCCAGCCGCACACACACATTACACTCCCCACACACACTCATCCCAGACGCACACCCACATTACACTCCCCACACACGCTCATCTCAGCCTCACACACACATTACACTCCCCACACACACTCACCCCAGCCACACACACACATTACACTCCCCACAGACACTCATCCCAGCCGCACACACATTACACTCCCGACACACACTCATCACAGCCGCACACAGACATTACACTCCCCACACACACTCATCCCAGCCTCACACACACATTACACTCCCCACACACACTCATCCCAGCCGCACACACACATTACACACCCCACACACACTCATCCCAGCCGCACACACACATTCCACTCCCCACACACACTCACCCCAGCCACACACACACATTACACTCCCCACACACACTCATCCCAGCCACACACACACATTACACGCCCCACACACACTCATCCCAGCCGCACACACACAATACACTCCCCACACACACTCATCCCAGCCGCACACACACATTACACGCCCCACACACACTCATCCCAGCCGCACACACATTACACTCCCCACACACACTCATCCCAGCCGCACACACACATTACACTCCCCACACACACTCATCCCAGCCTCACACACACATTACACTCCCCACACACACTCATCCCAGCCGCACACACAAATTACACACCCCACACACACTCATCCCAGCCGCACACACACATTACACTCCCCACACACACTCATCCCAGACGCACACCCACATTACACTCCCCACACACGCTCATCTCAGCCTCACACACACATTACACTCCCCACACACACTCACCCCAGCCACACACACACATTACACTCCCCACAGACACTCATCCCAGCCGCACACACATTACACTCCCGACACACACTCATCACAGCCGCACACAGACATTACACTCCCCACACACACTCATCCCAGCCTCACACACACATTACACTCCCCACACACACTCATCCCAGCCGCACACACACATTACACTCCCCACACACACTCATCCCAGCCGCACACACACATTACACACCCCACACACACTCATCCCAGCCGCACACACACATTCCACTCCCCACACACACTCACCCCAGCCTCACACACACATTACACTCCCCACACACACTCATCGCAGCCGCACACACACATTACACTCCCCACACACACTCATCCCAGCCACACACACACATTACACGCCCCACACACACTCATCCCAGCCGCACACACACATTACACTCCCCACACACACTCACCCCAGCCGCACACACACAATACACTCCCCACACACACTCATCCCAGCCGCACACACACATTACACGCCCCACACACACTCATCCCAGCCGCACACACATTACACTCCCCACACACACTCATCCCAGCCGCACACACACATTACACTCCCCACACACACTCATCCCAGCCTCACACACACATTACACTCCCCACACACACTCATCCCAGCCGCACACACAAATTACACACCCCACACACACTCATCCCAGCCGCACACACACATTACACTCCCCACACACACTCATCCCAGACGCACACCCACATTACACTCCCCACACACGCTCATCTCAGCCTCACACACACATTACACTCCCCACACACACTCATCCCAGCCACACACACACATTACACTCCCCACACACACTCATCCCAGCCGCACACACATTACACTCCCGACACACACTCATCCCAGCCACACACACACATTACACTCCCCACACACACTCATCACAGCCGCACACAGACATTACACTCCCCACACACACTCATCCCAGCCTCACACACACATTACACTCCCCACACACACTCATCCCAGCCGCACACACACATTACACACCCCACACACACTCATCCCAGCCGCACACACAGATTCCAATCCCCACACACACTCATCCCAGCCGCACACACACATTACACACCCCACACACACTCATCCCAGCCGCACACACACATTACACACCCCACACACACTCATCCCAGCCGCACACCCACATTACACTCCCCACACACACTCATCCCAGCCTCACACACACATTACACTCCCCACACACACTCATCCCAGCCACACACACACATTACACTCCCCACACACACTCATCCCAGCGGCACACACACATTACGCTCCCCACACACACTCATCCCAGACGCACACCCACATTACACTCCCCACACACACTCATCCCAGTCTCACACACTTTACACTCCCCACACACACTCATCCCAGCCGCACACACACATTACACACCCCACACACACTCATCCCAGCCGCACACACACATTACACTCCCCACACACACTCATCCCAGACGCACACCCACATTACACTCCCCACACACACTCATCCCAGCCTCACACACACATTACACTCCCCACACACACTCATCCCAGCCGCACACACACATTACACACCCCACACACACTCATCCCAGCCGCACACACACATTACACACCCCACACACACTCATCCCAGCCGCACACCCACATTACACTCCCCACACACACTCATCCCGGACGCACACCCACATTACACTCCCCACACACACTCATCCCAGCCGCACACACACATTACACTCCCCACACACACTCATCCCAGACGCACACCACATTACACTCCCCACACACACTCATCCCAGCCACACACACACATTACACTCCCCACACACACTCATCCCAGCGGCACACACACATTACACTCCCCACACACACTCATCCCAGCCGCACACACACATTACACTCCCCACACACACTCATCCCAGCCACACACACACATTACTCTCCCCACACACACTCATCCCAGCGGCACACACATTACACTCCCCACACACACTCATCCCAGCCGCACACACACATTACACTCCCGACACACACTCATCCCAGACGCACACACACATTACACTCTCCGCACACACTCTTCCCAGCCGCACACACACATTACACTCCCCACACACACTCATTCCAGCCCCACACACATTACACTCCCCACACACACTCAGCCCAGCCGCACACACACATTACACTCCCCACACACACTCATCCCAGCCGCACACACACATTACACTCCCCACACACACTCATCCCAGCCGCACACACACATTACACTCCCCACACACACTCATCCCAGCCGCACACACACATTACACTCCCCACACACACTCATCCCAGCCGCACATACGCATTACACTCCCCACACACACTCATCCCAGACACACACACACATTACACTCCCCACACACACTCATCCCAGCCGCACACACACATTACAGTCCCCACACACACTCATCCCAGCCGCACACACACATTACACACCCCACACACACTCATCCAAGCCGCACACACATTACACTCCCCACACACACTCATCCCAGCCGCACACACACATTACACTCCCCACACACACTCATCCAAGCCGCACACACATTACACTCCCCACACACACTCATCCCAGCCGCACACACACATTACACTCCCCACACACACTCATCCCAGCGGCACACACATTACAGTCCCCACATACACTCCTCCCAGCCGCACACACACATTAGACTCCCCACACACACTCATCCAAGCCGCACACACATTACACTCCCCACACACACTCATCCCAGCCGCACACACACATTACACTCCCCACACACACTCCTCCCAGCCGCACACACACATTACACTCCCCACACACACTCATCCCAGCCACACACACACATTAGACTCCCCACACACACTCATCCAAGCCGCACACACATTACACTCCCCACACACACTCATCCCAGCCGCACACACACATTACACTCCCCACACACACTCATCCCAGCCGCACACACACATTACACTCCCCACACACATTCATCCCAGCCACACACACACATTACACTCCCGACACACACTCATCCCAGACGCACACACACATTACACTCTCCGCACACACTCTTCCCAGCCGCACACACACATTACATTCCCCACACACACTCATCCCAGCCGCACACACACATTACACTCCCCACACACACACTCATCCCAGCAACACACACACATTACACTCCCCACACACACTCATCCCAGTCGCACACACACATTACACTCCCCACACACACTCATTCCAGCCTCACACACACATTACACTCCCCACACACACTCATCCCAGACGCACACACACATTACACACCCCACACACACTCATCCCAGCCGCACACACACATTACACTCCCCACACACACTCATCCCTGACGCACACCCACATTACACTCCCCACACACGCTCATCCCAGCCTCACACACACATTACACTCCCCACACACACTCATCCCAGCCACACACACACATTACACTCCCCACACACACTCATCCCAGCCGCACACACATTACACTCCCCACACACACTCATCCCAGCCGCACACACACATTACACTCCCCACACACACTCATCCGAGCCGCACACACACATTACACACCCCACACACACTCATCCCAGCCGCACACCCACATTACACTCCCCACACACACTCATCCCAGCCTCACACACACATTACACTCCCCACACACACTCATCCCAGCCACACACACACATTACACTCCCCACACACACTCATCCCAGCGGCACACACACATTACGCTCCCCACACACACTCATCCCAGACGCACACTCACATTACACTCCCCACACACACTCATCCCAGTCTCACACACTTTACACTCCCCACACACACTCATCCCAGCCGCACACACACATTACACACCCCACACACACTCATCCCAGCCGCACACACACATTACACTCCCCACACACACTCATCCCAGACGCACACCCACATTACACTCTCCACACATACTCATCCCAGCCTCACACACACATTACACTCCCCACACACACTCATCCCAGCCACACACACACATTACACTCCCCACACACACTCATCCCAGACGCACACCCACATTACACTCCCCACACACACTCATCCCAGCCGCACACACACATTACACTCCCCACACACACTCATCCCAGCCACACACACACATTACTCTCCCCACACACACTCATCCCAGCGGCACACACATTACACTCCCCACACACAGTCATCCCAGCCGCACACACACATTACACTCCCCACACACATTCATCCCAGCCACACACACACATTACACTCCCGACACACACTCATCCCAGACGCACACACACATTACACTCCCCACACACACTCATCCCAGCCGCACACACATTACACTCCTCACACACACTCATCACAGCCGCACACACACATTACACTCCCCACACACACTCATCCCAGCCGCACACACACATTACATTCCCCACACACACTCATCCCAGCCGCACACACACATTACACTCCCCACACACACACTCATCCCAGCAACACACACACATTACACTCCCCACACACACTCATCCCAGTCGCACACACACATTACACTCCCCACACACACTCATCCCAGCCTCACACACACATTACACTCCCCACACACACTCATCCCAGCCGCACACACACATTACACACCCCACACACACTCATCACAGCCGCACACACACATTACACTCCCCACACACACTCATCCCAGCCTCACACACACATTACACTCCCCACACACACTCATCCCAGCCGCACACACACATTACACTCCCCACACACACTCATCCCAGCCGCACACACACATTACACTACCCACACACACTCATCCCAGCCACACACACACATTACACTCCCCACCCACACTCATCCCAGCCACACACACACAGAACACTCCCTACACACACTCATCCCGGCCCCACACACACATTACACTCCCCACACACACTCCCCCCAGATGCACACACACATTACACTCCCCACACACATTCATCCCAGCCCCACACACACATTACACTCCCCACACACACTCACCCCAGCCGCACACACACATTACACTCCCCATACACACTCATCCCAGCGCCACACACACATTACACTCCCCAGACACACTCATCCCAGCCGCACACACTCATTACACTCCCAACACACACTCATCCCAGCCGCACACACACATTACACTCCCCACACACACTCATCCCAGCCGCACACACACATTACATTCCCCACACACACTCATCCCAGCCGCACACACACATTACACTCCCCACACACACACTCATCCCAGCAACACACACACATTACACTCCCCACACACACTCATCCCAGTCGCACACACACATTACACTCCCCACACACACTCATCCCAGCCTCACACACACATTACACTCCCCACACACACTCATCCCAGCCGCACACACACATGACACACCCCACACACACTCATCACAGCCGCACACACACATTACACTCCCCACACACACTCATCCCAGACGCACACCCACATTACACTCCCCACACACGCTCATTCCAGCCTCACACACACATTACACTCCCCACACACACTCATCCCAGCCACACACACATTACACTCCCCACACACACTCATCCCAGCCGCACACACACATTACACTCCCCACACACACTCATCCGAGCCGCACACACACATTACACACCCCACACACACTCATCCCAGCCGCACACCCACATTACACTCCCCACACACACTCATCCCAGCCTCACACACACATTACACTCCCCACACACACTCATCCCAGCCGCACACACACATTACACTCCCCACACACACTCATCCCAGCCGCACACACACATTACACTACCCACACACACTCATCCCAGCCACACACACACATTACACTCCCCACCCACACTCATCCCAGCCACACACACACAGAACACTCCCTACACACACTCATCCCGGCCCCACACACACATTACACTCCCCACACACACTCCCCCCAGATGCACACACACATTACACTCCCCACACACATTCATCCCAGCCCCACTCACACATTACACTCCCCACACACACTCACCCCAGCCGCACACACACATTACACTCCCCATACACACTCATCCCAGCGCCACACACACATTACACTCCCCAGACACACTCATCCCAGCCGCACACACTCATTACACTCCCAACACACACTCATCCCAGCCGCACACACACATTACACACCCCACACACACTCATCCCAGCCGCACACACACATTACACTCCCGACACACACTCATCCCAGCCGCACACACACATTACACTCCCCACACACACTCATCCCAGCCGCACACACACATTACATTCCCCACACACACTCATCCCAGCCGCACACACACATTGCACTCCCCACACACACACTCATCCCAGCCGCACACACACATTACACTCCCCACACACACTCATCCCAGCCGCACACACACATTACACTCCCCACACACACTCAACCCAGCCACACACACACATTACACGCCCCACACACACTCATCCCAGCCGCACACACACATTACACTCCCCACACACACTCACCCCAGCCGCACACACACCATACACTCCCCACACACACTCATCCCAGCCGCACACACACCTTTCACGCCCCACACACACTCATCCCAGCAGCACACACACATTACACTCCCCACACACACTCATCCCAGCCGCACACACACATTACACTCCCCACACACACTCATCCCAGACTCACACACACATTACACTCCCCACACACACTCATTCCAGCCGCACACACACATTACACACCCCACACACACTCATCCCAGCCGCACACACACATTACACTCCCCACACACACTCATCCCAGACGCACACCCACATTACACTCCCCACACACGCTCATCCCAGCCTCACACACACATTACACTCCCCACACACACTCATCCCAGCCACACACACACATTACACTCCCCACACACACTCACCCCAGCCACACACACACATTACACTCCCCACACACACTCACCCCAGCCACACACACACATTACAGTCCCCACGCACACTCATCCCAGCCGCACACACACATTACACTCCACACACACACTCATCCCAGCCGCATACACACATTACACTCCCCACACACACTCATCCCAGCCTCACACACACATTACACTACCCACCCACACTCATCCCAGCTGCACACTCACATTACAATCCCCACACACACTCATCCCAGCCACACACACACATTACAATACCCAGATACACTCATCCCAGCTGCACACACACATTACACTCCCCACACACACTCATCCCGGCCGCACACACACATTACACTCCCCACACACACTCATCCCAGCCGCACACACACTTTTCACTCCCTACACACACTCATCCCAGCCACACGCACACATTACACTCCCCACACACACTCATCCCAGCCGCACACACACATTACATTCCCCACCCACACTCATCCCAGCCGCACACACACATTACACTCCCCACACACACACTCATCCCAGCCGCACACACACATTACACTCCCCACACACACTCATCCCAGCCGCACACACACATTACACTCCCCACACACACTCACCCCAGCCACACACACACATTACACTCCCCACACACACTCATCCCAGCCACACACACACATTACACGCCCCACACACACTCATCCCAGCCGCACACACACATTACACTCCCCACACACACTCACCCCAGCCGCACACACACAATACACTCCCCACACACACTCATCCCAGCCGCACACACACATTACACGCCCCACACACACTCATCCCAGCCGCACACACACATTACACTCCCCACACACACTCATCCCAGCCGCACACACACATTACACTCCCCACACACACTCATCCCAGACTCACACACACATTACACTCCCCACACACACTCATCCCAGCCGCACACACACATTTCACACCCCACACACACTCATCCCAGCCGCACACACACATTACACTCCCCACACACACTCATCCCAGACGCACACCCACATTACACTCCCCACACACGCTCATCCCAGCCTCACACACACATTACACTCCCCACACACACTCATCCCAGCCACACACACACATTACACTCCCCAGACACACTCACCCCAGCCACACACACACATTACACTCCCCACACACACTCACCCCAGCCACACACACACATTACACTCCCCACGCACACTCATCCCAGCCGCACACACACATTACACTCCCCACACACACTCATCCCAGCCGCATACACACATTACACTCCCCACACACACTCATCCCAGCCTCACACACACATTACACTACCCACACACACTCATCCCAGCTGCACACTCACATTACACTCCCCACACACACTCATCCCAGCCTCACACACACATTACACTACCCAGACACACTCATCCCAGCTGCACACACACATTACACTCCCCACACACACTCATCCCGGCCGCACACACACTTTACACTCCCCACACACACTCATCCCAGCCGCACACACACATTTCACTCCCTACACACACTCATCCCAGCCGCACGCACACATTACACTCCCCACACACACTCCTCCCAGACGCACACACACATTACACTCCCAACACACACTCATCCCAGCCACACACACACATTACACTCCACACACACACTCATCCCATCCGCACACACACATTACACTCCCAACACACACTCATCCCAGCCGCACACACACATTACACTCTCCACACACACTCATCCCAGCCACACACACACATTACACTGCCCACACACACTCATCCCAGCCACACACACACATTACACTCCCCACGCACACTCATCCCAGCCGCACACACACATTACACTCCCCACACACACTCCCCCCAGCCGCACACACACATTACACTCCGTACACACACTCATCCCAGCCGCACACACATTACACTCCCTACACACACTCCCCACAGCTGCACACACACATTACACTCCCCACACACACTCACCCCAGCCGCACACACACATTACACTCCCACACACACTCCCCCCAGCCGCACACACACATTACACTCCCCACACACACTCATCCCAGCCGCACACACATATTACACTCCCCACACACACTCCCCCCAGCCGCACACACACATTACACTCCCCACACACACTCATCCCAGCCCCACACACACATTACACTCCCCACACACACTCACCCCAGCCGCACACACACATTACACTCCCCACACACACTCATCCCAGCCCCACACACACATTACACTCCCAACACACACTCATCCCAGCCGCGCACACACATTACACTCCCCACACACACTCATCCCAGCCGCACACACACATTACACTCCCCACACACACTCATCCCAGCCGCACACACATTACACTCCCTACACACACTCCCCCCAGCCGCACACACACATTACACTCCCCACACACACCCCAGCCGCACACACACACTACACTCCCCACACACACTCCCCCCAGCCGCACACACACATTAAACTCCCCACACACATTCATCCCAGCCGCACACACACATTACACTCCCCACACACACTCAACCCAGCCGCACACACACATTACACTCCCCACACACACTCATCCCAGCCACACACACACAGAACACTCCCCACACACACTCATCCCGGCCCCACACACACATTACACTCCCAACACACACTCCCCCCAGTTGCACACACACATTACACTCCCCACACACATTCATCCCAGCCCCACACACACATTACACTCCCCACACACACTCACCCCAGCCGCACACACACATTACACTCCACACACACACTCATCCCAGCGCCACACACACATTACACTCCCCACACACACTCATCCCAGCCGCACACACTCATTACACTCCCAACACACACTCATCCCAGCCGCACACACACATTACACACCCCACACACACTCATCCCAGCCACACACACACATTTCACTCCCGACACACACTCATCCCAGCCGCACACACACATTACACTCCCCACACACACTCATCCCAGCCGCACACACACATTACATTCCCCACACACACTCATCCCAGCCGCACACACACATTACACTCCCCACACACAGACTCATCCCAGCCGCACACACACATTACACTCCCCACACACACTCATCCCAGCCGCACACACACATTACACTCCCCACACACACTCACCCCAGCCACACACACACATTACACTCCCCACACACACTCATCCCAGCCACACACACACATTACACGCCCCACACACACTCATCCCAGCCGCACACACACATTACACTCCCCACACACACTCACCCCAGCCGCACACACACAATACACTCCCCACACACACTCATCCCAGCCGCACACACACATTACACGCCCCACACACACTCATCCCAGCCGCACACACATTACACTCCCCACACACACTCATCCCAGCCGCACACACACATTACACTCCCCACACACACTCATCCCAGCCTCACACACACATTACACTCCCCACACACACTCATCCCAGCCGCACACACAAATTACACACCCCACACACACTCATCCCAGCCGCACACACACATTACACTCCCCACACACACTCATCCCAGACGCACACCCACATTACACTCCCCACACACGCTCATCTCAGCCTCACACACACATTACACTCCCCACACACACTCACCCCAGCCACACACACACATTACACTCCCCACAGACACTCATCCCAGCCGCACACACATTACACTCCCGACACACACTCATCACAGCCGCACACAGACATTACACTCCCCACACACACTCATCCCAGCCTCACACACACATTACACTCCCCACACACACTCATCCCAGCCGCACACACACATTACACACCCCACACACACTCATCCCAGCCGCACACACACATTCCACTCCCCACACACACTCACCCAGCCACACACACACATTACACTCCCCACACACACTCATCCCAGCCACACACACACATTACACGCCCCACACACACTCATCCCAGCCGCACACACACATTACACTCCCCACACACACTCACCCCAGCCGCACACACAATACACTCCCCACACACACTCATCCCAGCCGCACACACACATTACACGCCCCACACACACTCATCCCAGCCGCACACACATTACACTCCCCACACACACTCATCCCAGCCGCACACACACATTACACTCCCCACACACACTCATCCCAGCCTCACACACACATTACACTCCCCACACACACTCATCCCAGCCGCACACACAAATTACACACCCCACACACACTCATCCCAGCCGCACACACACATTACACTCCCCACACACACTCATCCCAGACGCACACCCACATTACACTCCCCACACACGCTCATCTCAGCCTCACACACACATTACACTCCCCACACACACTCACCCCAGCCACACACACACATTACACTCCCCACAGACACTCATCCCAGCCGCACACACATTACACTCCCGACACACACTCATCACAGCCGCACACAGACATTACACTCCCCACACACACTCATCCCAGCCTCACACACACATTACACTCCCCACACACACTCATCCCAGCCGCACACACACATTACACACCCCACACACACTCATCCCAGCCGCACACACACATTCCACTCCCCACACACACTCACCCCAGCCACACACACACATTACACTCCCCACACACACTCATCCCAGCCACACACACACATTACACGCCCCACACACACTCATCCCAGCCGCACACACACATTACACTCCCCACACACACTCACCCCAGCCGCACACACACAATACACTCCCCACACACACTCATCCCAGCCGCACACACACATTACACGCCCCACACACACTCATCCCAGCCGCACACACATTACACTCCCCACACACACTCATCCCAGCCGCACACACACATTACACTCCCCACACACACTCATTCCAGCCTCACACACACATTACACTCCCCACACACACTCATCCCAGCCGCACACACAAATTACACACCCCACACACACTCATCCCAGCCGCACACACACATTACACTCCCCACACACACTCACCCCAGCCACACACACACATTACACTCCCCACACACACTCATCCCAGCCACACACACACATTACACGCCCCACACACACTCATCCCAGCCGCACACACACATTACACTCCCCACACACACTCACCCCAGCCGCACACACACAATACACTCCCCACACACACTCATCCCAGCCGCACACACACATTACACGCCCCACACACACTCATCCCAGCCGCACACACACATTACACTCCCCACACACACTCATCCCAGCCGCACACACACATTACACTCCCCACACACACTCATCCCAGACTCACACACACATTACACTCCCCACACACACTCATCCCAGCCGCACACACACATTTCACACCCCACACACACTCATCCCAGCCGCACACACACATTACACTCCCCACACACACTCATCCCAGACGCACACCCACATTACACTCCCCACACACGCTCATCCCAGCCTCACACACACATTACACTCCCCACACACACTCATCCCAGCCACACACACACATTACACTCCCCAGACACACTCACCCCAGCCACACACACACATTACACTCCCCACACACACTCACCCCAGCCACACACACACATTACACTCCCCACGCACACTCATCCCAGCCGCACACACACATTACACTCCCCACACACACTCATCCCAGCCGCATACACACATTACACTCCCCACACACACTCATCCCAGCCTCACACACACATTACACTACCCACACACACTCATCCCAGCTGCACACTCACATTACACTCCCCACACACACTCATCCCAGCCTCACACACACATTACACTACCCAGACACACTCATCCCAGCTGCACACACACATTACACTCCCCACACACACTCATCCCGGCCGCACACACACTTTACACTCCCCACACACACTCATCCCAGCCGCACACACACATTTCACTCCCTACACACACTCATCCCAGCCGCACGCACACATTACACTCCCCACACACACTCCTCCCAGACGCACACACACATTACACTCCCAACACACACTCATCCCAGCCACACACACACATTACACTCCACACACACACTCATCCCATCCGCACACACACATTACACTCCCAACACACACTCATCCCAGCCGCACACACACATTACACTCTCCACACACACTCATCCCAGCCACACACACACATTACACTGCCCACACACACTCATCCCAGCCACACACACACATTACACTCCCCACGCACACTCATCCCAGCCGCACACACACATTACACTCCCCACACACACTCCCCCCAGCCGCACACACACATTACACTCCGTACACACACTCATCCCAGCCGCACACACATTACACTCCCTACACACACTCCCCACAGCTGCACACACACATTACACTCCCCACACACACTCACCCCAGCCGCACACACACATTACACTCCCACACACACTCCCCCCAGCCGCACACACACATTACACTCCCCACACACACTCATCCCAGCCGCACACACATATTACACTCCCCACACACACTCCCCCCAGCCGCACACACACATTACACTCCCCACACACACTCATCCCAGCCCCACACACACATTACACTCCCCACACACACTCACCCCAGCCGCACACACACATTACACTCCCCACACACACTCATCCCAGCCCCACACACACATTACACTCCCCACACACACTCATCCCAGCCGCACACACTCATTACACTCCCAACACACACTCATCCCAGCCGCGCACACACATTACACTCCCCACACACACTCATCCCAGCCGCACACACACATTACACTCCCCACACACACTCATCCCAGCCGCACACACATTACACTCCCTACACACACTCCCCCCAGCCGCACACACACATTACACTCCCCACACACACCCCAGCCGCACACACACACTACACTCCCCACACACACTCCCCCCAGCCGCACACACACATTAAACTCCCCACACACATTCATCCCAGCCGCACACACACATTACACTCCCCACACACACTCAACCCAGCCGCACACACACATTACACTCCCCACACACACTCATCCCAGCCACACACACACAGAACACTCCCCACACACACTCATCCCGGCCCCACACACACATTACACTCCCAACACACACTCCCCCCAGTTGCACACACACATTACACTCCCCACACACATTCATCCCAGCCCCACACACACATTACACTCCCCACACACACTCACCCCACCCGCACACACACATTACACTCCCCACACACACTCATCCCAGCCGCACACACATTACACTCCCGACACACACTCATCACAGCCGCACACACACATTACACTCCCCACACACACTCATCCCAGCCGCACACACACATTACACACCCCACACACACTCATCTCAGCCGCACACACACATTACACTCCCCACACACACTCATCCCAGCGCCACACACACATTACACTCCCCACACACACTCATCCCAGCCGCACACACTCATTACACTCCCAACACACACTCATCCCAGCCGCACACACACATTACACACCCCACACACACTCATCCCAGCCACACACACACATTACACTACCGACACACACTCATCCCAGCCACACACACATTACACACCCCACACACACTCATCCCAGCCGCACACACACATTACACTCCCCACACACACTCATCCCAGCCACACACACACATTACACTCCCCACACACACTCATCCCAGCCGCACACACACATTACATTCCCCACACACACTCATCCCAGCCGCACACACACATTACACTCCCCACACACACACTCATCCCAGCCGCACACACACATTACACTCCCCACACACACTCATCCCAGCCGCACACACACATTACACTCCCCACACACACTCACCCCAGCCACACACACACATTACACTCCCCACACACACTCATCCCAGCCACACACACACATTACACGCCCCACACACACTCATCCCAGCCGCACACACACATTACACTCCCCACACACACTCACCCCAGCCGCACACACACAATACACTCCCCACACACACTCATCCCAGCCGCACACACACATTACACGCCCCACACACACTCATCCCAGCCGCACACACATTACACTCCCCACACACACTCATCCCAGCCGCACACACACATTACACTCCCCACACACACTCATCCCAGCCTCACACACACATTACACTCCCCACACACACTCATCCCAGCCGCACACACAAATTACACACCCCACACACACTCATCCCAGCCGCACACACACATTACACTCCCCACACACACTCATCCCAGACGCACACCCACATTACACTCCCCACACACGCTCATCTCAGCCTCACACACACATTACACTCCCCACACACACTCACCCCAGCCACACACACACATTACACTCCCCACAGACACTCATCCCAGCCGCACACACATTACACTCCCGACACACACTCATCACAGCCGCACACAGACATTACATTCCCCACACACACTCATCCCAGCCTCACACACACATTACACTCCCCACACACACTCATCCCAGCCGCACACACACATTACACACCCCACACACACTCATCCCAGCCGCACACACACATTCCACTCCCCACACACACTCACCCCAGCCACACACACACATTACACTCCCCACACACACTCATCCCAGCCACACACACACATTACACGCCCCACACACACTCATCCCAGCCGCACACACACATTACACTCCCCACACACACTCACCCCAGCCGCACACACACAATACACTCCCCACACACACTCATCCCAGCCGCACACACACATTACACGCCCCACACACACTCATCCCAGCCGCACACACATTACACTCCCCACACACACTCATCCCAGCCGCACACACACATTACACTCCCCACACACACTCATCCCAGCCTCACACACACATTACACTCCCCACACACACTCATCCCAGCCGCACACACAAATTACACACCCCACACACACTCATCCCAGCCGCACACACACATTACACTCCCCACACACACTCATCCCAGACGCACACCCACATTACACTCCCCACACACGCTCATCTCAGCCTCACACACACATTACACTCCCCACACACACTCACCCCAGCCACACACACACATTACACTCCCCACAGACACTCATCCCAGCCGCACACACATTACACTCCCGACACACACTCATCACAGCCGCACACAGACATTACACTCCCCACACACACTCATCCCAGCCTCACACACACATTACACTCCCCACACACACTCATCCCAGCCGCACACACACATTACACACCCCACACACACTCATCCCAGCCGCACACACACATTCCACTCCCCACACACACTCACCCCAGCCACACACACACATTACACTCCCCACACACACTCATCCCAGCCACACACACACATTACACGCCCCACACACACTCATCCCAGCCGCACACACACATTACACTCCCCACACACACTCACCCCAGCCGCACACACACAATACACTCCCCACACACACTCATCCCAGCCGCACACACACATTACACGCCCCACACACACTCATCCCAGCCGCACACACATTACACTCCCCACACACATTCATCCCAGCCGCACACACACATTACACTCCCCACACACACTCATCCCAGCCTCACACACACATTACACTCCCCACACACACTCATCCCAGCCGCACACACAAATTACACACCCCACACACACTCATCCCAGCCGCACACACACATTACACTCCCCACACACACTCATCCCAGACGCACACCCACATTACACTCCCCACACACGCTCATCTCAGCCTCACACACACATTACACTCCCCACACACACTCATCCCAGCCACACACACACATTACACTCCCCACACACACTCATCCCAGCCGCACACACATTACACTCCCGACACACACTCATCACAGCCGCACACAGACATTACACTCCCCACACACACTCATCCCAGCCTCACACACACATTACACTCCCCACACACACTCATCCCAGCAGCACACACACATTACACACCCCACACACACTCATCCCAGCCGCACACACAGATTCCACTCCCCACACACACTCATCCCAGCCGCACACACACATTACACACCCCACACACACTCATCCCAGCCGCACACACACATTACACACCCCACACACACTCATCCCAGCCGCACACCCACATTACACTCCCCACACACACTCATCCCAGCCTCACACACACATTACACTCCCCACACACACTCATCCCAGCCACACACACACATTACACTCCCCACACACACTCATCCCAGCGGCACACACACATTACGCTCCCCACACACACTCATCCCAGACGCACACCCACATTACACTCCCCACACACACTCATCCCAGTCTCACACACTTTACACTCCCCACACACACTCATCCCAGCCGCACACACACATTACACACCCCACACACACTCATCCCAGCCGCACACACACATTACACTCCCCACACACACTCATCCCAGACGCACACCCACATTACACTCCCCACACACACTCATCCCAGCCTCACACACACATTACACTCCCCACACACACTCATCCCAGCCGCACACACACATTACACACCCCACACACACTCATCCCAGCCGCACACACACATTACACACCCCACACACTCTCATCCCAGCCGCACACCCACATTACACTCCCCACACACACTCATCCCGGACGCACACCCACATTACACTCCCCACACACACTCATCCCAGCCGCACACACACATTACACTCCCCACACACACTCATCCCAGACGCACACCACATTACACTCCCCACACACACTCATCCCAGCGGCACACACACATTACACTCCCCACACACACTCATCCCAGCCGCACACACACATTACACTCCCCACACACACTCATCCCAGCCGCACACACACATTACATTCCCCACACACACTCATCCCAGTCGCACACACACATTCCACTCCCCACACACACTCATCGCAGCCACACACACACATTACACTCCCCACACACATTCATCCCAGCCACACACACACATTACACTCCCCACACACACTCATCCCAGCCGCACACACACATTACACTCCCCACACACATTCATCCCAGCCACACACACACATTACACTCCCCACACACATTCATCCCAGCCGCACACACACATTACATTCCCCACACACACTCATCCCAGTCGCACACACACATTCCACTCCCCACACACACTCATCGCAGCCACACACACACATTACACTCCCCACACACATTCATCCCAGCCACACACACACATTACACTCCCCACACACACTCATCCCAGCCGCACACACACATTACATTCCCCACACACACTCATCCCAGTCGCACACACACATTCCACTCCCCACACACACTCATCGCAGCCACACACACACATTACACTCCCCACACACACTCATCCCAGCCGCACACACACATTACACACCCCACACACATTCATCCCAGCCACACACACACATTACACTCCCCACACACACTCATCCCAGCCGCACACACACATTACACTCCCCACACACACTCATCCCAGCCGCACACACACATTACACACCCCACACACATTCATCCCAGCCACACACACACATTACACTCCCCACACACACTCATCCCAGCCGCACACACACATTACACACCCCACACACATTCATCCCAGCCACACACACACATTACACTCCCCACACACATTCATCCCAGCCACACACACACATTACACTCCCCACACACATTCATCCCAGCCACACACACACATTACACTCCCCACATACACTCCTCCCAGCCGCACACACACATTAGACTCCCCACACACACTCATCCAAGCCGCACACACATTACACTCCCCACACACACTCATCCCAGCCGCACACACACATTACTCTCCCCACACACACTCATCCCAGCGGCACACACATTACACTCCCCACACACACTCATCCCAGCCGCACACACACATTACACTCCCCACACACATTCATCCCAGCCACACACACACATTACACTCCCGACACACACTCATCCCAGACGCACACACACATTACACTCTCCGCACACACTCTTCCCAGCCGCACACACACATTACATTCCCCACACACACTCATCCCAGCCGCACACACACATTACACTCCCCACACACACACTCATCCCAGCAACACACACACATTACACTCCCCACACACACTCATCCCAGTCGCACACACACATTACACTCCCCACACACACTCATCCCAGCCTCACACACACATTACACTCCCCACACACACTCATCCCAGACGCACACACACATTACACACCCCACACACACTCATCCCAGCCGCACACACACATTACACTCCCCACACACACTCATCCCTGACGCACACCC
This sequence comes from Scyliorhinus torazame, assembly GCF_047496885.1. Lineage (NCBI taxonomy): Eukaryota > Metazoa > Chordata > Chondrichthyes > Carcharhiniformes > Scyliorhinidae > Scyliorhinus > Scyliorhinus torazame. The sequence continues at coordinate 422,592,875 of NC_092707.1, read as the reverse complement.
ACATTACACTCCCCACACACGCTCATCCCAGCCTCACACACACATTACACTCCCCACACACACTCATCCCAGCCGCACACACACATTACACTCCCCACACACACTCATCCCAGCCGCACACACATTACACTCCCCACACACACTCATCCCAGCCGCACACACACATTACACTCCCCACACACACTCATCCGAGCAGCACACACACATTACACACCCCACACACACTCATCCCAGCCGCACACCCACATTACACTCCCCACACACACTCATCCCAGCCTCACACACACATTACACTCCCCACACATACTCATCCCAGCCACACACACACATTACACTCCCCACACACACTCATCCCAGCCGCACACACACATTACACTCCCCACACACACTCATCCCAGCGGCACACACACATTACGCTCCCCACACACACTCATCCCAGATGCACACTCACATTACACTCCCCACACACACTCATCCCAGTCTCACACACTTTACGCTCCCCACACACACTCATCCCAGCCGCACACACACATTACACACCCCACACACACTCATCCCAGCCGCACACACACATTACACTCCCCACACACACTCATCCCAGACGCACACCCACATTACACTCTCCACACATACTCATCCCAGCCTCACACACACATTACACTCCCCACACACACTCATCCCAGACGCACACCCACATTACACTCCCCACACACACTCATCCCAGCCATACACACACATTACACTCCCCACACACACTCATCCCAGCCGCACACACACATTACACTCCCCACACACACTCATCCCAGCCATACACACACATTACACTCCCCACACACACTCATCCCAGCCGCACACACACATTACACTCCCCACACACTCTCATCCCAGCCACACACACATTACACTCCCCACACACACTCATCCCAGCCCCACACACACATTACACTCCCCACACACACTCATCCCAGCGGCACACACATTACACTCCCCACACACACTCATCCCAGCCGCACACACACATTACACTCCCCACACACACTCATCCCAGCTGCACACACACATTACACTCCCCACACACACTCATCCCAGCCGCACACACACATTACACTCCCCACACACACTCATCCCAGCCGCACACACACATTACACTCCCCACACACACTCATCCCAGCTGCACACACACATTACACTCCCCACACACACTCATCCCAGCCGCACACACACATTACACTCCCCACACACACTCATCCCAGCCGCACACACACATTACACTCCCCACACACACTCATCCCAGCGGCACACACACATTACACTCCCCACACACACTCATCCCAGCCGCACACACACATTACACTCCCCACACACACTCATCCCAGCCACACACACACATTACACTCCCCACACACACTCATCCCAGCCGCACACACACATTACACTCCCCACACACACTCATCCCAGCCGCACACCCACATTACACTCCCCACACACGCTCATCCCAGCCGCACACACACATTACACTCCCCACACACACTCATCCCAGCGGCACACACACATTACACTCCCCACACACACTCATCCCAGCCGCACACACACATTACACTCCCCACACACACTCATCCCAGCCACACACACACATTACACTCCCCACACACACTCATCCCAGCCTCACACACACATTACACTCCCCACACACATTCATCCCAGCCACACACACACATTACACTCCCGACACACACTCATCCCAGACGCACACACACATTACACTCCCCACACACACTCATCCCAGCCGCACACACACATTACATTCCCCACACACACTCATCCCAGCCGCACACACACATTACACTCCCCACACACACACTCATCCCAGCAACACACACACATTACACTCCCCACACACACTCATCCCAGTCGCACACACACATTACACTCCCCACACACACTCATCCCAGCCTCACACACACATTACACTCCCCACACACACTCATCCCAGCCGCACACACACATTACACACCCCACACACACTCATCCCAGCCGCACACACACATTACACTCCCCACACACACTCATCCCAGACGCACACCCACATTACACTCCCCACACACGCTCATTCCAGCCTCACACACACATTACACTCCCCACACACACTCATCCCAGCCACACACACACATGACACTCCCCACACACACTCATCCCAGCCGCACACACATTACACTCCCCACACACACTCATCCCAGCCGCACACACACATTACACTCCCCACACACACTCATCCGAGCCGCACACACACATTACACACCCCACACACACTCATCCCAGCCGCACACCCACATTACACTCCCCACACACACTCATCCCAGCCTCACACACACATTACACTCCCCACACACACTCATCCCAGCCACACACACACATTACACTCCCCACACACACTCATCCCAGCGGCACACACACATTACGCTCCCCACACACACTCATCCCAGACGCACACTCACATTACACTCCCCACACACACTCATCCCAGTCTCACACACTTTACACTCCCCACACACACTCATCCCAGCCGCACACACACATTACACACCCCACACACACTCATCCCAGCCGCACACACACATTACACTCCCCACACACACTTATCCCAGACGCACACCCACATTACACTCCCCACACATACTCATCCCAGCCTCACACACACATTACACTCCCCACACACACTTATCCCAGACGCACACACACATTACACTCTCCACACATACTCATCCCAGCCTCACACACATTACACTCCCCACACACACTCATCCCAGACGCACACCCACATTACACTCCCCACACACACTCATCCCAGCCACACACACACATTACACTCCCCACACACACTCATCCCAGCGGCACACACATTACACTCCCCACACACACTCACCCCAGCGGGACACACATTACAGTCCCCACATACACTCCTCCCAGCCGCACACACACATTACACTCCCCACACACACTCATCCCAGCCACACACACATTACACTCCCCACACACACTCATCCCAGCCGCAGACACACATTACACTCCCCACACACACTCATCCCAGCCGCACACACACATTACACTCCCCACACACACTCATCCCAGCCGCACACACACATTACACTCCCCACACACACTCATCCCAGCGCACACACACATTACACTCCCCACACACACTCATCCCAGCCACACATACACATTACACTCCCCACACACACTCATCCAAGCCACACACACACATTACACTCCCGACACACACTCATCCCAGCCGCAGACACACATTACACTCCCCACACACACTCATCCCAGCCGCACACACACATTACACTCCCCACACACACTCATCCCAGCCGCACACACACATTACACTCCCCACACACACTCACCCCAGCCACACACACACATTACACTCCTCACACACACTCATCCCAGCCGCGCACACACATTACACTCCCCACACACACTCATCACAGCCGCACACACACATTAAACTCCCCACAAACACTCACCCCAGTCACACACACACAATACACTCCCCACACACACTCATCCCAGCCGCACACACACATTACACGCCCCACACACACTCATCCCAGCCGCACACACACATTACACTCCCCACACACACTCATCCCAGCCACACACACAAAATACTCTCCCTACACACACTCATCCCAGCCGCACACACACATTACACTCCCCACACACGCTCATCCCAGCCGCACACACACATTACACTCCCTACACACACTCATCCCAGCCGCACACACACATTACACTCCCCACACACACTTATCCCAGACGCACACCCACATTACACTCCCCACACACGCTCATCCCAGCCTCACACACACATTACACTCCCCACACACACTCATCCCAGCCACACACACACATTACACTCCCCACACACACTCATCCCAGCCGCACACACATTACACTCCCGACACACACTCATCACAGCCGCACACACACATTACACTCCCCACACACACTCATCCCAGCCGCACACACACATTACACACCCCACACACACTCATCCCAGCCGCACACACACATTACACTCCCCACACACACTCATCCCTGCCGCACACACACATTACACACCCCACACACACTCATCCCAGCCGCACACACACATTACACTCCCCACACACACTCATCCCAGCCGCACACACACATTACACTCCCCACACACGCTCATCCCAGCCGCACACACACATTACACTCCCTACACACACTCATCCCAGCCGCACACACACATTACACTCCCCACACACACTTATCCCAGACGCACACCCACATTACACTCCCCACACACACTCACCCCAGCCGCACACACATTACACTCCCGACACACACTCATCACAGCCGCACACACACATTACACTCCCCACACACACTCATCCCAGCCGCACACACATTACACACCCCACACACACTCATCCCAGCCGCACACACACATTACACTCCCCACACACACTCATCCCAGCCGCACACACACACTACACACCCCACACACACTCATCCCAGCCGCACACACACATTACACACCCCACACACACTCACCCCAGCCGCACACCCACATTACACTCCCCACACACACTCATCCCAGCCTCACACACACATTACACTCCCCACACACACTCATCCCAGCCGCACACACACATTACACTCCCCACAAACACTCATCCCAGCGGCACACACACATTACGCTCCCCACACACACTCATCCCAGACGCACACCCACATTACACTCCCCACACACACTCATCCCAGTCTCACACACTTTACACTCCCCACACACACTCATCCCAGCCGCACACACACATTACACACCCCACACACACTCATCCCAGCCGCACACACACATTACACTCACCACACACACTCATCCCAGACGCACACCCACATTACACTCCCCACACACACTCATCCCAGCCTCACACACACATTACACTCCCCACACACACTCATCCCTGCCGCACACACACATTACACAGCCCACACACACTCATCCCAGCCGCACACACACATTACACACCCCACACACACTCATCCCAGCCGCACACCCACATTACACTCCCCACACACACTCATCCCGGACGCACACCCACATTACACTCCCCACACACACTCATCCCAGCCGTACACACACATTACACTCCCCACACACACTCATCCCAGCGGCACACACATTACACTCCCCACACACACTCACCCCAGCCGCACACACACATTACACTCCCCACACACACTCCTCCCAGCCACACACACACATTACACTCCCCACACACACTCCTCCCAGCCACACACACACATTACACTCCCCACACACTCATCCCAGCCGCACACACACATTACACTCCCCACACACACTCATCCCAGCCACACTCACACATTACACTCCCCACACACACTCATCCCAGCGGCACACACACATTACACTCCCCACACACACTCATCCCAGCCGCACACACACATTACACTCCCCACACACACTCATCCCAGCCGCACACACACATTACACTCCCCACTCACACTCATCCCACTCCCCACGCACACATTACACCCCCCACACACACTCATCCCAGACGCACACACACATTACACTCCCCACACACACTCATCCCAGCCGCACACACACATTACACTCCCCACACACACTCATCCCAGCTGCACACACACATTACACTCCCCACTCACACTCATCCCACTCCCCACGCACACATTACACCCCCCACACACACTCATCCCAGCCGCACACACACATTACACTCCCCACACACACTCCTCCCAGCCGCACACACACATTACACTCCCCACACACACTCATCCAAGCCACACACACACATTACACTCCCGACACACACTCATCCCAGACGCACACACACATTATACTCCCCACACACACTCATCCCAGCCGCACACACACATTACATTCCCCACACACACTCATCCCAGCCGCACACACACATTACACTCCCCACACACACACTCATCCCAGCCGCACACACACATTACACTCCCCACACACACTCATCCCAGCCGCACACACACATTACACTCCCCACACACACTCACCCCAGCCACACACACACATTACACTCCTCACACACACTCATCCCAGCCACACACACACATTACACTCCCCACACACACTCACCCCAGCCACACACACACAATACACTCCCCACACACACTCATCCCAGCCGCACACACACATTACACGCCCCACACACACTCATCCCAGCCGCACACACACATTACACTCCCCACACACGCTCATCCCAGCCGCACACACACATTACACTCCCTACACACACTCATCCCAGCCGCACGCACACATTACACTCCCCACACACACTCCTCCCAGACGCACACACATATTACACTCCCAACACACACTCATCCCAGCCACACACACACATTACACTCCACACACACACTCATCCCATCCGCACACACACATTACACTCCCCACACACACTCATCCCAGCCACACACACACATTACACTCCCCACACACACTCATCCCAGCCGCACACACATTACACTCCCGACACACACTCATCACAGCCGCACACAGACATTACACTCCACACACACACTCAACCCAGCCTCACACACACATTACACTCCCCACACACACTCATCCCAGCCGCACACACACATTACACACCCCACACACACTCATCCCAGCCGCACACACACATTCCACTCCCCACACACACTCATCCCAGCCGCACACACACATTACACACCCCACACACACTCATCCCAGCCGCACACACACATTACACACCCCACACACACTCATCCCAGCCGCACACCCACATTACACACCCCACACACACTCATCCCGGACGCACACCCACATTACACTCCCCACACACACTCATCCCAGCCTCACACACACATTACACTCCCCACACACACTCATCCCAGCCGCACACACACATTACACTCCCCACACACACTCATCCCAGACGCACACCCACATTACACTTCCCACACACACTCATCCCAGTCTCACACACTTTACACTCCCCACACACACTCATCCCAGCCGCACACACACATTACACACCCCACACACACTCATCCCAGCCGCACACACACATTACACTCCCCACACACACTCATCCCAGACGCACACCCACATTACACTCCCCACACACACTCATCCCAGCCTCACACACACATTACACTCCCCACACACACTCATCCCAGCCGCACACCCACATTACACTCCCCACACACACTCATCCCGGACGCACACCCACATTACACTCCCCACACACACTCATCCCAGCCGCACACACACATTACACTCCCCACACACACTCATCCCAGACGCACACCACATTACACTCCCCACACACACTCATCCCAGCCACACACACACATTACACTCCCCACACACACTCATCCCAGCGGCACACACACATTACACTCCCCACACACACTCATCCCAGCCGCACACACACATTACACTCCCCACACACACTCATCCCAGCCGCACACACACATTACATTCCCCACACACACTCATCCCAGTCGCACACACACATTCCACTCCCCACACACACTCATCGCAGCCACACACACACATTACACTCCCCACACACACTCATCCCAGCCGCACACACACATTACACTCCCCACACACACTCATCCCAGCCGCACACACACATTACACTCCCCACACACACTCATCCCAGCCGCACACACACATTACATTCCCCACACACACTCATCCCAGTCGCACACACACATTCCACTCCCCACACACACTCATCGCAGCCACACACACACATTACACTCCCCACACACACTCATCGCAGCCACACACACACATTACACTCCCCACACACATTCATCCCAGCCACACACACACATTACACTCCCCACACACACTCATCCCAGCGGGACACACATTACAGTCCCCACATACACTCCTCCCAGCCGCACACACACATTACACTCCCCACACACACTCATCCCAGCCGCAGATACACATTACACTCCCCACACACACTCATCCCAGTCGCACACACACATTAGACTCCCCACACACACTCATCCAAGCCGCACACACACATTACACTCCCCACACACACTCATCCCAGCCGCACACACACATTACACTCCCCACACACACTCATCCCAGCCACACACACACATTACTCTCCCCACACACACTCATCCCAGCCGCACACACACATTACACTCCCCACACACACTCATCCCAGCCACACACACACATTCCACTCCCCACACACACTCATCCCAGCCGCACACACACATTACACTCCCCACACACACTCATCCCAGCGGCACACACATTACACTCCCCACACACACTCATCCCAGCCGCACACACACATTACACTCCCCACACACACTCATCCCAGCAACACACACACATTACACTCCCCACACACACTCATCCCAGTCGCACACACACATTACACTCCCCACACACACACTCATCCCAGCAACACACACACATTACACTCCCCACACACACTCATCCCAGTCGCACACACACATTACACTCCCCACACACACTCATCCCAGCCTCACACACACATTACACTCCCCACACACACTCATCCCAGCCGCACACACACATTACACACCCCACACACACTCATAACAGCCGCACACACACATTACACTCCCCACACACACTCATCCCAGACGCACACCCACATTACACTCCCCACACACGCTCATCCCAGCCTCACACACACATTACACTCCCCACACACACTCATCCCAGCCACACACACACATTACACTCCCCACACACACTCATCCCAGCCGCACACACATTACACTCCCCACACACACTCATCCCAGCCGCACACACACATTACACTCCCCACACACACTCATCCGAGCCGCACACACACATTACACACCCCACACACACTCATCCCAGCCGCACACCCACATTACACTCCCCACACACACTCATCCCAGCCTCACACACACATTACACTCCCCACACACACTCATCCCAGCCACACACACACATTACACTCCCCACACACACTCATCCCAGCGGCACACACACATTACGCTCCCCACACACACTCATCCCAGACGCACACTCACATTACACTCCCCACACACACTCATCCCAGTCTCACACACTTTACACTCCCCACACACACTCATCCCAGCCGCACACACACATTACACACCCCACACACACTCATCCCAGCCGCACACACACATTACACTCCCCACACACACTCATCCCAGACGCACACCCACATTACACTCTCCACACACACTCATCCCAGCCACACACACACATTACACTCCCCACACACACTCATCCCAGCGGCACACACATTACACTCCCCACACACACTCATCCCAGCCGCACACACACATTACACTCCCCACACACACTCATCCCAGCCACACACACACATTACACTCCCCACACACACTCATCCCAGCCGCACGCACACATTACACTCCCCACACACACTCATCCCAGCCACACACACACATTACACTCCCGACACACACTCATCCCAGCCACACACACACATTACACTCCCCACACACACTCATCCCAGCCGCACGCACACATTACACTCCCCACACACACTCATCCCAGCCGCACACACACATTACACTCCCCACACACACTCATCCCAGCCACACACACACATTACACTCCCCACACACACTCATCCCAGCCGCACACACACATTACACTCCCCACACACACTCATCCCAGCCACACACACACATTACACTCCCCACACACACTCATCCCAGCCACACACACACATTACACTCCCCACACACACTCATCCCAGCCGCACACACACATTACACTCCCCACACACACTCATCCCAGCCGCACACACACATTACACTCCCCACACACACTCATCCCAGCCGCACGCACACATTACACTCCCTACACACACTCATCCCAGCCCCACACACACATTACACTCCCCACACACACTCATCCCAGCCACACACGCACATTACACTCCCCACAAACACTCATCCCAGCCACACACACACATTACACTCCCCACACACACTCATCCCAGCCACACACACACATTACACTCCCCACACACACTCATCCCAGCGGCACACACATTACACTCCCCACACACACTCATCCCAGCCGCACACACACATTACACTCCCCACACACACTCATCCCAGCCGCACACACACATTACATTCCCCACACACACTCATCCCAGCCGCACACACACATTACATTCCCCACACACACTCATCCCAGCCGCACACACACATTACACTCCCCACACACACACTCATCCCAGCAACACACACACATTACACTCCCCACACACACTCATCCCAGTCGCACACACACATTACACTCCCCACACACACTCATCCCAGCCTCACACACACATTACACTCCCCACACACACTCATCCCAGCCGCACACACACATTACACACCCCACACACACTCATCCCAGCCGCACACACACATTACACTCCCCACACACACTCATCCCAGACGCACACCCACATTACACTCCCCACACACGTTCATCCAAGCCTCACACACACATTACACTCCCCACACACACTCATCCCAGCCACACACACACATTACACTCCCCACACACACTCATCCCAGCCGCACACACATTACACTCCCCACACACACTCATCCCAGCCGCACACACACATTACACTCCCCACACACACTCATCCGAGCCGCACACACACATTACACACCCCACACACACTCATCCCAGCCGCACACCCACATTACACTCCCCACACACACTCATCCCAGCCTCACACACACATTACACTCCCCACACACACTCATCCCAGCGGCACACACACATTACGCTCCCCACACACACTCACCCCAGACGCACACTCACATTACACTCCCCACACACACTCATCCCAGTCTCACACACTTTACACTCCCCACACACACTCATCCCAGCCGCACACACACATTACACACCCCACACACACACATCCCAGCCGCACACACACATTACACTCCCCACACACACTCATCCCAGACGCACACCCACATTACACTCTCCACACATACTCATCCCAGCCTCACACACACATTACACTCCCCACACACACTCATCCCAGACGCACACCCACATTACACTCCCCACACACACTCATCCCAGCCACACACACACATTACACTCCCCACACACACTCATCCCAGCGGCACACACATTACACTCCCCACACACACTCATCCCAGCCGCACACACACATTACACTCCCCACACACACTCACCCCAGCGGGACACACATTACAGTCCCCACATACACTCCTCCCAGCCGCACACACACATTACACTCCCGACACACACTCATCCCAGACGCACACACACATTACACTCCCCACACACACTCATCCCAGCCGCACACACACATTACATTCCCCACACACACTCATCCCAGCCGCACACACACATTACACTCCCCACACACACACTCATCCCAGCCGCAGACACACATTACACTCCCCACACACACTCATCCCAGCCGCACACACACATTACACTCCCGACACACACTCATCCCAGACGCACACACACATTACACTCCCCACACACACTCACCCCAGCCACACACACACATTACACTCCTCACACACACTCATCCCAGCCACACACACACATTACACTCCCCACACACACTCATCACAGCCGCACACACACATTAAACTCCCCACAAACACTCACCCCAGTCACACACACACAATACACTCCCCACACACACTCATCCCAGCCGCACACACACATTACACGCCCCACACACACTCATCCCAGCCGCACACACACATTACACTCCCCACACACGCTCATCCCAGCCGCACACACACATTACACTCCCTACACACACTCATCCCAGCCACACACACACATTACACTCCCCACACACACTCATCCCAGCCGCACACACATTACACTCCCGACACACACTCATCACAGCCGCACACACACATTACACTCCCCACACACACTCATCCCAGCCGCACACACACATTACACACCCCACACACACTCATCCCAGCCGCACACACACATTACACTCCCCACACACACTCATCCCAGCCGCACACACACATTACACACCCCACACACACTCATCCCAGCCGCACACACACATTACACTCCCCACACACACTCATCCCAGCCGCACACACACATTACACTCCCCACACACGCTCATCCCAGCCGCACACACACATTACACTCCCTACACACACTCATCCCAGCCGCACACACACATTACACTCCCCACACACACTTATCCCAGACGCACACCCACATTACACTCCCCACACACGCTCATCCCAGCCTCACACACACATTACACTCCCCACACACACTCATCCCAGCCACACACACACATTACACTCCCCACACACACTCATCCCAGCCGCACACACACATTACACTCCCCACACACACTTATCCCAGACGCACACCCACATTACACTCCCCACAGACGCTCATTCCAGCCTCACACACACATTACGCTCCCCACACACACTCATCCCAGCCACACACACACATTACACTCCCCACACACACTCATCCCAGCCGCACACACATTACACTCCCGACACACACTCATCACAGCCGCACACACACATTACACTCCCCACACACACTCATCCCAGCCGCACACACACATTACACACCCCACACACACTCATCCCAGCCGCACACACACATTACACTCCCCACACTCACTCATCCCAGCCGCACACACACATTACACACCCCACACACACTCATCCCAGCCGCACACACACATTACACTCCCCACACACACTCATCCCAGCCGCACACACACATTACACTCCCCACACACGCTCATCCCAGCCGCACACACACATTACACTCCCTACACACACTCATCCCAGCCGCACACACACATTACACTCCCCACACACACTTATCCCAGACGCACACCCACATTACACTCCCCACACACGCTCATCCCAGCCTCACACACACATTACACTCCCCACACACACTCATCCCAGCCACACACACACATTACACTCCCCACACACACTCATCCCAGCCGCACACACATTACACTCCCGACACACACTCATCACAGCCGCACACACACATTACACTCCCCACACACACTCATCCCAGCCGCACACACACATTACACACCCCACACACACTCATCCCAGCCGCACACACACATTACACTCCCCACACACACTCATCCCAGCCGCACACACACACTACACACCCCACACACACTCATCCCAGCCGCACACACACATTACACACCCCACACACACTCACCCCAGCCGCACACCCACATTACACTCCCCACACACTCATCCCAGCCTCACACACACATTACACTCCCCACACACACTCATCCCAGCCACACACACACATTACACTCCCCACAAACACTCATCCCAGCGGCACACACACATTACGCTCCCCACACACACTCATCCCAGACGCACACCCACATTACACTCCCCACACACACTCATCCCAGTCTCACACACTTTACACTCCCCACACACACTCATCCCAGCCGCACACTCACATTACACACCCCACACACACTCATCCCAGCCGCACACACACATTACACTCCCCACACACACTCATCCCAGACGCACACCCACATTACACTCCCCACACACACTCATCCCAGCCTCACACACACATTACACAGCCCACACACACTCATCCCAGCCGCCCACACACATTACACACCCCACACACACTCATCCCAGCCGCACACCCACATTACACTCAACACACACTCATCCCGGACGCACACCCACATTACACTCCCCACACACACTCATCCCAGCCGCACACACACATTACACTCCCCACACACACTCATCCCAGCGGCACACACATTACACTCCCCACACACACTCACCCCAGCCGCACACACACATTACACTCCCCACACACACTCCTCCCAGCCACACACACACATTACACTCCCCACACACACTCCTCCCAGCCACACACACACATTACACTCCCCACACACTCATCCCAGCCGCACACACACATTACACTCCCCACACACACTCATCCCAGCCACACTCACACATTACACTCCCCACACACACTCATCCCAGCGGCACACACACATTACACTCCCCACACACACTCATCCCAGCCGCACACACACATTACACTCCCCACACACACTCATCCCAGCCGCACACACACATTACACTCCCCACTCACACTCATCCCACTCCCCACGCACACATTACACCCCCCACACACACTCATCCCAGCCGCACACACACATTACACTCCCCACACACACTCATCCCAGCCGCACACACACATTACACTCCCCACACACACTCATCCCAGCTGCACACACACATTACACTTCCCACTCACACTCATCCCACTCCCCACGCACACATTACACCCCCCACACACACTCATCCCAGCCGCACACACACATTACACTCCCCACACACACTCCTCCCAGCCGCACACACACATTACACTCCCCACACACACTCATCCAAGCCACACACACACATTACACTCCCGACACACACTCATCCCAGACGCACACACACATTATACTCCCCACACACACTCATCCCAGCCGCACACACACATTACATTCCCCACACACACTCATCCCAGCCGCACACACACATTACACTCCCCACACACACACTCATCCCAGCCGCACACACACATTACACTCCCCACACACACTCATCCCAGCCGCACACACACATTACACTCCCCACACACACTCACCCCAGCCACACACACACATTACACTCCTCACACACACTCATCCCAGCCACACACACACATTACACTCCCCACACACACTCACCCCAGCCACACACACACAATACACTCCCCACACACACTCATCCCAGCCGCACACACACATTACACGCCCCACACACACTCATCCCAGCCGCACACACACATTACACTCCCCACACACGCTCATCCCAGCCGCACACACACATTACACTCCCTACACACACTCATCCCAGCCGCACGCACACATTACACTCCCCACACACACTCCTCCCAGACGCACACACATATTACACTCCCAACACACACTCATCCCAGCCACACACACACATTACACTCCACACACACACTCATCCCATCCGCACACACACATTACACTCCCAACACACACTCATCCCAGCCGCACACACACATTACACTCCCCACACACACTCATCCCAGCCACACACACACATTACACTCCCCACACACACTCATCCCAGCCACACACACACATTACACTCCCCACGCACACTCATCCCAGCCGCACACACACATTACACTCCACAAACACACTCCCCCCAGCCGCACACAGACATTACACTCCGTACACACACTCATCCCAGCCGCACACACATTACACTCCCTACACACACTCCCCCCAGCTGCACACACACATTACACTCCCCACACACACTCACCCCAGCCGCACACACACATTACACTCCCACACACACTCCCCCCAGCCGCACACACACATTACACTCCCCACACACACTCATCCCAGCCGCACACACATATTACACTCCCCACACACACTCCCCCCAGCCGCACACACACATTACACTCCCCACACACACTCATCCCAGCCGCACACACACATTACAATCCCCACACACACACATCCCAGCAGCACACACACATTACACGCCCCACACACACTCATCCCAGCCGCACACACACATTACAATCCCCACACACACTCATCCCAGCCGCACACACACATTACACTCCCCACACACACTGATCCCAGCCGCACACACATTACACTCCCTACACACACTCTCCCCAGCCGCACACACACATTACACTCCCCTCACACACCCCAGCCGCACACACACATTACACTCCCCACACACACTCCCCCCAGCCGCACACACACATTACACTCCCCACACACACTCATCCCAGCCGCACACACACATTACACTCCCCACACACACTCATCCCAGCCGCACACACACATTACACTCCCCACACACACTCACCCCAGCCGCACACACACATTACACTCCCCACACACACTCATCCCAGCCGCACACACACATTACACTCCCCACACACACTCATCCCAGCCGCACACACACATTACACTCCCCACACACACTCACCCCAGCCGCACACACACATTACACTCCCCACACACACTCATCCCAGCCGCACACACACATTACACTCCCCACGCACACTCATCCCAGCCGCACACACACATTACACTCCCCACGCACACTCATCCTAGCTGCACACACATATTACACTCCCCACACACACTCATCCCAGCCGCACACACACAATACACTCCCCACACACACTCATCCCAGCCGCACACACACATTACACTCCCCACACACACTCATCCCAGCCGCACACACACATTACACTCCCCACACACACTCATCCCAGCCGCACACAATTACACTCCGCGCACACACTCATCCCAGCCGCACACACACATTACACTCCCTACACACACTCATCCCAGCCACACACACACATTACACTCCCCACACACACTCATCCCAGCCGCACACACACATTACACTCCCTACACACACTCATCACAGCCGCACACACTCCCCACACACACTCATCCCAGCCACACACACACATTACACTCCCCACAAACACTCATCCCAGCCGCACACACACATTACACTCCCCACACTCACTCATCCCAGCCGCACACACACATTACACTCCCCACACACACTCATCCCAGCCACACACACAAAATATTCTCCCTACACACACTCATCCCAGCCGCACACACATTACACTCCCCACACACACTCATCCCAGCCCCACACACACATTACACTCCCCACGCACACTCATCCCAACCGCACACACACATTACACTCCCCACACACACTCATCCCAGCCTCACACACCCATCACACTCCCCACACACACTCATCCCAGCCGCACACACACATTACACTCCCTACACACACTCATCACAGCCGCACACACTCCCCACACACACTCATCCCAGCCACACACACACATTACACTCCCCACACACACTCATCCCAGCCGCACACACACATTACACTCCCCACACACACTCATCCCAGCCGCACACCCACATTACACTCCCCACACACACTCATCCCAGCCTCACACACACATTACACTCCCCACACACACTCATCCCAGCCACACACACACATTACACTCCCCACACACACTCATCCCAGCGGCACACACACATTACGCTCCCCACACACACTCATCCCAGACGCACACCCACATTACACTCCCCACACACACTCATCCCAGTCTCACACAATTTACACTCCCCACACACACTCATCCCAGCCGCACACACACATTACACTCCCCACACACACTCATCCCAGACGCACACCCACATTACACTCCCCACACACACTCATCCCAGCCTCACACACACATTACACTCCCCACACACACTCATCCCAGCCGCACACACACATTACACACCCCACACACACTCATCCCAGCCGCACACACACATTACACACCCCACACACACTCATCCCAGCCGCACACCCACATTACACTCCCCACACACACTCATCCCGGACGCACACCCACATTACACTCCCCACACACACTCATCCCAGCCGCACACACACATTACACTCCCCACACACACTCATCCCAGACGCACACCCACGTTACACTCCCCACACACACTCATCCCAGCGGCACACACATTACACTCCCCACACACACTCATCCCAGCCGCACACACACATTACACTCCCCACACACATTCATCCAAGCCACACACACACATTACACTCCCCTCACACACTCACCCCAGCCGCACACACACATTACACTCCCCACACACACTCATCCCAGCGGCACACACATTACACTCCCCACACACACTCATCCCAGCCGCACACACACATTACACTCCCCACACACACTCATCCCAGCCGCACACACACATTACATTCCCCACACACACTCATCCCAGCCGCACACACACATTATACTCCCCACACACACTCATCCCAGCCGCACACACACATTACACTCCCCACACACACACTCATCCCAGCAACACACACACATTACACTCCCCACACACACTCATCCCAGCCACACACACACATTACACTCCCCACACACACTCATCCCAGCCTCACACACACATTACACTCCCCACACACACTCATCCCAGCCGCACACACACATTACACACCCCACACACACTCATCCCAGCCGCACACACACATTACACTCCCCACACACACTCATCCCAGACGCACACCCACATTACACTCCCCACACACGCTCATCCCAGTCTCACACACACATTACACTCCCCACACACACTCATCCCAGCCACACACACACATTACACTCCCCACACACACTCATCCCAGCCGCACACACATTACACTCCCGACACACACTCATCACAGCCGCACACACACATTACACTCCCCACACACACTCATCCCAGCCTCACACACCCATTACACTCCCCACACACACTCATCCCAGCCGCACACACACATTACACACCCCACACACACTCATCCCAGCCGCACACACACATTACACTCCCCACACACACTCATCCCAGCCGCACACACACATTACACACCCCACACACACTCATCCCAGCCGCACACCCACATTACACTCCCCACACACACTCATCCCAGCCTCACACACACATTACACTCCCCACACACACTCATCCCAGCCACACACACACATTACACTCCCCACACACACTCATCCCAGCGGCACACACACATTACGCTCCCCACACACACTCATCCCAGACGCACACCCACATTACACTCCCCACACACACTCATCCCAGTCTCACTCACTTTACACTCCCCACACACACTCATCCCAGCCGCACACACACATTACAAACCCCACACACACTCATCCCAGCCGCACAGACACATTACACTCCCCGCACACACTCATCCCAGACGCACACCCACATTACACTCCCCACACATACTCATCCCAGCCTCACACACACATTACACTCCCCACACACACTCATCCCAGACGCACACACACATTACACTTGCCACACACACTCATCCCAGCCACACACACACATTACACTCCCCACACACACTCATCCCAGCGGCACACACATTACACTCCCCACACACACTCATCCCAGCCGCACACACACATTACACTCCCCACACACATTCATCCCAGCCACACACACACATTACACTCCCCACACACACTCATCCCAGCGGGACACACATTACAGTCCCCACATACACTCCTCCCAGCCGCACACACACATTACACTCCCCACACACACTCATCCAAGCCACACACACACATTACACTCCCGACACACACTCATCCCAGACGCACACACACATTACACTCCCCACACACACTCATCCAAGCCACACACACACATTACACTCCCGACACACACTCATCCCAGCCGCACACACACATTACACTCCCCACACACACTCATCCCAGCATCACACACACATTACATTCCCCACACACACTCATCCCAGCCGCACACACACATTACACTCCCCACACACACTCATCCCAGCCGCAGACACACATTACACTCCCCACACACACTCATCCCAGCCGCACACACACATTACACTCCCCACACACACTCATCCCAGCCACACACACACATTACACTCCCCACACACACTCATCACAGCCGCACACACACATTACACTCCCCACACACACTCATCCAAGCCGCACACACACATTACACTCCCCACACACACTCATCCCAGCCGCACACACACATTACACTCCCCACACACACTCATCCCAGCCGCACACACACATTACATTCCCCACACACACTCATCCCAGCCGCACACACACATTATACTCCCCACACACACTCATCCCAGCCGCACACACACATTACACTCCCCACACACACACTCATCCCAGCAACACACACACATTACACTCCCCACACACACTCATCCCAGCCACACACACACATTACACTCCCCACACACACTCATCCCAGCCTCACACACACATTACACTCCCCACACACACTCATCCCAGCCGCACACACACATTACACACCCCACACACACTCATCCCAGCCGCACACACACATTACACTCCCCACACACACTCATCCCAGACGCACACCCACATTACACTCCCCACACACGCTCATCCCAGCCTCACACACACATTACACTCCCCACACACACTCATCCCAGCCACACACACACATTACACTCCCCACACACACTCATCCCAGCCGCACACACATTACACTCCCGACACACACTCATCACAGCCGCACACACACATTACACTCCCCACACACACTCATCCCAGCCTCACACACCCATTACACTCCCCACACACACTCATCCCAGCCGCACACACACATTACACACCCCACACACACTCATCCCAGCCGCACACACACATTACACTCCCCACACACACTCATCCCAGCCGCACACACACATTACACACCCCACACACACTCATCCCAGCCGCACACCCACATTACACTCCCCACACACACTCATCCCAGCCTCACACACACATTACACTCCCCACACACACTCATCCCAGCCACACACACACATTACACTCCCCACACACACTCATCCCAGCGGCACACACACATTACGCTCCCCACACACACTCATCCCAGACGCACACCCACATTACACTCCCCACACACACTCATCCCAGTCTCACTCACTTTACACTCCCCACACACACTCATCCCAGCCGCACACACACATTACACACCCCACACACACTCATCCCAGCCGCACAGACACATTACACTCCCCGCACACACTCATCCCAGACGCACACCCACATTACACTCCCCACACATACTCATCCCAGCCTCACACACACATTACACTCCCCACACACACTCATCCCAGACGCACACACACATTACACTTGCCACACACACTCATCCCAGCCACACACACACATTACACTCCCCACACACACTCATCCCAGCGGCACACACACATTACGCTCCCCACACACACTCATCCCAGCCACACACACATATTACACTCCCCACACACACTCATCCCAGCCACACACACACATTACACTCCCCACACACACTCATCCCAGACGCACACACACATTACACTCCCCACACACACTCATCCCAGCATCACACACACATTACATTCCCCACACACACTCATCCCAGCCGCACACACACATTACACTCCCCACACACACACTCATCCCAGCCGCAGACACACATTACACTCCCCACACACACTCATCCCAGCCGCACACACACATTACACTCCCCACACACACTCATCCCAGCCACACACACACATTACACTCCCCACACACACTCATCACAGCCGCACACACACATTACACTCCCCACAAACACTCACCCCAGTCACACACACACAATACACTCCCCACACACACTCATCCCAGCCGCACACACACATTACACGCCCCACACACACTCATCCCAGCCGCACACACACATTACACTCCCCACACACGCTCATCCCAGCCGCACACACACATTACACTCCCTACACACACTCATCCCAGCCGCACACACACATTACACTCCCCACACACACTCATCCCAGACGCACACCCACATTACACTCCCCACACACGCTCATCCCAGCCTCACACACACATTACACTCCCCACACACACTCATCCCAGCCACACACACACATTACACTCCCCACACACACTCATCCCAGCCGCACACACATTACACTCCCGACACACACTCATCACAGCCGCACACACACATTACACTCCCCACACACACTCGTCCCAGCCTCACACACCCATTACACTCCCCACACACACTCATCCCAGCCGCACACACACATTACACACCCCACACACACTCATCCCAGCCGCACACTCACATTACACTCCCCACACACACTCATCCCAGCCGCACACACACATTACACACCCCACACACACTCATCCCAGCCGCACACACACATTACACACCCCACACACACTCATCCCAGCCACACACACATTACACTCCCCACACACACTCATCCCAGCCGCACACACACATTACACTCCCCACACACACTCATCCCAGCCGCACACACACATTACACACCCCACACACACTCATCCCAGCCTCACACACACATTACACTCCCCACACACACTCATCCCAGCCACACACACACATTACACTCCCCACACACACTCATCCCAGCGGCACACACACATTACGCTCCCCACACACACTCATCCCAGACGCACACCCACATTACACTCCCCACACACACTCATCCCAGTCTCACACACTTTACACTCCCCACACACACTCATCCCAGCCGCACACACACATTACACACCCCACACACACTCATCCCAGCCGCACACACACATTACACTCCCCACACACACTCATCCTAGACGCACACCCACATTACACTCCCCACAAACACTCATCCCAGCCTCACACACACATTACACTCCCCACACACACTCATCCCTGCCGCACACACACATTACACACCCCACACACACTCATCCCAGCCGCACACACACATTACACACCCCACACACACCACTCCCAGCCGCACACCCACATTACACTCCCCACACACACTCATCCCGGACGCACACCCACATTACACTCCCCACACACACTCATCCCAGCCGCACACACACATTACACTCCCCACACACACTCATCCCAGACGCACACCCACATTACACTCCCCACACACACTCATCCCAGCCACACACACACATTACACTCCCCACACACACTCATCCCAGCCGCACACACACATTACACTCCCCACACACACTCATCCCAGCCACACACACACATTACACTCCCCACACACACTCATCCCAGCCGCACACACACATTACACTCACCACACACACTCATCCAAGCCGCACACACACATTACACTCCCCACACACACTCATCCCAGCCGCACACACACATTACACTCCCCACACACACTCATCCCAGCCACACACACACATTACTCTCCCCACACACACTCATCCCAGCCGCACACACACATTACACTCCCCACACACATTCATCCCAGCCACACACACACATTACACTCCCGACACACACTCATCCCAGACGCACACACACATTACACTCTCCACACACACTCTTCCCAGCCGCACACACACATTACATTCCCCACACACACTCATCCCAGCCGCACACACACATTACACTCCCCACACACACACTCATCCCAGCAACACACACACATTACACTCCCCACACACACTCATCCCAGTCGCACACACACATTACACTCCCCACACACACTCATCCCAGCCTCACACACACATTACACTCCCCACACACACTCATCCCAGCCGCACACACACATTACACACCCCACACACACTCATAACAGCCGCACACACACATTACACTCCCCACACACACTCATCCCAGACGCACACCCACATTACACTCCCCACACACGCTCATCCCAGCCTCACACACACATTACACTCCCCACACACACTCATCCCAGCCACACACACACATTACACTCCCCACACACACTCATCCCAGCCGCACACACATTACACTCCCCACACACACTCATCCCAGCCGCACACACACATTACACTCCCCACACACACTCATCCGAGCCGCACACACACATTACACACCCCACACACACTCATCCCAGCCGCACACCCACATTACACTCCCCACACACACTCATCCCAGCCTCACACACACATTACACTCCCCACACACACTCATCCCAGCCACACACACACATTACACTCCCCACACACACTCATCCCAGCGGCACACACACATTACGCTCCCCACACACACTCATCCCAGACGCACACTCACATTACACTCCCCACACACACTCATCCCAGTCTCACACACTTTACACTCCCCACACACACTCATCCCAGCCGCACACACACATTACACACCCCACACACACTCATCCCAGCCGCACACACACATTACACTCCCCACACACACTCATCCCAGACGCACACCCACATTACACTCTCCACACATACTCATCCCAGCCTCACACACACATTACACTCCCCACACACACTCATCCCAGACGCACACCCACATTACACTCCCCACACACACTCATCCCAGCCACACACACACATTACACTCCCCACACACACTCATCCCAGCGGCACACACATTACACTCCCCACACACACTCATCCCAGCCGCACACACACATTACACTCCCCACACACACTCATCCCAGCCACACACACACATTACACTCCCCACACACACTCATCCCAGCGGCACACACATTACACTCCCCACACACACTCCTCCCAGCCGCACACACACATTAGACTCCCCACACACACTCATCCAAGCCGCACACACACATTACACTCCCCACACACACTCATCCCAGCCGCACACACACATTACACTCCCCACACACACTCATCCCAGCCACACACACACATTACACTCTCCACACACACTCATCCCAGCGGCACACACATTACACTCCCCACACACACTCACCCCAGCCGCACACACATATTACACTCCCCACACACACTCATCCCAGCCGCACACACACATTACACTCCCCACACACACTCATCCCAGCCGCACACACACATTACATTCCCCACACACACTCATCCCAGCCGCACACACACATTACACTCCCCCACACACACTCATCCCAGCCACACACACACATTACACTCCCCACACACACTCATCCCAGTCGCACACACACATTACACTCCCCACACACACTCATCCCAGCCTCACACACACATTACACTCCCCACACACACTCATCCCAGCCGCACACACACATTACACACCCCACACACACTCATCCCAGCCGCACACACACATTACACTCCCCACACACACTCATCCCAGACGCACACCCACATTACACTCCCCACACACGTTCATCCAAGCCTCACACACACATTACACTCCCCACACACACTCATCCCAGCCACACACACACATTACACTCCCCACACACACTCATCCCAGCCGCACACACATTACACTCCCCACACACACTCATCCCAGCCGCACACACACATTACACTCCCCACACACACTCATCCGAGCCGCACACACACATTACACACCCCACACACACTCATCCCAGCCGCACACCCACATTACACTCCCCACACACACTCATCCCAGCCTCACACACACATTACACTCCCCACACACACTCATCCCAGCCACACACACACATTACACTCCCCACACACACTCATCCCAGCGGCACACACACATTACGCTCCCCACACACACTCACCCCAGACGCACACTCACATTACACTCCCCACACACACTCATCCCAGTCTCACACACTTTACACTCCCCACACACACTCATCCCAGCCGCACACACACATTACACACCCCACACACACACATCCCAGCCGCACACACACATTACACTCCCCACACACACTCATCCCAGACGCACACCCACATTACACTCTCCACACATACTCATCCCAGCCTCACACACACATTACACTCCCCACACACACTCATCCCAGACGCACACCCACATTACACTCCCCACACACACTCATCCCAGCCACACACACACATTACACTCCCCACACACACTCATCCCAGCCGCACACACACATTACACTCCCCACACACACTCACCCCAGCGGGACACACATTACAGTCCCCACATACACTCCTCCCAGCCGCACACACACATTACACTCCCCACACACACTCATCCAAGCCACACACACACATTACACTCCCGACACACACTCATCCCAGACGCACACACACATTACACTCCCCACACACACTCATCCCAGCCGCACACACACATTACATTCCCCACACACACTCATCCCAGCCGCACACACACATTACACTCCCCACACACACACTCATCCCAGCCGCAGACACACATTACACTCCCCACACACACTCATCCCAGCCGCACACACACATTACACTCCCCACACACACTCATCCCAGCCGCACACACACATTACACTCCCCACACACACTCATCCCAGCCGCACACACACATTACACTCTCCACACACACTCATCCCAGCCGCGCACACACATTACACTCCCCACACACACTCATCCCAGCCGCACACACACATTACACTCCCCACACACACTCATCCCAGCCGCACACACACATTACACTCCCCACACACACTCATCCCAGCCGCGCACACACATTACACACCCCACACACACTCACCCCAGCCACACACACACATTACACTCCTCACACACACTCATCCCAGCCACACACACACATTACACTCCCCACACACACTCATCACAGCCGCACACACACATTAAACTCCCCACAAACACTCACCCCAGTCACACACACACAATACACTCCCCACACACACTCATCCCAGCCGCACACACACATTACACGCCCCACACACACTCATCCCAGCCGCACACACACATTACACTCCCCACACACGCTCATCCCAGCCGCACACACACATTACACTCCCTACACACACTCATCCCAGCCGCACACACACATTACACTCCCCACACACACTTATCCCAGACGCACACACACATTACACTCCCCACACACACTCATCCCAGCCACACACACACATTACACTCCCCACACACACTCATCCCAGCCGCACACACATTACACTCCCGACACACACTCATCACAGCCGCACACACACATTACACTCCCCACACACACTCATCCCAGCCGCACACACACATTACACACCCCACACACACTCATCCCAGCCGCACACACACATTACACTCCCCACACACACTCATCCCAGCCGCACACACACATTACACACCCCACACACACTCATCCCAGCCGCACACACACATTACACTCCCCACACACACTCATCCCAGCCGCACACACACATTACACTCCCCACACACGCTCATCCCAGCCGCACACACACATTACACTCCCTACACACACTCATCCCAGCCGCACACACACATTACACTCCCCACACACACTTATCCCAGACGCACACCCACATTACACTCCCCACACACGCTCATCCCAGCCTCACACACACATTACACTCCCCACACACACTCATCCCAGCCACACACACACATTACACTCCCCACACACACTCATCCCAGCCGCACACACACATTACACTCCCCACACACACTTATCCCAGACGCACACCCACATTACACTCCCCACAGACGCTCATTCCAGCCTCACACACACATTACGCTCCCCACACACACTCATCCCAGCCACACACACACATTACACTCCCCACACACACTCATCCCAGCCGCACACACATTACACTCCCGACACACACTCATCACAGCCGCACACACACATTACACTCCCCACACACACTCATCCCAGCCGCACACACACATTACACACCCCACACACACTCATCCCAGCCGCACACACACATTACACTCCCCACACTCACTCATCCCAGCCGCACACACACATTACACACCCCACACACACTCATCCCAGCCGCACACACACATTACACTCCCCACACACACTCATCCCAGCCGCACACACACATTACACTCCCCACACACGCTCATCCCAGCCGCACACACACATTACACTCCCTACACACACTCATCCCAGCCGCACACACACATTACACTCCCCACACACACTTATCCCAGACGCACACCCACATTACACTCCCCACACACGCTCATCCCAGCCTCACACACACATTACACTCCCCACACACACTCATCCCAGCCACACACACACATTACACTCCCCACACACACTCATCCCAGCCGCACACACATTACACTCCCGACACACACTCATCACAGCCGCACACACACATTACACTCCCCACACACACTCATCCCAGCCGCACACACACATTACACACCCCACACACACTCATCCCAGCCGCACACACACATTACACTCCCCACACACACTCATCCCAGCCGCACACACACACTACACACCCCACACACACTCATCCCAGCCGCACACACACATTACACACCCCACACACACTCACCCCAGCCGCACACCCACATTACACTCCCCACACACTCATCCCAGCCTCACACACACATTACACTCCCCACACACACTCATCCCAGCCACACACACACATTACACTCCCCACAAACACTCATCCCAGCGGCACACACACATTACGCTCCCCACACACACTCATCCCAGACGCACACCCACATTACACTCCCCACACACACTCATCCCAGTCTCACACACTTTACACTCCCCACACACACTCATCCCAGCCGCACACTCACATTACACACCCCACACACACTCATCCCAGCCGCACACACACATTACACTCCCCACACACACTCATCCCAGACGCACACCCACATTACACTCCCCACACACACTCATCCCAGCCTCACACACACATTACACAGCCCACACACACTCATCCCAGCCGCCCACACACATTACACACCCCACACACACTCATCCCAGCCGCACACCCACATTACACTCAACACACACTCATCCCGGACGCACACCCACATTACACTCCCCACACACACTCATCCCAGCCGCACACACACATTACACTCCCCACACACACTCATCCCAGCCTCACACACACATTACACTCCCCACACACACTCATCCCAGCCGCACACACACATTACACTCCCCACACACACTCATCCCAGCGGCACACACATTACACTCCCCACACACACTCATCCCAGCGGCACACACACATTACACTCCCCACACACACTCATCCCAGCCGCACACACACATTACACTCCCCACACACACTCATCCCAGCCGCACACACACACTACACACCCCACACACACTCATCCCAGCCCCACACACACATTACACTCCCCACACACACTCACCCCAGCCGCACACACACATTACACTCCCCACACACACTCCTCCCAGCCACACACACACATTACACTCCCCACACACTCATCCCAGCCGCACACACACATTACACTCCCCACACACACTCATCCCAGCCGCACACACACATTACACTCCCCACACACTCATCCCAGCCGCACACACACATTACACTCCCCACACACACTCATCCCAGCCGCACACACACATTACACTCCCCACACACACTCACCACAGCCGTACACACACATTACACTCCCCACACACACTCATCCCAGCGGCACACACACATTACACTCCCCACACACACTCACCACAGCCGTACACACACATTACACTCCCCACACACACTCATCCCAGCGGCACACACACATTACACTCCCCACACACACTCATCCCAGCCGCACACACACATTACACTCCCCACACACACTCATCCCAGCCGCACACACACATTACACTCCCCACACACACTCATCCCAGCCGCACACACACATTACACTCCCCACACACACTCATCCCAGCCACACACACACATTACACTCCCCACACACACTCACCACAGCCGTACACACACATTACACTCCCCACACACACTCATCCCAGCCGCACACACACATTACACTCCCCACTCACACTCATCCCACTCCCCACGCACACATTACACCCCCCACACACACTCATCCCAGCCGCACACACACATTACACTCCCCACACACACTCATCCCAGCCGCACACACACATTACACTCCCCACACACACTCATCCCAGCTGCACACACACATTACACTTCCCACTCACACTCATCCCACTCCCCACGCACACATTACACTCCCCACACACACTCATCCCAGCTGCACACACACATTACACTCCCCACAAACACTCATCCCAGCCGCACACACACATTACACTCCCCACACACACTCCTCCCAGCCGCACACACACATTACACTCCCCACACACACTCATCCAAGCCACACACACACATTACACTCCCGACACACACTCATCCCAGACGCACACACACATTATACTCCCCACACACACTCATCCCAGCCGCACACACACATTACATTCCCCACACACACTCATCCCAGCCGCACACACACATTACACTCCCCACACACACACTCATCCCAGCCGCACACACACATTACACTCCCCACACACACTCATCCCAGCCGCACACACACATTACACTCCCCACACACACTCACCCCAGCCACACACACACATTACACTCCTCACACACACTCATCCCAGCCACACACACACATTACACTCCCCACACACACTCACCCCAGCCACACACACACAATACACTCCCCACACACACTCATCCCAGCCGCACACACACATTACACGCCCCACACACACTCATCCCAGCCGCACACACACATTACACTCCCCACACACGCTCATCCCAGCCGCACACACACATTACACTCCCTACACACACTCATCCAAGACGCACGCACACATTACACTCCCCACACACACTCCTCCCAGACGCACACACATATTACACTCCCAACACACACTCATCCCAGCCACACACACACATTACACTCCACACACACACTCATCCCATCCGCACACACACATTACACTCCCAACACACACTCATCCCAGCCGCACACACACATTACACTCCCCACACACACTCATCCCAGCCACACACACACATTACACTCCCCACACACACTCATCCCAGCCACACACACACATTACACTCCCCACGCACACTCATCCCAGCCGCACACACACATTACACTCCACAAACACACTCCCCCCAGCCGCACACAGACATTACACTCCGTACACACACTCATCCCAGCCGCACACACATTACACTCCCTACACACACTCCCCCCAGCTGCACACACACATTACACTCCCCACACACACTCACCCCAGCCGCACACACACATTACACTCCCACACACACTCCCCCCAGCCGCACACACACATTACACTCCCCACACACACTCATCCCAGCCGCACACACATATTACACTCCCCACACACACTCCCCCCAGCCGCACACACACATTACACTCCCCACACACACTCATCCCAGCCGCACACACATATTACAATCCCCACACACACACATCCCAGCAGCACACACACATTACACGCCCCACACACACTCATCCCAGCCGCACACACACATTACAATCCCCACACACACTCATCCCAGCCGCACACACACATTACACTCCCCACACACACTGATCCCAGCCGCACACACATTACACTCCCTACACACACTCTCCCCAGCCGCACACACACATTACACTCCCCTCACACACCCCAGCCGCACACACACATTACACTCCCCACACACACTCCCCCCAGCCGCACACACACATTACACTCCCCACACACACTCACCCCAGCCGCACACACACATTACACTCCCCACACACACTCATCCCAGCCGCACACACACATTACACTCCCCACACACACTCACCCCAGCCGCACACACACATTACACTCCCCACACACACTCATCCCAGCCGCACACACACATTACACTCCCCACACACACTCATCCCAGCCGCACACACACATTACACTCCCCACACACACTCACCCCAGCCGCACACACACATTACACTCCCCACACACACTCATCCCAGCCGCACACACACATTACACTCCCCACGCACACTCATCCCAGCCGCACACACACATTACACTCCCCACACACACTCATCCTAGCTGCACACACATATTACACTCCCCACACACACTCATCCCAGCCGCACACACACAATACACTCCCCACACACACTCATCCCAGCCGCACACACACATTACACTCCCCACACACACTCATCCCAGCCGCACACACACATTACACTCCCCACACACACTCATCCCAGCCGCACACAATTACACTCCGCGCACACACTCATCCCAGCCGCACACACACATTACACTCCCTACACACACTCATCCCAGCCACACACACACATTACACTCCCCACACACACTCATCCCAGCCGCACACACACATTACACTCCCTACACACACTCATCACAGCCGCACACACTCCCCACACACACTCATCCCAGCCACACACACACATTACACTCCCCACAAACACTCATCCCAGCCGCACACACACATTACACTCCCCACACTCACTCATCCCAGCCGCACACACACATTACACTCCCCACACACACTCATCCCAGCCACACACACAAAATATTCTCCCTACACACACTCATCCCAGCCGCACACACATTACACTCCCCACACACACTCATCCCAGCCCCACACACACATTACACTCCCCACGCACACTCATCCCAACCGCACACACACATTACACACCCCACACACACTCATCCCAGCCTCACACACCCATCACACTCCCCACACACACTCATCCCAGCCGCACACACACATTACACTCCCTACACACACTCATCACAGCCGCACACACTCCCCACACACACTCATCCCAGCCACACACACACATTACACTCCCCACACACACTCATCCCAGCCGCACACACACATTACACTCCCCACACACACTCATCCCAGCCGCACACCCACATTACACTCCCCACACACACTCATCCCAGCCTCACACACACATTACACTCCCCACACACACTCATCCCAGCCACACACACACATTACACTCCCCACACACACTCATCCCAGCGGCACACACACATTACGCTCCCCACACACACTCATCCCAGCCTCACACACACATTACACTCCCCACACACACTCATCCCAGCCACACACACACATTACACTCCCCACACACACTCATCCCAGCGGCACACACACATTACGCTCCCCACACACACTCATCCCAGACGCACACACACATTACACTCCCCACACACACTCATCCCAGACGCACACCCACATTACACTCCCCACACACACTCATCCCAGTCTCACACAATTTACACTCCCCACACACACTCATCCCAGCCGCACACACACATTACACTCCCCACACACACTCATCCCAGACGCACACCCACATTACACTCCCCACACACACTCATCCCAGCCTCACACACACATTACACTCCCCACACACACTCATCCCAGCCGCACACACACATTACACACCCCACACACACTCATCCCAGCCGCACACACACATTACACACCCCACACACACTCATCCCAGCCGCACACCCACATTACACTCCCCACACACACTCATCCCGGACGCACACCCACATTACACTCCCCACACACACTCATCCCAGCCGCACACACACATTACACTCCCCACACACACTCATCCCAGACGCACACCCACGTTACACTCCCCACACACACTCATCCCAGCCACACACACACATTACACTCCCCACACACACTCATCCCAGCGGCACACACATTACACTCCCCACACACACTCATCCCAGCCGCACACACACATTACACTCCCCACACACATTCATCCAAGCCACACACACACATTACACTCCCCACACACACTCATCCCAGCGGGACACACATTACAGTCCCCACATACACTCCTCCCAGCCGCACACACACATTACACTCCCCACACACACTCATCCAAGCCGCACACACACATTACACTCCCCACACACACTCATCCCAGCCGCACACACACATTACATTCCCCACACACACTCATCCCAGCCGCACACACACATTATACTCCCCACACACACTCATCCCAGCCGCACACACACATTACACTCCCCACACACACACTCATCCCAGCAACACACACACATTACACTCCCCACACACACTCATCCCAGCCACACACACACATTACACTCCCCACACACACTCATCCCAGCCTCACACACACATTACACTCCCCACACACACTCATCCCAGCCGCACACACACATTACACACCCCACACACACTCATCCCAGCCGCACACACACATTACACTCCCCACACACACTCATCCCAGACGCACACCCACATTACACTCCCCACACACGCTCATCCCAGCCTCACACACACATTACACTCCCCACACACACTCATCCCAGCCACACACACACATTACACTCCCCACACACACTCATCCCAGCCGCACACACATTACACTCCCGACACACACTCATCACAGCCGCACACACACATTACACTCCCCACACACACTCATCCCAGCCTCACACACCCATTACACTCCCCACACACACTCATCCCAGCCGCACACACACATTACACACCCCACACACACTCATCCCAGCCGCACACACACATTACACTCCCCACACACACTCATCCCAGCCGCACACACACATTACACACCCCACACACACTCATCCCAGCCGCACACCCACATTACACTCCCCACACACACTCATCCCAGCCTCACACACACATTACACTCCCCACACACACTCATCCCAGCCACACACACACATTACACTCCCCACACACACTCATCCCAGCCGCACACACACATTACGCTCCCCACACACACTCATCCCAGACGCACACCCACATTACACTCCCCACACACACTCATCCCAGTCTCACTCACTTTACACTCCCCACACACACTCATCCCAGCCGCACACACACATTACACACCCCACACACACTCATCCCAGCCGCACAGACACATTACACTCCCCGCACACACTCATCCCAGACGCACACCCACATTACACTCCCCACACATACTCATCCCAGCCTCACACACACATTACACTCCCCACACACACTCATCCCAGACGCACACACACATTACACTTGCCACACACACTCATCCCAGCCACACACACACATTACACTCCCCACACACACTCATCCCAGCGGCACACACATTACACTCCCCACACACACTCATCCCAGCCGCACACACACATTACACTCCCCACACACATTCATCCCAGCCGCACACACACATTACACACCCCTCACACACTCATCCCAGCCGCACACACACATTACACTCCCCACACACACTCATCCCAGCCGCACACACACATTACACTCCCCACACACACTCATCCCAGCCGCACACACACATTACACTCCCCACACACACTCATCCCAGCGGGACACACATTACACTCCCCACACACACTCATCCCAGCCGCACACACACATTACACTCCCCACACACACTCATCCCAGCCACACACACACATCACACTCCCCACACACACTCATCCCAGCCGCACACACACATTACACTCCCCACACACACTCATCCCAGCCGCACACACACATTACACTCCCCACACACACTCATCCCAGCGGGACACACATTACAGTCCCCACATACACTCCTCCCAGCCGCACACACACATTACACTCCCCACACACACTCATCCAAGCCACACACACACATTACACTCCCGACACACACTCATCCCAGACGCACACACACATTACACTCCCCACACACACTGATCCAAGCCACACACACACATTACACTCCCGACACACACTCATCCCAGCCGCACACACACATTACACTCCCCACACACACTCATCCCAGCATAACACACACATTACATTCCCCACACACACTCATCCCAGCCGCACACACACATTACACTCCCCACACACACACTCATCCCAGCCGCAGACACACATTACACTCCCCACACACACTCATCCCAGCCGCACACACACATTACACTCCCCACACACACTCATCCCAGCCACACACACACATTACACTCCCCACACACACTCATCACAGCCGCACACACACATTACACTCCCCACAAACACTCACCCCAGTCACACACACACAATACACTCCCCACACACACTCATCCCAGCCGCACACACACATTACACGCCCCACACACACTCATCCCAGCCGCACACACACATTACACTCCCCACACACGCTCATCCCAGCCGCACACACACATTACACTCCCTACACACACTCATCCCAGCCGCACACACACATTACACTCCCCACACACACTCATCCCAGACGCACACCCACATTACACTCCCCACACACGCTCATCCCAGCCTCACACACACATTACACTCCCCACACACACTCATCCCAGCCACACACACACATTACACTCCCCACACACACTCATCCCAGCCGCACACACATTACACTCCCGACACACACTCATCACAGCCGCACACACACATTACACTCCCCACACACACTCGTCCCAGCCTCACACACCCATTACACTCCCCACACACACTCATCCCAGCCGCACACACACATTACACACCCCACACACACTCATCCCAGCCGCACACTCACATTACACTCCCCACACACACTCATCCCAGCCGCACACACACATTACACACCCCACACACACTCATCCCAGCCGCACACACACATTACACACCCCACACACACTCATCCCAGCCACACACACATTACACTCCCCACACACACTCATCCCAGCCGCACACACACATTACACTCCCCACACACACTCATCCCAGCCGCACACACACATTACACACCCCACACACACTCATCCCAGCCTCACTCACACATTACACTCCCCACACACACTCATCCCAGCCACACACACACATTACACTCCCCACACACACTCATCCCAGCGGCACACACACATTACACTCCCCACACACACTCATCCCAGCCGCCCACACACATTACACTCCCCACACACACTCATCCCAGCCGCACACACACATTACACACCCCACACACACTCATCCCAGCCTCACTCACACATTACACTCCCCACACACACTCATCCCAGCCACACACACACATTACACTCCCCACACACACTCATCCCAGCCGCACACACACATTACACACCCCACACACACTCATCCCAGCGGCACACACACATTACACTCCCCACACACACTCATCCCAGCGGCACACACACATTACACTCCCCACACACATTCATCCCAGCCGCACACCCACATTGCACTCCCCACACACACTCACCCCAGCCGCACACACACATTACACTCCCCACACACACTCATCCCAGCCGCACACACACATTACACTCCCCACACACACTCATCCCAGCCGCACACACACATTACACTCCCCACACACACTCATCCCAGCCGCACACACACATTACACACCCCACACACACTCACCCCAGCCACACACACACATTACACACCCCACACACACTCATCCCAGCGGCACACACACATTACACTCCCCACACACACTCATCCCAGCCGCCCACACACATTACACTCCCCACACACACTCATCCCAGCCACACACACACATTACACTCCCCACACACACTCATCCCAGCGGCACACACACATTACACTCCCCACACACACTCATCCCAGCCGCACACACACATTACACTCCCCACACACACTCAACCCAGCTGCACACACATTACACTCCCCACACACACTCATCCCAGCCACACACACACATTACACTCCCCACACACACTCATCCCAGCCGCACACACACATTACACTTGCCACACACACTCATCCCAGCCACACACACACATTACACTCCCCACACACACTCACCCCAGCGGCACACACACATTACACTCCCCACACACACTCACCCCAGCCACACACACACATTACACTCCCCACACACACTCATCCCAGCCGCACACACACATTACACTTGCCACACACACTCATCCCAGCCACACACACACATTACATTCCCCACACACACTCATCCCAGCTGCACACACACATTACACTCCCCACACACACTCATCCCAGCGGCACACACACATTACACTCCCCACACACACTCATCCCAGACGCACACCCACATTACACTCCCCACACACACTCATCCCAGTCTCACACACTTTACACTCCCCACACACACTCATCCCAGCCGCACACACACATTACACACCCCACACACACTCATCCCAGCCGCACACACACATTACACTCCCCACACACACTCATCCTAGACGCACACCCACATTACACTCCCCACAAACACTCATCCCAGCCTCACACACACATTACACACCCCACACACACTCATCCCAGCCGCACACACACATTACACACCCCACACACACTCATCCCAGCCGCACACACACATTACACTCCCCACACACACTCATCCCGGACGCACACCCACATTACACTCCCCACACACACTCATCCCAGCCGCACACACACATTACACTCCCCACACACACTCATCCCAGACGCACACCCACATTACACTCCCCACACACACTCATCCCAGCCACACACACACATTACACTCCCCACACACACTCATCCCAGCCGCACACACACATTACACTCCCCACACACACTCATCCCAGCCACACACACACATTACACTCCCCACACACACTCATCCCAGCCGCACACACACATTACACTCACCACACACACTCATCCCAGCCACACACACACATTACACTCCCCACACACACTCATCCCAGCCGCACACACACATTACACTCCCCACACACACTCATCCCAGCCACACACACACATTACACTCCCCATACACACTCATCCCAGCCGCACACACACATTACACTCCCCACACACATTCATCCCAGCCACACACACACATTACACTCCCCACACACACTCATCCCAGCGGCACACACATTACACTCCCCACACACACTCATCCCAGCCGCACACACACATTACACTCCCCACACACACTCATCACAGCCGCACACACACATTACACTCCCTACACACACTCATCCCAGCCGCACACACACATTACACTCACCACACACACTCATCCCAGCCACACACACACATTACACTCCCCACATACACTCATCCCAGCCACACACACACATTACACTCCCTACACACACTCATCCCAGCGGGACACACATTACACTCCCCACACACACTCATCCCAGCGGGACACACATTACACTCCCCACACACACTCATCCCAGCGGGACACACATTACACTCCCCACACACACTCATCCCAGCCGCACACACACATTACACTCCCTACACACACTCATCCCAGCGGGACACACATTACACTCCCCACACACACTCATCCCAGCGGGACACACATTACACTCCCCACACACACTCATCCCAGCCGCACACACACATTACACTCCACACACACACTCATCCCAGCCACACACACACATTACACTCCACACACACACTCATCCCAGCCGCACACACACATTACACTCCACACACACACTCATCCCAGCCGCACACACACATTACACTCCCCACACACACTCATCCCAGCCGCACACCCACATTACACTCCCCACACACACTCATCCCAGCCTCACACACACATTACACTCCTCACACACACTCATCCCAGCCACACACACACATTACACTCCCCACACACACTCATCCCAGCGGCACACACACATTACACTCCCCACACACACTCATCCCAGCCGCGCACACACATTACGCTCCCCACACACACTCATCCCAGACGCACACCCACATTACACTCCCCACACACACTCATCCCAGCCGCACACACACATTACACACCCCACACACACTCATCCCAGCCGCACAGACACATTACACTCCCCGCACACACTCATCCCAGACGCACACCCACATTACACTCCCCACACATACTCATCCCAGCCTCACACGCACATTACACTCCCCACACACACTCATCCCAGACGCACACACACATTACACTCCCCACACACACTCATCCCAGCGGCACACACACATTACACTCCCCACACACACTCATCCCAGCCTCACACACACATTACACTCCCCACACACACTCATCCCAGCCACACACACACATTACACTCCCCACACACACTCATCCCAGCCGCACACACACATTACACTCCCCACACACACTCATCCCAGCGGGACACACATTACAGTCCCCACATACACTCCTCCCAGCCGCACACACACATTACACACCCCACACACATTCATCCCAGCCACACACACACATTACACTCCCCACACACACTCATCCCAGCGGGACACACATTACAGTCCCCACATACACTCATCCAAGCCACACACACACATTACACTCCCGACACACACTCATCCCAGACGCACACACACATTACACTCCCCACACACACTCATCCAAGCCACACACACACATTACACTCCCGACACACACTCATCCCAGACGCACACACACATTACACTCCCCACACACACTCATCCAAGCCACACACACACATTACACTCCCGACACACACTCATCCCAGCCACACACACACATTACACTCCCCACACACACTCATCCCAGCCGCACACACACATTACATTCCCCACACACACTCATCCCAGCCGCACACACACATTACACTCCCCACACACACACTCATCCCAGCCGCAGACACACATTACACTCCCCACACACACTCATCCCAGCCGCACACACACATTACACTCCCCACACACACTAACCCCAGCCACACACACACATTACACTCCTCACACACACTCATCCCAGCCACACACACACATTACACTCCCCACACACACTCATCACAGCCGCACACACACATTACACTCCCCACAAACACTCACCCCAGTCACACACACACAATACACTCCCCACACACACTCATCCCAGCCGCACACACACATTACACGCCCCACACACACTCATCCCAGCCGCACACACACATTACACTCCCCACACACGCTCATCCCAGCCGCACACACACATTACACTCCCTACACACACTCATCCCAGCCGCACACACACATTACACTCCCCACACACACTCATCCCAGACGCACACCCACATTACACTCCCCACACACGCTCATCCCAGCCTCACACACACATTACACTCCCCACACACACTCATCCCAGCCACACACACACATTACACTCCCCACACACACTCATCCCAGCCGCACACACATTACACTCCCGACACACACTCATCACAGCCGCACACACACATTACACTCCCCACACACACTCATCCCAGCCTCACACACCCATTACACTCCCCACACACACTCATCCCAGCCGCACACACACATTACACACCCCACACACACTCATCCCAGCCGCACACTCACATTACACTCCCCACACACACTCATCCCAGCCACACACACATTACACTCCCCACACACACTCATCCCAGCCGCACACACACATTACACTCCCCACACACACTCATCCCAGCCGCACACACACATTACACACCCCACACACACTCATCCCAGCCGCACACACACATTACACACCCCACACACACTCATCCCAGCCACACACACATTACACTCCCCACACACACTCATCCCAGCCGCACACACACATTACACTCCCCACACACACTCATCCCAGCCGCACACACACATTACACACCCCACACACACTCATCCCAGCCTCACACACACATTACACTCCCCACACACACTCATCCCAGCCACACACACACATTACACTCCCCACACACACTCATCCCAGCGGCACACACACATTACGCTCCCCACACACACTCATCCCAGACGCACACCCACATTACACTCCCCACACACACTCATCCCAGTCTCACACACTTTACACTCCCCACACACACTCATCCCAGCCGCACACACACATTACACACCCCACACACACTCATCCCAGCCGCACACACACATTACACTCCCCACACACACTCATCCTAGACGCACACCCACATTACACTCCCCACAAACACTCATCCCAGCCTCACACACACATTACACTCCCCACACACACTCATCCCTGCCGCACACACACATTACACACCCCACACACACTCATCCCAGCCGCACACACACATTACACACCCCACACACACTCATCCCAGCCGCACACCCACATTACACTCCCCACACACACTCATCCCGGACGCACACCCACATTACACTCCCCACACACACTCATCCCAGCCGCACACACACATTACACTCCCCACACACACTCATCCCAGACGCACACCCACATTACACTCCCCACACACACTCATCCCAGCCACACACACACATTACACTCCCCACACACACTCATCCCAGCCGCACACACACATTACACTCCCCACACACACTCATCCCAGCCACACACACACATTACACTCCCCACACACACTCATCCCAGCCGCACACACACATTACACTCCCCACACACACTCATCCCAGCCACACACACACATTACACTCCCCACACACACTCATCCCAGCCGCACACACACATTACACTCCCCACACACACTCATCCCAGCCACACACACACATTACACTCCCCATACACACTCATCCCAGCCGCACACACACATTACACTCCCCACACACATTCATCCCAGCCACACACACACATTACACTCCCCACACACACTCATCCCAGCGGCACACACATTACACTCCCCACACACACTCATCCCAGCCGCACACACACATTACACTCCCCACACACACTCATCACAGCCGCACACACACATTACACTCCCCACACACACTCATCCCAGCGGGACACACATTACACTCCCCACACACACTCATCCCAGCCGCACACACACATTACACTCCCCACACACACTCATCCAAGCCACACACACACATTACACTCCCCACACACACTCATCCCAGCCGCACACAGACATTACACTCCCCACACACACTCATCCCAGCCGCACACACACATTACACTCCACACACACACTCATCCCAGCCCCACACACACATTACACTCCCCACACACACTCATCCCAGCCGCACACACACATTACACTCCCCACACACACTCCTCCCAGCCGCACACACACATTACACTCCCCACACACACTCATCCGAGCCACACACACACATTACACTCCCGACACACACTCATCCCAGACGCACACACACATTACACTCCCCACACACACTCATCCCAGCCGCACACACACATTACATTCCCCACACACACTCATCCCAGCCGCACACAGACATTACACTCCCCACACACACACTCATCCCAGCCGCACACACACATTACACTCCCCACACACACTCATCCCAGCCGCACACACACATTACACTCCCCACACACACTCACCCCAGCCACACACACACATTACACTCCTCACACACACTCATCCCAGCCACACACACACATTACACTCCCCACACACACTCATCACAGCCGCACACACACATTACACTCCCCACAAACACTCACCCCAGCCACACACACACAATACACTCCCCACACACACTCATCCCAGCCGCACACACACATTACACGCCCCACACACACTCATCCCAGCCGCACACACACCTTACACTCCCCACACACGCTCATCCCAGCCGCACACACACATTACACTCCCTACACACACTCATCCCAGCCGCACGCACACATTACACTCCCCACACACACTCCTCCCAGACGCACACACACATTACACTCCCAACACACACTCATCCCAGCCACACACAC
Organism: Scyliorhinus torazame; assembly: GCF_047496885.1. NCBI lineage: Eukaryota > Metazoa > Chordata > Chondrichthyes > Carcharhiniformes > Scyliorhinidae > Scyliorhinus > Scyliorhinus torazame. The sequence continues at coordinate 422,549,419 of NC_092707.1, read as the reverse complement.
ACATTACACTCCACACACACACTCATCCCATCCGCACACACACATTACACTCCCAACACACACTCATCCCAGCCGCACACACACATTACACTCCCCACACACACTCATCCCAGCCACACACACACATTACACTCCCCACACACACTCATCCCAGGCACACACACACATTACACTCCCCACACACACTCATCCCAGCCGCACACACACATTACACTCCCCACACACACTCCCCCCAGCCGCACACAGACATTACACTCCGTACACACACTCATCCCAGCCGCACACACATTACACTCCCTACACACACTCCTCCCAGCTGCACACACACATTACACTCCCCACACACACTCACCCCAGCCGCACACACACATTACACTCCCACACACACTCCCCCCAGCCGCACACACACATTACACTCCCCACACACACTCATCCCAGCCGCACACACATATTACACTCCCCACACACTCCCCCCAGCCGCACACACACATTACACTCCCCACACACACTCATCCCAGCCCCACACACACATTACACTCCCCACACACACTCACCCCAGCCGCACACACACATTACACTCACCACACACACTCATCCCAGCCCCACACACACATTACACTCCCCACACACACTCATCCCAGCCGCACACACTCATTACACTCCCAACACACACTCATCCCAGCCGCGCACACACATTACACTCCCCACACACACTCATCCCAGCCGCACACACACATTACACTCCCCACACACACTCATCCCAGCCGCACACACACATTACACTCCCCACACACACTCATTCCAGCCGCACACACACATTACACTCCCCACACACACTCATCAGAGCTGCACACACACATTACACTCCCCACACACACTCATCCCAGCCGCATCCACAGATTACACTCCACACACACACTCATCCCAGCCACACACACACTTTACACTCCCCACACACACTCACCCCAGCCGCACACACACATTACACTCCCCACACACACACATCCCAGCAGCACACACACATTACACGCCCCACACACACTCATCCCAGCCGCACACACACATTACAATCCCCACACACACTCATCAAGGCCGCACACACACATTACACTCCGCACACACATTCATCCCAGCCGCACACACATTACACTCCCACACACACTCCCCCCAGCCGCACACACACATTACACTCCCCACACACACTCATCCCAGCCGCACACACATATTACACTCCCCACACACACTCCCCCCAGCCGCACACACACATTACACTCCCCACACACACTCATTCCAGCCCCACACACACATTACACTCCCCACACACACTCACCCCAGCCGCACACACACATTACACTCCCCACACACACTCATCCCAGCCCCACACACACATTACACTCCCCACACACACTCATCCCAGCCGCACACACTCATTACACTCCCAACACACACTCATCCCAGCCGCGCACACACATTACACTCCCCACACACACTCATCCCAGCCGCACACACACATTACACTCCCCACACACACTCATCCCAGCCGCACACACACATTACACTCCCCACACACACTCATTCCAGCCGCACACACACATTACACTCCCCACACACACTCATCAGAGCTGCACACACACATTACACTCCCCACACACACTCATCCCAGCCGCATACACAGATTACACTCCACACACACACTCATCCCAGCCACACACACACTTTACACTCCCCACACACACTCACCCCAGCCGCACACACACATTACACTTCCCACACACACACATCCCAGCAGCACACACACATTACACGCCCCACACACACTCATCCCAGCCGCACACACACATTACAATCCCCACACACACTCATCCCAGCCGCACACACACATTACACTCCCCACACACACTCATCCCAGCCGCACACACATTACACTCCCTACACACACTCCCCCCAGCCGCACACACACATTACACTCCCCACACACACCCCAGCCGCACACACACATTACACTCCCCACACACACTCCCCCCAGCCGCACACACACATTACACTCCCCACACACACTCATCCCAGCCGCACACACACATTACACTCCCCACACACACTCATCCCAGCCGCACACACACATTACACTCCCCACACACACTCACCCCAGCCGCACACACACATTAAACTCCCCACACACACTCATCCCAGCCGCACACACACATTACACTCCCCACACACACTCATCCCAGCCGCACACACACATTACACTCCCCACACACACTCATCCTAGCTGCACACACATATTACACTCCCCACACACACTCATCCCAGCCGCACACACACAATACACTCCCCACACACACTCATCCCAGCCGTACACACACATTACACTCCCCACACTCACTCATCCCAGCCGCACACACACATTACACTCCCCACACACACTCATCCCAGCCGCACACAATTACACTCCGCGCACACACTCATCCCAGCCGCACACACACATTACACTCCCTACACACACTCATCCCAGCCACACACACACATTACACTCCCCACGCACACTCCTCCCAGACGCACACACACATTACACTCCCAACACACACTCATCCCAGCCACACACACACATTACACTCCACACACACACTCATCCCATCCGCACACACACATTACACTCCCAACACACACTCATCCCAGCCGCACACACACATTACACTCCCCACACACACTCATCCCAGCCACACACACACATTACACTCCCCACACACACTCATCCCAGGCACACACACACATTACACTCCCCACGCACACTCATCCCAGCCGCACACACACATTACACTCCCCACACACACTCCCCCCAGCCGCACACAGACATTACACTCCGTACACACACTCATCCCAGCCGCACACACATTACACTCCCTACACACACTCCCCCCAACTGCACACACACATTACACTCCCCACACACACTCACCCCAGCCGCACACACACATTACACTCCCACACACACTCCCCCCAGCCGCACACACACATTACACTCCCCACACACACTCATCCCAGCCGCACACACATATTACACTCCCCACACACACTCCCCCCAGCCGCACACACACATTACACTCCCCACACACACTCATCCCAGCCCCACACACACATTACACTCCCCACACACACTCACCCCAGCCGCACACACACATTACACTCCCCACACACACTCATCCCAGCCCCACACACACATTACACTCCCCACACACACTCATCCCAGCCGCACACACTCATTACACTCCCAACACACACTCATCCCAGCCGCGCACACACATTACACTCCCCACACACACTCATCCCAGCCGCACACACACATTACACTCCCCACACACACTCATCCCAGCCGCACACACACATTACACTCCCCACACACACTCATTCCAGCCGCACACACACATTACACTCCCCACACACACTCATCAGAGCTGCACACACACATTACACTCCCCACACACACTCATCCCAGCCGCATACACAGATTACACTCCACACACACTCATCCCAGCCACACACACACTTTACACTCCCCACACACACTCATCCCAGCCGCACACACACATTACACTCCCCACACACACACATCCCAGCAGCACACACACATTACACGCCCCACACACACTCATCCCAGCCGCACACACACATTACAATCCCCACACACACTCATCCCAGCCGCACACACACATTACACTCCCCACACACACTCATCCCAGCCGCACACACATTACACTCCCACACACACTCCCCCCAGCCGCACACACACATTACACTCCCCACACACACTCATCCCAGCCGCACACACATATTACACTCCCCACACACACTCCCCCCAGCCGCACACACACATTACACTCCCCACACACACTCATCCCAGCCCCACACACACATTACACTCCCCACACACACTCACCCCAGCCGCACACACACATTACACTCCCCACACACACTCATCCCAGCCCCACACACACATTACACTCCCCACACACACTCATCCCAGCCGCACACACTCATTACACTCCCAACACACACTCATCCCAGCCGCGCACACACATTACACTCCCCACACACACTCATCCCAGCCGCACACACACATTACACTCCCCACACACACTCATCCCAGCCGCACACACACATTACACTCCCCACACACACTCATTCCAGCCGCACACACACATTACACTCCCCACACACACTCATCAGAGCTGCACACACACATTACACTCCCCACACACACTCATCCCAGCCGCATACACAGATTACACTCCACACACACACTCATCCCAGCCACACACACACTTTACACTCCCCACACACACTCACCCCAGCCGCACACACACATTACACTCCCCACACACACACATCCCAGCAGCACACACACATTACACGCCCCACACACACTCATCCCAGCCGCACACACACATTACAATCCCCACACACACTCATCCCAGCCGCACACACACATTACACTCCCCACACACACTCATCCCAGCCGCACACACATTACACTCCCTACACACACTCCCCCCAGCCGCACACACACATTACACTCCCCACACACACCCCAGCCGCACACACACATTACACTCCCCACACACACTCCCCCCAGCCGCACACACACATTACACTCCCCACACACACTCATCCCAGCCGCACACACACATTACACTCCCCACACACACTCATCCCAGCCGCACACACACATTACACTCCCCACACACACTCACCCCAGCCGCACACACACATTACACTCCCCACACACACTCATCCCAGCCGCACACACACATTACACTCCCCACACACACTCATCCCAGCCGCACACAATTACACTCCGCGCACACACTCATCCCAGCCGCACACACACATTACACTCCCTACACACACTCATCCCAGCCACACACACACATTACACTCCCCACACACACTCATCCCAGCCGTACACACACATTACACTCCCTACACACACTCATCACAGCCGCACACACTCCCCACACACACTCATCCCAGCCGCACACACACATTACACTCCCCACACTCACTCATCCCATCCGCACACACACATTACACTCCCCACACACACTCATCCCAGCCACACACACAAAATACTCTCCCTACACACACTCATCCCAGCCGCACACACATTACACTCCCCACACACACTCATCCCAGCCGCACACACACATTACACTCCCCACACACACTCATCCCAGCCGCACACACACATTACACACCCCACACACACTCATCCCAGCCGCACACCCACATTACACTCCCCACACACACTCATCCCAGCCACACACACATTACACTCCCCACACACACTCATCCCAGCGGCACACACACATTACGCTCCCCACACACACTCATCCCTGACGCACACCCACATTACACTCCCCACACACACTCATCCCAGTCTCACTCACTTTACACTCCCCACACACACTCATCCCAGCCGCACACACACATTACACACCCCACACACACTCATCCCAGCCACACACACACATTACACTCCCCACACACACTCATCCCAGCCGCACAGACACATTACACTCCCCGCACACACTCATCCCAGACGCACACCCACATTACACTCCCCACACATACTCATCCCAGCCTCACACACACATTACACTCCCCACACACACTCATCCCAGACGCACACACACATTACACTTGCCACACACACTCATCCCAGCCACACACACACATTACACTCCCCACACACACTCATCCCAGCGGCACACACATTACACTCCCCACACACACTCATCCCAGCCGCACACACACATTACACTCCCCACACACACTCATCCCAGCCGCACACACACATTACACTCCCCACACACATTCATCCCAGCCACACACACACATTACACTCCCCACACACACTCATCCCAGTCTCACACACACATTACACTCCCCACACACACTCATCCCAGCCTCACACACACATTACACTCCCCACACACACTCATCCCAGCCTCACACACACATTACACTCCCCACACACACTCATCCAAGCCACACACACACATTACACTCCCGACACACACTCATCCCAGACGCACACACACATTACACTCCCCACACACACTCATCCAAGCCACACACACACATTACACTCCCGACACACACTCATCCCAGCCGCACACACACATTACACTCCCCACACACACTCACCCCAGCCACACACACACATTACACTCCTCACACACACTCATCCCAGCCACACACACACATTACACTCCCCACACACACTCATCACAGCCGCACACACACATTACACTCCCCACAAACACTCACCCCAGTCACACACACACAATACACTCCCCACACACACTCATCCCAGCCGCACACACACATTACACGCCCCACACACACTCATCCCAGCCGCACACACACATTACACTCCCCACACACGCTCATCCCAGCCGCACACACACATTACACTCCCTACACACACTCATCCCAGCCGCACACACACATTACACTCCCCACACACACTCATCCCAGACGCACACCCACATTACACTCCCCACACACGCTCATCCCAGCCTCACACACACATTACACTCCCCACACACACTCATCCCAGCCACACACACACATTACACTCCCCACACACACTCATCCCAGCCGCACACACATTACACTCCCGACACACACTCATCACAGCCGCACACACACATTACACTCCCCACACACACTCATCCCAGCCTCACACACCCATTACACTCCCCACACACACTCATCCCAGCCGCACACACACATTACACACCTAACACACACTCATCCCAGCCGCACACTCACATTACACTCCCCACACACACTCATCCCAGCCGCACACACACATTACACACCCCACACACACTCATCCCAGCCGCACACACACATTACACACCCCACACACACTCATCCCAGCCACACACACATTACACTCCCCACACACACTCATCCCAGCCGCACACACACATTACACTCCCCACACACACTCATCCCAGCCGCACACACACATTACACACCCCACACACACTCATCCCAGCCTCACACACACATTACACTCCCCACACACACTCATCCCAGCCACACACACACATTACACTCCCCACACACACTCATCCCAGCGGCACACACACATTACGCTCCCCACACACACTCATCCCAGACGCACACCCACATTACACTCCCCACACACACTCATCCCAGTCTCACACACTTTACACTCCCCACTCACACTCATCCCAGCCGCACACACACATTACACACCCCACACACACTCATCCCAGCCGCACACACACATTACACTCCCCACACACACTCATCCTAGACGCACACCCACATTACACTCCCCACAAACACTCATCCCAGCCTCACACACACATTACACTCCCCACACACACTCATCCAAGCCACACACACACATTACACTCCCGACACACACTCATCCCAGACGCACACACACATTACACTCCCCACACACACTCATCCAAGCCACACACACACATTACACTCCCGACACACACTCATCCCAGCCGCACACACACATTACACTCCCCACACACACTCACCCCAGCCACACACACACATTACACTCCTCACACACACTCATCCCAGCCACACACACACATTACACTCCCCACACACACTCATCACAGCCGCACACACACATTACACTCCCCACAAACACTCACCCCAGTCACACACACACAATACACTCCCCACACACACTCATCCCAGCCGCACACACACATTACACGCCCCACACACACTCATCCCAGCCGCACACACACATTACACTCCCCACACACGCTCATCCCAGCCGCACACACACATTACACTCCCTACACACACTCATCCCAGCCGCACACACACATTACACTCCCCACACACACTCATCCCAGACGCACACCCACATTACACTCCCCACACACGCTCATCCCAGCCTCACACACACATTACACTCCCCACACACACTCATCCCAGCCACACACACACATTACACTCCCCACACACACTCATCCCAGCCGCACACACATTACACTCCCGACACACACTCATCACAGCCGCACACACACATTACACTCCCCACACACACTCATCCCAGCCTCACACACCCATTACACTCCCCACACACACTCATCCCAGCCGCACACACACATTACACACCTAACACACACTCATCCCAGCCGCACACTCACATTACACTCCCCACACACACTCATCCCAGCCGCACACACACATTACACACCCCACACACACTCATCCCAGCCGCACACACACATTACACACCCCACACACACTCATCCCAGCCACACACACATTACACTCCCCACACACACTCATCCCAGCCGCACACACACATTACACTCCCCACACACACTCATCCCAGCCGCACACACACATTACACACCCCACACACACTCATCCCAGCCTCACACACACATTACACTCCCCACACACACTCATCCCAGCCACACACACACATTACACTCCCCACACACACTCATCCCAGCGGCACACACACATTACGCTCCCCACACACACTCATCCCAGACGCACACCCACATTACACTCCCCACACACACTCATCCCAGTCTCACACACTTTACACTCCCCACTCACACTCATCCCAGCCGCACACACACATTACACACCCCACACACACTCATCCCAGCCGCACACACACATTACACTCCCCACACACACTCATCCTAGACGCACACCCACATTACACTCCCCACAAACACTCATCCCAGCCTCACACACACATTACACTCCCCACACACACTCATCCCTGCCGCACACACACATTACACACCCCACACACACTCATCCCAGCCGCACACACACATTACACACCCCACACACACTCATCCCAGCCGCACACCCACATTACACTCCCCACACACACTCATCCCGGACGCACACCCACATTACACTCCCCACACACACTCATCCCAGCCGCACACACACATTACACTCCCCACACACACTCATCCCAGACGCACACCCACATTACACTCCCCACACACACTCATCCCAGCCACACACACACATTACACTCCCCACACACACTCATCCCAGCCGCACACACACATTACACTCCCCACACACACTCATCCCAGCCACACACACACATTACACTCCCCACACACACTCATCCCTACCGCACACACACATTACACTCCCCACACACACTCATCCCAGCCACACACACACATTACACTCCCCACACACACTCATCCCAGCCGCACACACACATTACACTCCCCACACACACTCATCCCAGCCACACACACACATTACACTCCCCAAACACACTCATCCCAGCCGCACACACACATTACACTCCCCACACACACTCATCCCAGCCTCACACACACATTACACTCCCCACACACACTCATCCCAGCCACACACACACATTACACTCCCCACACACATTCATCCCAGCCACACACACACATTACACTCCCCACACACACTCATCCCAGCGGCACACACATTACACTCCCCACACACACTCATCCCAGCCGCACACACACATTACACTCCCCACACACACTCATCACAGCCGCACACACACATTACACTCCCCACACACACTCATCCCAGCGGGACACACATTACACTCCCCAAACACACTCATCCCAGCCGCACACACACATTACACTCCCCACACACACTCATCCAAGCCACACACACACATTACACTCCCCACACACACTCATCCCAGCCGCACACAGACATTACACTCCCCACACACACTCATCCCAGCCGCACACACACATTACACTCCCCACACACACTCATCCCAGCCGCACACACACATTACACTCCCCACACACACTCATCCCAGACGCACACCCACATTACACTCCCCACACACACTCATCCCAGCCTCACACACACATTACACTCCCCACACATACTCATCCCAGCCACACACACACATTACACTCCCCACACACACTCATCCCAGCGGCACACACACATTACGCTCCCCACACACACTCATCCCAGACGCACACCCACATTACACTCCCCACACACACTCATCCCAGTCTCACTCACTTTACACTCCCCACACACACTCATCCCAGCCGCACACACACATTACACACCCCACACACACTCATCCCAGCCGCACAGACACATTACACTCCCCGCACACACTCATCCCAGACGCACACCCACATTACACTCCCCACACATACTCATCCCAGCCTCACACACACATTACACTCCCCACACACACTCATCCCAGACGCACACACACATTACACTTGCCACACACACTCATCCCAGCCACACACACACATTACACTCCCCACATACACTCCTCCCAGCCGCACACACACATTACACTCCCCACACACACTCATCCAAGCCACACACACACATTACACTCCCGACACACACTCATCCCAGACGCACACACACATTACACTCCCCACACACACTCATCCAAGCCACACACACACATTACACTCCCGACACACACTCATCCCAGCCGCACACACACATTACACTCCCCACACACACTCATCCCAGCCGCACACACACATTACATTCCCCACACACACTCATCCCAGCCGCACACACACATTACACTCCCCACACACACACTCATCCCAGCCGCAGACACACATTACACTCCCCACACACACTCATCCCAGCCGCACACACACATTACACTCCCCACACACACTCACCCCAGCCACACACACACATTACACTCCTCACACACACTCATCCCAGCCACACACACACATTACACTCCCCACACACACTCATCACAGCCGCACACACACATTACACTCCCCACAAACACTCACCCCAGTCACACACACACAATACACTCCCCACACACACTCATCCCAGCCGCACACACACATTACACGCCCCACACACACTCATCCCAGCCGCACACACACATTACACTCCCCACACACGCTCATCCCAGCCGCACACACACATTACACTCCCTACACACACTCATCCCAGCCGCACACACACATTACACTCCCCACACACACTCATCCCAGACGCACACCCACATTACACTCCCCACACACGCTCATCCCAGCCTCACACACACATTACACTCCCCACACACACTCATCCCAGCCACACACACACATTACACTCCCCACACACACTCATCCCAGCCGCACACACATTACACTCCCGACACACACTCATCACAGCCGCACACACACATTACACTCCCCACACACACTCATCACAGCCTCACACACCCATTACACTCCCCACACACACTCATCCCAGCCGCACACACACATTACACACCCCACACACACTCATCCCAGCCGCACACTCACATTACACTCCCCACACACACTCATCCCAGCCGCACACACACATTACACACCCCACACACACTCATCCCAGCCGCACACACACATTACACACCCCACACACACTCATCCCAGCCACACACACATTACACTCCCCACACACACTCATCCCAGCCGCACACACACATTACACTCCCCACACACACTCATCCCAGCCGCACACACACATTACACACCCCACACACACTCATCCCAGCCTCACACACACATTACACTCCCCACACACACTCATCCCAGCCGCACACACACATTACACTCCCCACACACACTCATCCCAGCCGCACACACACATTACACTCCCCACACACACTCATCCCAGCCGCACACACACATTACACTCCCCACACACACTCATCCTAGACGCACACCCACATTACACTCCCCACAAACACTCATCCCAGCCTCACACACACATTACACTCCCCACACACACTCATCCCTGCCGCACACACACATTACACACCCCACACACACTCATCCCAGCCGCACACACACATTACACACCCCACACACACTCATCCCAGCCGCACACCCACATTACACTCCCCACACACACTCATCCCGGACGCACACCCACATTACACTGCCCACACACACTCATCCCAGCCGCACACACACATTACACTCCCCACACACACTCATCCCAGTCTCACACACTTTACACTCCCCACACACACTCATCCCAGCCGCACACACATTACACACCCCACACACACTCATCCCAGCCGCACACACACATTACACTCCCCACACACACTCATCCTAGACGCACACCCACATTACACTCCCCACAAACACTCATCCCAGCCTCACACACACATTACACTCCCCACACACACTCATCCCTGCCGCACACACACATTACACACCCCACACACACTCATCCCAGCCGCACACACACATTACACACCCCACACACACTCATCCCAGCCGCACACCCACATTACACTCCCCACACACACTCATCCCGGACGCACACCCACATTACACTGCCCACACACACTCATCCCAGCCGCACACACACATTACACTCCCCACACACACTCATCCCAGACGCACACCCACATTACACTCCCCACACACACTCATCCCAGCCACACACACACATTACACTCCCCACACACACTCATCCCAGCCGCACACACACATTACACTCCCCACACACACTCATCCCAGCCACACACACACATTACACTCCCCACACACACTCATCCCAGCCGCACACACACATTACACTCCCCACACACACTCATCCCAGCCACACACACACATTACACTCCCCACACACACTCATCCCAGCCGCACACACACATTACACTCCCCACACACACTCATCCCAGCCACACACACACATTACACTCCCCATACACACTCATCCCAGCCGCACACACACATTACACTCCCCACACACATTCATCCCAGCCACACACACACATTACACTCCGCACACACACTCATCCCAGCGGCACACTCATTACACTCCCCACACACACTCATCCCAGCCGCACACACACATTACACTCCCCACACACACTCATCACAGCCGCACACACACATTACACTCCCCACACACACTCATCCCAGCGGGACACACATTACACTCCCCACACACACTCATCCCAGCCGCACACACATTACACACCCCACACACACTCATCCCAGCCGCACACACACATTACACACCCCACACACACTCATCCCAGCCGCACACCCACATTACACTCCCCACACACACTCATCCCGGACGCACACCCACATTACACTGCCCACACACACTCATCCCAGCCGCACACACACATTACACTCCCCACACACACTCATCCCTGACGCACACCCACATTACACTCCCCACACACACTCATCCCAGCCACACACACACATTACACTCCCCACACACACTCATCCCAGCCGCACACACACATTACACTCCCCACACACACTCATCCCAGCCACACACACACATTACACTCCCCACACACACTCATCCCAGCCGCACACACACATTACACTCCCCACACACACTCATCCCAGCCACACACACACATTACACTCCCCACACACACTCATCCCAGCCGCACACACACATTACACTCCCCACACACACTCATCCCAGCCACACACACACATTACACTCCCCATACACACTCATCCCAGCCGCACACACACATTACACTCCCCACACACACTCATCCCAGCCACACACACACATTACACTCCCCACACACACTCATCCCAGCCGCACACACACATTACACTCCCCACACACACTCATCACAGCCGCACACACACATTACACTCCCCACACACACTCATCCCAGCGGGACACACATTACACTCCCCACACACACTCATCCCAGCCGCACACACACATTACACTCCCCACACACACTCATCCAAGCCACACGCACACATTACACTCCCCACACACACTCACCCCAGCCGCACACAGACATTACACTCCCCACACACACTCATCCCAGCCGCACACACACATTACACTCCACACACACACTCATCCCAGCCCCACACACACATTACACTCCCCACACACACTCATCCCAGCCGCACACACACATTACACTCCCCACACACACTCCTCCCAGCCGCACACACACATTACACTCCCCACACACACTCATCCGAGCCACACACACACATTACACTCCCGACACACACTCATCCCAGACGCACACACACATTACACTCCCCACACACACTCATCCCAGCCGCACACACACATTACATTCCCCACACACACTCATCCCAGCCGCACACAGCCATTACACTCCCCACACACACACTCATCCCAGCCGCACACACACATTACACTCCCCACACACACTCATCCCAGCCGCACACACACATTACACTCCCCACACACACTCACCCCAGCCACACACACACATTACACTTCTCACACACACTCATCCCAGCCACACACACACATTACACTCCCCACACACACTCATCACAGCCGCACACACACATTACACTCCCCACAAACACTCACCCCAGCCACACACACACAATACACTCCCCACACACACTCATCCCAGCCGCACACACACATTACACGCCCCACACACACTCATCCCAGCCGCACACACACATTACACTCCCCACACACGCTCATCCCAGCCGCACACACACATTACACTCCCTACACACACTCATCCCAGCCGCACGCACACATTACACTCCCCACACACACTCCTCCCAGACGCACACACACATTACACTCCCAACACACACTCATCCCAGCCACACACACACATTACACTCCACACACACACTCATCCCATCCGCACACACACATTACACTCCCAACACACACTCATCCCAGCCGCACACACACATTACACTCCCCACACACACTCATCCCAGCCACACACACACATTACACTCCCCACACACACTCATCCCAGGCACACACACACATTACACTCCCCACGCACACTCATCCCAGCCGCACACACACATTACACTCCCCACACACACTCCCCCCAGCCGCACACAGACATTACACTCCGTACACACACTCATCCCAGCCGCACACACATTACACTCCCTACACACACTCCTCCCAGCTGCACACACACATTACACTCCCCACACACACTCACCCCAGCCGCACACACACATTACACTCCCACACACACTCCCCCCAGCCGCACACACACATTACACTCCCCACACACACTCATCCCAGCCGCACACACATATTACACTCCCCACACACTCCCCCCAGCCGCACACACACATTACACTCCCCACACACACTCATCCCAGCCCCACACACATTACACTCCCCACACACACTCACCCCAGCCGCACACACACATTACACTCCCCACACACACTCATCCCAGCCCCACACACACATTACACTCCCCACACACACTCATCCCAGCCGCACACACTCATTACACTCCCAACACACACTCATCCCAGCCGCGCACACACATTACACTCCCCACACACACTCATCCCAGCCGCACACACACATTACACTCCCCACACACACTCATTCCAGCCGCACACACACATTACACTCCCCACACACACTCATCAGAGCTGCACACACACATTACACTCCCCACACACACTCATCCCAGCCGCATACACAGATTACACTCCACACACACACTCATCCCAGCCACACACACACTTTACACTCCCCACACACACTCACCCCAGCCGCACACACACATTACACTCCCCACACACACACATCCCAGCAGCACACACACATTACACGCCCCACACACACTCATCCCAGCCGCACACACACATTACAATCCCCACACACACTCATCCAGGCCGCACACACACATTACACTCCCCACACACACTCATCCCAGCCGCACACACATTACACTCCCACACACACTCATCCCAGCCGCACACACATATTACACTCCCCACACACACTCCCCCCAGCCGCACACACACATTACACTCCCCACACACACTCATCCCAGCCCCACACACACATTACACTCCCCACACACACTCACCCCAGCCGCACACACACATTACACTCCCCACACACACTCATCCCAGCCCCACACACACATTACACTCCCCACACACACTCATCCCATCCGCACACACTCATTACACTCCCAACACACACTCATCCCAGCCGCGCACACACATTACACTCCCCACACACACTCATCCCAGCCGCACACACACATTACACTCCCCACACACACTCATCCCAGCCGCACACACACATTACACTCCCCACACACACTCATTCCAGCCGCACACACACATTACACTCCCCACACACACTCACCCCAGCCGCACACACACATTACACTCCCCACACACACACATCCCAGCAGCACACACACATTACACGCCCCACACACACTCATCCCAGCCGCACACACACATTACAATCCCCACACACACTCATCCCAGCCGCACACACACATTACACTCCCCACACACACTCATCCCAGCCGCACACACATTACACTCCCTACACACACTCCCCCCAGCCGCACACACACATTACACTCCCCACACACACCCCAGCCGCACACACACATTACACTCCCCACACACACTCCCCCCAGCCGCACACACACATTACACTCCCCACACACACTCATCCCAGCCGCACACACACATTACACTCCCCACACACACTCATCCCAGCCGCACACACACATTACACTCCCCACACACACTCATCCCAGCCGCACACACACATTAAACTCCCCACACACACTCATCCCAGCCGCACACACACATTACACTCCCCACACACACTCATCCCAGCCGCACACACACATTACACTCCCCACACACACTCATCCTAGCTGCACACACATATTACACTCCCCACACACACTCATCCCAGCCGCACACACACAATACACTCCCCACACACACTCATCCCAGCCGCACACACACATTACACTCCCCACACTCACTCATCCCAGCCGCACACACACATTACACTCCCCACACACACTCATCCCAGCCGCACACAATTACACTCCGCGCACACACTCATCCCAGCCGCACACACACATTACACACCCTACACACACTCATCCCAGCCACACACACACATTACACTCCCCACGCACACTCCTCCCAGACGCACACACACATTACACTCCCAACACACACTCATCCCAGCCACACACACACATTACACTCCCCACACACACTCATCCCAGCCACACACACACATTACACTCCCCACACACACTCATCCCAGCCGCACACACACATTACACTCCCAACACACACTCATCCCAGCCGCACACAGACATTACACTCCGTACACACACTCATCCCAGCCGCACACACATTACACTCCCTACACACACTCCCCCCAGCTGCACACACACATTACACTCCCCACACACACTCACCCCAGCCGCACACACACATTACACTCCCACACACACTCCCCCCAGCCGCACACACACATTACACTCCCCACACACACTCATCCCAGCCGCACACACATATTACACTCCCCACACACACTCCCCCCAGCCGCACACACACATTACACTCCCCACACACACTCATCCCAGCCCCACACACACATTACACTCCCCACACACACTCACCCCAGCCGCACACACACATTACACTCCCCACACACACTCATCCCAGCCCCACACACACATTACACTCCCCACACACACTCATCCCAGCCGCACACACTCATTACACTCCCAACACACACTCATCCCAGCCGCGCACACACATTACACTCCCCACACACACTCATCCCAGCCGCACACACACATTACACTCCCCACACACACTCATCCCAGCCGCACACACACATTACACTCCCCACACACACTCATTCCAGCCGCAGACACACATTACACTCCCCACACACACTCATCAGAGCTGCACACACACATTACACTCCCCACACACACTCATCCCAGCCGCATACACAGATTACACTCCACACACACTCATCCCAGCCACACACACACTTTACACTCCCCACACACACTCATCCCAGCCGCACACACACATTACACTCCCCACACACACACATCCCAGCAGCACACACACATTACACGCCCCACACACACTCATCCCAGCCGCACACACACATTACAATCCCCACACACACTCATCCCAGCCGCACACACACATTACACTCCCCACACACACTCATCCCAGCCGCACACACATTACACTCCCACACACACTCCCCCCAGCCGCACACACACATTACACTCCCCACACACACTCATCCCAGCCGCACACACATATTACACTCCCCACACACACTCCCCCCAGCCGCACACACACATTACACTCCCCACACACACTCATCCCAGCCCCACACACACATTACACTCCCCACACACACTCACCCCAGCCGCACACACACATTACACTCCCCACACACACTCATCCCAGCCCCACACACACATTACACTCCCCACACACACTCATCCCAGCCGCACACACTCATTACACTCCCAACACACACTCATCCCAGCCGCGCACACACATTACACTCCCCACACACACTCATCCCAGCCGCACACACACATTACACTCCCCACACACACTCATCCCAGCCGCACACACACATTACACTCCCCACACACACTCATTCCAGCCGCACACACACATTACACTCCCCACACACACTCATCAGAGCTGCACACACACATTACACTCCCCACACACACTCATCCCAGCCGCATACACAGATTACACTCCACACACACACTCATCCCAGCCACACACACACTTTACACTCCCCACACACACTCACCCCAGCCGCACACACACATTACACTCCCCACACACACACATCCCAGCAGCACACACACATTACACGCCCCACACACACTCATCCCAGCCGCACACACACATTACAATCCCCACACACACTCATCCCAGCCGCACACACACATTACACTCCCCACACACACTCATCCCAGCCGCACACACATTACACTCCCTACACACACTCCCCCCAGCCGCACACACACATTACACTCCCCACACACACCCCAGCCGCACACACACATTACACTCCCCACACACACTCCCCCCAGCCGCACACACACATTACACTCCCCACACACACTCAACCCAGCCGCACACACACATTACACTCCCCACACACACTCATCCCAGCCGCACACACACATTACACTCCCCACACACACTCACCCCAGCCGCACACACACATTACACTCCCCACACACACTCATCCCAGCCGCACACACACATTACACTCCCCACACACACTCATCCCAGCCGCACACAATTACACTCCGCGCACACACTCATCCCAGCCGCACACACACATTACACTCCCTACACACACTCATCCCAGCCACACACACACATTACACTCCCCACACACACTCATCCCAGCCGTACACACACATTACACTCCCTACACACACTCATCACAGCCGCACACACTCCCCACACTCACTCATCCCATCCGCACACACACATTACACCCCCCACGCACACTCATCCCAGCCACACACACAAAATACTCTCCCTACACACACTCATCCCAGCCGCACACACATTACACTCCCCACACACACTCATCCCAGCCCCACACACACATTACACTCCCCACACTCACTCATCCCAGCCGCACACACATTACACTCCCCACACACACTCATCCCAGCCGCACACACACATTACACTCCTCACACACACTCATCCCAGCCGCACACACATTACACTCCCCACACACACTCATCCCAGCCGCACACACACATTACACTCCCCACACACACTCCCCCCAGCCGCACACACACATTACACTCCCCACACACACTCATCCCAGCCGCACACACACATTACACTCCCCACACACACTCATCCCAGCCGCACACACACATTACACTCCCCACACACACTCACCCCAGCCGCACACACACATTAAACTCCCCACACACACTCATCCCAGCCGCACACACACATTACACTCCCCACACACACTCATCCCAGCCGCACACACACATTACACTCCCCACACACACTCATCCTAGCTGCACACACATATTACACTCCCCACACACACTCATCCCAGCCGCACACACACAATACACTCCCCACACACACTCATCCCAGCCGTACACACACATTACACTCCCCACACTCACTCATCCCAGCCGCACACACACATTACACTCCCCACACACACTCATCCCAGCCGCACACAATTACACTCCGCGCACACACTCATCCCAGCCGCACACACACATTACACTCCCTACACACACTCATCCCAGCCACACACACACATTACACTCCCCACGCACACTCCTCCCAGACGCACACACACATTACACTCCCAACACACACTCATCCCAGCCACACACACACATTACACTCCACACACACACTCATCCCATCCGCACACACACATTACACTCCCAACACACACTCATCCCAGCCGCACACACACATTACACTCCCCACACACACTCATCCCAGCCACACACACACATTACACTCCCCACACACACTCATCCCAGGCACACACACACATTACACTCCCCACGCACACTCATCCCAGCCGCACACACACATTACACTCCCCACACACACTCCCCCCAGCCGCACACAGACATTACACTCCGTACACACACTCATCCCAGCCGCACACACATTACACTCCCTACACACACTCCCCCCAACTGCACACACACATTACACTCCCCACACACACTCACCCCAGCCGCACACACACATTACACTCCCACACACACTCCCCCCAGCCGCACACACACATTACACTCCCCACACACACTCATCCCAGCCGCACACACATATTACACTCCCCACACACACTCCCCCCAGCCGCACACACACATTACACTCCCCACACACACTCATCCCAGCCCCACACACACATTACACTCCCCACACACACTCACCCCAGCCGCACACACACATTACACTCCCCACACACACTCATCCCAGCCCCACACACACATTACACTCCCCACACACACTCATCCCAGCCGCACACACTCATTACACTCCCAACACACACTCATCCCAGCCGCGCACACACATTACACTCCCCACACACACTCATCCCAGCCGCACACACACATTACACTCCCCACACACACTCATCCCAGCCGCACACACACATTACACTCCCCACACACACTCATTCCAGCCGCACACACACATTACACTCCCCACACACACTCATCAGAGCTGCACACACACATTACACTCCCCACACACACTCATCCCAGCCGCATACACAGATTACACTCCACACACACTCATCCCAGCCACACACACACTTTACACTCCCCACACACACTCATCCCAGCCGCACACACACATTACACTCCCCACACACACACATCCCAGCAGCACACACACATTACACGCCCCACACACACTCATCCCAGCCGCACACACACATTACAATCCCCACACACACTCATCCCAGCCGCACACACACATTACACTCCCCACACACACTCATCCCAGCCGCACACACATTACACTCCCACACACACTCCCCCCAGCCGCACACACACATTACACTCCCCACACACACTCATCCCAGCCGCACACACATATTACACTCCCCACACACACTCCCCCCAGCCGCACACACACATTACACTCCCCACACACACTCATCCCAGCCCCACACACACATTACACTCCCCACACACACTCACCCCAGCCGCACACACACATTACACTCCCCACACACACTCATCCCAGCCCCACACACACATTACACTCCCCACACACACTCATCCCAGCCGCACACACTCATTACACTCCCAACACACACTCATCCCAGCCGCGCACACACATTACACTCCCCACACACACTCATCCCAGCCGCACACACACATTACACTCCCCACACACACTCATCCCAGCCGCACACACACATTACACTCCCCACACACACTCATTCCAGCCGCACACACACATTACACTCCCCACACACACTCATCAGAGCTGCACACACACATTACACTCCCCACACACACTCATCCCAGCCGCATACACAGATTACACTCCACACACACACTCATCCCAGCCACACACACACTTTACACTCCCCACACACACTCACCCCAGCCGCACACACACATTACACTCCCCACACACACACATCCCAGCAGCACACACACATTACACGCCCCACACACACTCATCCCAGCCGCACACACACATTACAATCCCCACACACACTCATCCCAGCCGCACACACACATTACACTCCCCACACACACTCATCCCAGCCGCACACACATTACACTCCCTACACACACTCCCCCCAGCCGCACACACACATTACACTCCCCACACACACCCCAGCCGCACACACACATTACACTCCCCACACACACTCCCCCCAGCCGCACACACACATTACACTCCCCACACACACTCATCCCAGCCGCACACACACATTACACTCCCCACACACACTCATCCCAGCCGCACACACACATTACACTCCCCACACACACTCACCCCAGCCGCACACACACATTACACTCCCCACACACACTCATCCCAGCCGCACACACACATTACACTCCCCACACACACTCATCCCAGCCGCACACAATTACACTCCGCGCACACACTCATCCCAGCCGCACACACACATTACACTCCCTACACACACTCATCCCAGCCACACACACACATTACACTCCCCACACACACTCATCCCAGCCGTACACACACATTACACTCCCTACACACACTCATCACAGCCGCACACACTCCCCACACACACTCATCCCAGCCGCACACACACATTACACTCCCCACACTCACTCATCCCATCCGCACACACACATTACACTCCCCACACACACTCATCCCAGCCACACACACAAAATACTCTCCCTACACACACTCATCCCAGCCGCACACACATTACACTCCCCACACACACTCATCCCAGCCGCACACACACATTACACTCCCCACACACACTCATCCCAGCCGCACACACACATTACACACCCCACACACACTCATCCCAGCCGCACACCCACATTACACTCCCCACACACACTCATCCCAGTCTCACTCACTTTACACTCCCCACACACACTCATCCCAGCCGCACACACACATTACACACCCCACACACACTCATCCCAGCCACACACACACATTACACTCCCCACACACACTCATCCCAGCCGCACAGACACATTACACTCCCCGCACACACTCATCCCAGACGCACACCCACATTACACTCCCCACACATACTCATCCCAGCCTCACACACACATTACACTCCCCACACACACTCATCCCAGACGCACACACACATTACACTTGCCACACACACTCATCCCAGCCACACACACACATTACACTCCCCACACACACTCATCCCAGCGGCACACACATTACACTCCCCACACACACTCATCCCAGCCGCACACACACATTACACTCCCCACACACATTCATCCCAGCCACACACACACATTACACTCCCCACACACACTCATCCCAGCGGCACACACATTACACTCCCCACATACACTCCTCCCAGCCGCACACACACATTACACTCCCCACACACACTCATCCAAGCCACACACACACATTACACTCCCGACACACACTCATCCCAGACGCACACACACATTACACTCCCCACACACACTCATCCAAGCCACACACACACATTACACTCCCGACACACACTCATCCCAGCCGCACACACACATTACACTCCCCACACACACTCACCCCAGCCACACACACACATTACACTCCTCACACACACTCATCCCAGCCACACACACACATTACACTCCCCACACACACTCATCACAGCCGCACACACACATTACACTCCCCACAAACACTCACCCCAGTCACACACACACAATACACTCCCCACACACACTCATCCCAGCCGCACACACACATTACACGCCCCACACACACTCATCCCAGCCGCACACACACATTACACTCCCCACACACGCTCATCCCAGCCGCACACACACATTACACTCCCTACACACACTCATCCCAGCCGCACACACACATTACACTCCCCACACACACTCATCCCAGACGCACACCCACATTACACTCCCCACACACGCTCATCCCAGCCTCACACACACATTACACTCCCCACACACACTCATCCCAGCCACACACACACATTACACTCCCCACACACACTCATCCCAGCCGCACACACATTACACTCCCGACACACACTCATCACAGCCGCACACACACATTACACTCCCCACACACACTCATCCCAGCCTCACACACCCATTACACTCCCCACACACACTCATCCCAGCCGCACACACACATTACACACCTAACACACACTCATCCCAGCCGCACACTCACATTACACTCCCCACACACACTCATCCCAGCCGCACACACACATTACACACCCCACACACACTCATCCCAGCCGCACACACACATTACACACCCCACACACACTCATCCCAGCCACACACACATTACACTCCCCACACACACTCATCCCAGCCGCACACACACATTACACTCCCCACACACACTCATCCCAGCCGCACACACACATTACACACCCCACACACACTCATCCCAGCCTCACACACACATTACACTCCCCACACACACTCATCCCAGCCACACACACACATTACACTCCCCACACACACTCATCCCAGCGGCACACACACATTACGCTCCCCACACACACTCATCCCAGACGCACACCCACATTACACTCCCCACACACACTCATCCCAGTCTCACACACTTTACACTCCCCACTCACACTCATCCCAGCCGCACACACACATTACACACCCCACACACACTCATCCCAGCCGCACACACACATTACACTCCCCACACACACTCATCCTAGACGCACACCCACATTACACTCCCCACAAACACTCATCCCAGCCTCACACACACATTACACTCCCCACACACACTCATCCCTGCCGCACACACACATTACACACCCCACACACACTCATCCCAGCCGCACACACACATTACACACCCCACACACACTCATCCCAGCTGCACACCCACATTACACTCCCCACACACACTCATCCCGGACGCACACCCACATTACACTCCCCACACACACTCATCCCAGCCGCACACACACATTACACTCCCCACACACACTCATCCCAGACGCACACCCACATTACACTCCCCACACACACTCATCCCAGCCACACACACACATTACACTCCCCACACACACTCATCCCAGCCGCACACACACATTACACTCCCCACACACACTCATCCCAGCCACACACACACATTACACTCCCCACACACACTCATCCCTACCGCACACACACATTACACTCCCCACACACACTCATCCCAGCCACACACACACATTACACTCCCCACACACACTCATCCCAGCCGCACACACACATTACACTCCCCACACACACTCATCCCAGCCACACACACACATTACACTCCCCAAACACACTCATCCCAGCCGCACACACACATTACACTCCCCACACACATTCATCCCAGCCACACACACACATTACACTCCCCACACACACTCATCCCAGCGGCACACACATTACACTCCCCACACACACTCATCCCAGCCGCACACACACATTACACTCCCCACACACACTCATCACAGCCGCACACACACATTACACTCCCCACACACACTCATCCCAGCGGGACACACATTACACTCCCCAAACACACTCATCCCAGCCGCACACACACATTACACTCCCCACACACACTCATCCAAGCCACACACACACATTACACTCCCCACACACACTCATCCCAGCCGCACACAGACATTACACTCCCCACACACACTCATCCCAGCCGCACACACACATTACACTCCACACACACACTCATCCCAGCCGCACACCCACATTACACTCCCCACACACACTCATCCCAGCCGCACACAGACATTACACTCCCCACACACACTCATCCCAGCCGCACACAGACATTACACTCCCCACACACACTCATCCCAGCCGCACACACACATTACACTCCACACACACACTCATCCCAGCCGCACACAGACATTACACTCCCCACACACACTCATCCCAGCCGCACACACACATTACACTCCACACACACACTCATCCCAGCCGCACACCCACATTACACTCCCCACACACACTCATCCCAGCGGCACACACACATTACGCTCCCCACACACACTCATCCCAGACGCACACCCACATTACACTCCCCACACACACTCATCCCAGTCTCACTCACTTTACACTCCCCACACACACTCATCCCAGCCGCACACACACATTACACACCCCACACACACTCATCCCAGCCGCACAGACACATTACACTCCCCGCACACACTCATCCCAGACGCACACCCACATTACACTCCCCACACATACTCATCCCAGCCTCACACACACATTACACTCCCCACACACACTCATCCCAGACGCACACCCACATTACACTCCCCACACACACTCATCCCAGCCGCACACACACATTACACTCCCCACACACACTCATCCCAGCGGGACACACATTACACTCCCCACACACACTCATCCCAGCCGCACACACACATTACACTCCCCACACACACTCATCCCAGCGGGACACACATTACACTCCCCACACACACTCATCCCAGCGGGACACACATTACACTCCCCACACACACTCATCCCAGCCGCACACACATTACACACCCCACACACACTCATCCCAGCCACACACACACATTACACTCCCCACACACACTCATCCCAGCGGCACACACATTACAGTCCCCACATACACTCCTCCCAGCCGCACACACACATTACACTCCCCACACACACTCATCCAAGCCACACACACACATTACACTCCCGACACACACTCATCCCAGACGCACACACACATTACACTCCCCACACACACTCATCCAAGCCACACACACACATTACACTCCCGACACACACTCATCCCAGCCGCACACACACATTACACTCCCCACACACACTCATCCCAGCCGCACACACACATTACATTCCCCACACACAGTCATCCCAGCCGCACACACACATTACACTCCCCACACACACACTCATCCCAGCCGCAGACACACATTACACTCCCCACACACACTCATCCCAGCCGCACACACACATTACACTCCCCACACACACTCACCCCAGCCACACACACACATTACACTCCTCACACACACTCATCCCAGCCACACACACACATTACACTCCCCACACACACTCATCACAGCCGCACACACACATTACACTCCCCACAAACACTCACCCCAGTCACACACACACAATACACTCCCCACACACACTCATCCCAGCCGCACACACACATTACACGCCCCACACACACTCATCCCAGCCGCACACACACATTACACTCCCCACACACGCTCATCCCAGCCGCACACACACATTACACTCCCTACACACACTCATCCCAGCCGCACACACACATTACACTCCCCACACACACTCATCCCAGACGCACACCCACATTACACTCCCCACACACGCTCATCCCAGCCTCACACACACATTACACTCCCCACACACACTCATCCCAGCCACACACACACATTACACTCCCCACACACACTCATCCCAGCCGCACACACATTACACTCCCGACACACACTCATCACAGCCGCACACACACATTACACTCCCCACACACACTCATCACAGCCTCACACACCCATTACACTCCCCACACACACTCATCCCAGCCGCACACACACATTACACACCCCACACACACTCATCCCAGCCGCACACTCACATTACACTCCCCACACACACTCATCCCAGCCGCACACACACATTACACACCCCACACACACTCATCCCAGCCGCACACACACATTACACACCCCACACACACTCATCCCAGCCACACACACATTACACTCCCCACACACACTCATCCCAGCCGCACACACACATTACACTCCCCACACACACTCATCCCAGCCGCACACACACATTACACACCCCACACACACTCATCCCAGCCTCACACACACATTACACTCCCCACACACACTCATCCCAGCCACACACACACATTACACTCCCCACACACACTCATCCCAGCGGCACACACACATTACGCTCCCCACACACACTCATCCCAGACGCACACCCACATTACACACCCCACACACACTCATCCCAGTCTCACACACTTTACACTCCCCACACACACTCATCCCAGCCGCACACACATTACACACCCCACACACACTCATCCCAGCCGCACACACACATTACACTCCCCACACACACTCATCCTAGACGCACACCCACATTACACTCCCCACAAACACTCATCCCAGCCTCACACACACATTACACTCCCCACACACACTCATCCCTGCCGCACACACACATTACACACCCCACACACACTCATCCCAGCCGCACACACACATTACACACCCCACACACACTCATCCCAGCCGCACACCCACATTACACTCCCCACACACACTCATCCCGGACGCACACCCACATTACACTGCCCACACACACTCATCCCAGCCGCACACACACATTACACTCCCCACACACACTCATCCCAGTCTCACACACTTTACACTCCCCACACACACTCATCCCAGCCGCACACACATTACACACCCCACACACACTCATCCCAGCCGCACACACACATTACA
The DNA here is from genome assembly GCF_047496885.1 of Scyliorhinus torazame. NCBI lineage: Eukaryota > Metazoa > Chordata > Chondrichthyes > Carcharhiniformes > Scyliorhinidae > Scyliorhinus > Scyliorhinus torazame. The sequence goes on along the minus strand of NC_092707.1, from coordinate 422,520,748 downwards.
CTCCCCACACACACTCATCCTAGACGCACACCCACATTACACTCCCCACAAACACTCATCCCAGCCTCACACACACATTACACTCCCCACACACACTCATCCCTGCCGCACACACACATTACACACCCCACACACACTCATCCCAGCCGCACACACACATTACACACCCCACACACACTCATCCCAGCCGCACACCCACATTACACTCCCCACACACACTCATCCCGGACGCACACCCACATTACACTGCCCACACACACTCATCCCAGCCGCACACACACATTACACTCCCCACACACACTCATCCCAGACGCACACCCACATTACACTCCCCACACACACTCATCCCAGCCACACACACACATTACACTCCCCACACACACTCATCCCAGCCGCACACACACATTACACTCCCCACACACACTCATCCCAGCCACACACACACATTACACTCCCCACACACACTCATCCCAGCCGCACACACACATTACACTCCCCACACACACTCATCCCAGCCACACACACACATTACACTCCCCACACACACTCATCCCAGCCGCACACACACATTACACTCCCCACACACACTCATCCCAGCCACACACACACATTACACTCCCCATACACACTCATCCCAGCCGCACACACACATTACACTCCCCACACACATTCATCCCAGCCACACACACACATTACACTCCGCACACACACTCATCCCAGCGGCACACTCATTACACTCCCCACACACACTCATCCCAGCCGCACACACACATTACACTCCCCACACACACTCATCCAAGCCACACGCACACATTACACTCCCCACACACACTCACCCCAGCCGCACACAGACATTACACTCCCCACACACACTCATCCCAGCCGCACACACACATTACACTCCACACACACACTCATCCCAGCCCCACACACACATTACACTCCCCACACACACTCATCCCAGCCGCACACACACATTACACTCCCCACACACACTCCTCCCAGCCGCACACACACATTACACTCCCCACACACACTCATCCGAGCCACACACACACATTACACTCCCGACACACACTCATCCCAGACGCACACACACATTACACTCCCCACACACACTCATCCCAGCCGCACACACACATTACATTCCCCACACACACTCATCCCAGCCGCACACAGCCATTACACTCCCCACACACACACTCATCCCAGCCGCACACACACATTACACTCCCCACACACACTCATCCCAGCCGCACACACACATTACACTCCCCACACACACTCACCCCAGCCACACACACACATTACACTTCTCACACACACTCATCCCAGCCACACACACACATTACACTCCCCACACACACTCATCACAGCCGCACACACACATTACACTCCCCACAAACACTCACCCCAGCCACACACACACAATACACTCCCCACACACACTCATCCCAGCCGCACACACACATTACACGCCCCACACACACTCATCCCAGCCGCACACACACATTACACTCCCCACACACGCTCATCCCAGCCGCACACACACATTACACTCCCTACACACACTCATCCCAGCCGCACGCACACATTACACTCCCCACACACACTCCTCCCAGACGCACACACACATTACACTCCCAACACACACTCATCCCAGCCACACACACACATTACACTCCACACACACACTCATCCCATCCGCACACACACATTACACTCCCAACACACACTCATCCCAGCCGCACACACACATTACACTCCCCACACACACTCATCCCAGCCACACACACACATTACACTCCCCACACACACTCATCCCAGGCACACACACACATTACACTCCCCACGCACACTCATCCCAGCCGCACACACACATTACACTCCCCACACACACTCCCCCCAGCCGCACACAGACATTACACTCCGTACACACACTCATCCCAGCCGCACACACATTACACTCCCTACACACACTCCTCCCAGCTGCACACACACATTACACTCCCCACACACACTCACCCCAGCCGCACACACACATTACACTCCCACACACACTCCCCCCAGCCGCACACACACATTACACTCCCCACACACACTCATCCCAGCCGCACACACATATTACACTCCCCACACACTCCCCCCAGCCGCACACACACATTACACTCCCCACACACACTCATCCCAGCCCCACACACATTACACTCCCCACACACACTCACCCCAGCCGCACACACACATTACACTCCCCACACACACTCATCCCAGCCCCACACACACATTACACTCCCCACACACACTCATCCCAGCCGCACACACTCATTACACTCCCAACACACACTCATCCCAGCCGCGCACACACATTACACTCCCCACACACACTCATCCCAGCCGCACACACACATTACACTCCCCACACACACTCATTCCAGCCGCACACACACATTACACTCCCCACACACACTCATCAGAGCTGCACACACACATTACACTCCCCACACACACTCATCCCAGCCGCATACACAGATTACACTCCACACACACACTCATCCCAGCCACACACACACTTTACACTCCCCACACACACTCACCCCAGCCGCACACACACATTACACTCCCCACACACACACATCCCAGCAGCACACACACATTACACGCCCCACACACACTCATCCCAGCCGCACACACACATTACAATCCCCACACACACTCATCCAGGCCGCACACACACATTACACTCCCCACACACACTCATCCCAGCCGCACACACATTACACTCCCACACACACTCATCCCAGCCGCACACACATATTACACTCCCCACACACACTCCCCCCAGCCGCACACACACATTACACTCCCCACACACACTCATCCCAGCCCCACACACACATTACACTCCCCACACACACTCACCCCAGCCGCACACACACATTACACTCCCCACACACACTCATCCCAGCCCCACACACACATTACACTCCCCACACACACTCATCCCATCCGCACACACTCATTACACTCCCAACACACACTCATCCCAGCCGCGCACACACATTACACTCCCCACACACACTCATCCCAGCCGCACACACACATTACACTCCCCACACACACTCATCCCAGCCGCACACACACATTACACTCTCCACACACACTCATTCCAGCCGCACACACACATTACACTCCCCACACACACTCACCCCAGCCGCACACACACATTACACTCCCCACACACACACATCCCAGCAGCACACACACATTACACGCCCCACACACACTCATCCCAGCCGCACACACACATTACAATCCCCACACACACTCATCCCAGCCGCACACACACATTACACTCCCCACACACACTCATCCCAGCCGCACACACATTACACTCCCTACACACACTCCCCCCAGCCGCACACACACATTACACTCCCCACACACACCCCAGCCGCACACACACATTACACTCCCCACACACACTCCCCCCAGCCGCACACACACATTACACTCCCCACACACACTCATCCCAGCCGCACACACACATTACACTCCCCACACACACTCATCCCAGCCGCACACACACATTACACTCCCCACACACACTCATCCCAGCCGCACACACACATTAAACTCCCCACACACACTCATCCCAGCCGCACACACACATTACACTCCCCACACACACTCATCCCAGCCGCACACACACATTACACTCCCCACACACACTCATCCTAGCTGCACACACATATTACACTCCCCACACACACTCATCCCAGCCGCACACACACAATACACTCCCCACACACACTCATCCCAGCCGCACACACACATTACACTCCCCACACTCACTCATCCCAGCCGCACACACACATTACACTCCCCACACACACTCATCCCAGCCGCACACAATTACACTCCGCGCACACACTCATCCCAGCCGCACACACACATTACACACCCTACACACACTCATCCCAGCCACACACACACATTACACTCCCCACGCACACTCCTCCCAGACGCACACACACATTACACTCCCAACACACACTCATCCCAGCCACACACACACATTACACTCCCCACACACACTCATCCCAGCCACACACACACATTACACTCCCCACACACACTCATCCCAGCCGCACACACACATTACACTCCCAACACACACTCATCCCAGCCGCACACAGACATTACACTCCGTACACACACTCATCCCAGCCGCACACACATTACACTCCCTACACACACTCCCCCCAGCTGCACACACACATTACACTCCCCACACACACTCACCCCAGCCGCACACACACATTACACTCCCACACACACTCCCCCCAGCCGCACACACACATTACACTCCCCACACACACTCATCCCAGCCGCACACACATATTACACTCCCCACACACACTCCCCCCAGCCGCACACACACATTACACTCCCCACACACACTCATCCCAGCCCCACACACACATTACACTCCCCACACACACTCACCCCAGCCGCACACACACATTACACTCCCCACACACACTCATCCCAGCCCCACACACACATTACACTCCCCACACACACTCATCCCAGCCGCACACACTCATTACACTCCCAACACACACTCATCCCAGCCGCGCACACACATTACACTCCCCACACACACTCATCCCAGCCGCACACACACATTACACTCCCCACACACACTCATCCCAGCCGCACACACACATTACACTCCCCACACACACTCATTCCAGCCGCAGACACACATTACACTCCCCACACACACTCATCAGAGCTGCACACACACATTACACTCCCCACACACACTCATCCCAGCCGCATACACAGATTACACTCCACACACACTCATCCCAGCCACACACACACTTTACACTCCCCACACACACTCATCCCAGCCGCACACACACATTACACTCCCCACACACACACATCCCAGCAGCACACACACATTACACGCCCCACACACACTCATCCCAGCCGCACACACACATTACAATCCCCACACACACTCATCCCAGCCGCACACACACATTACACTCCCCACACACACTCATCCCAGCCGCACACACATTACACTCCCACACACACTCCCCCCAGCCGCACACACACATTACACTCCCCACACACACTCATCCCAGCCGCACACACATATTACACTCCCCACACACACTCCCCCCAGCCGCACACACACATTACACTCCCCACACACACTCATCCCAGCCCCACACACACATTACACTCCCCACACACACTCACCCCAGCCGCACACACACATTACACTCCCCACACACACTCATCCCAGCCCCACACACACATTACACTCCCCACACACACTCATCCCAGCCGCACACACTCATTACACTCCCAACACACACTCATCCCAGCCGCGCACACACATTACACTCCCCACACACACTCATCCCAGCCGCACACACACATTACACTCCCCACACACACTCATCCCAGCCGCACACACACATTACACTCCCCACACACACTCATTCCAGCCGCACACACACATTACACTCCCCACACACACTCATCAGAGCTGCACACACACATTACACTCCCCACACACACTCATCCCAGCCGCATACACAGATTACACTCCACACACACACTCATCCCAGCCACACACACACTTTACACTCCCCACACACACTCACCCCAGCCGCACACACACATTACACTCCCCACACACACACATCCCAGCAGCACACACACATTACACGCCCCACACACACTCATCCCAGCCGCACACACACATTACAATCCCCACACACACTCATCCCAGCCGCACACACACATTACACTCCCCACACACACTCATCCCAGCCGCACACACATTACACTCCCTACACACACTCCCCCCAGCCGCACACACACATTACACTCCCCACACACACCCCAGCCGCACACACACATTACACTCCCCACACACACTCCCCCCAGCCGCACACACACATTACACTCCCCACACACACTCAACCCAGCCGCACACACACATTACACTCCCCACACACACTCATCCCAGCCGCACACACACATTACACTCCCCACACACACTCACCCCAGCCGCACACACACATTACACTCCCCACACACACTCATCCCAGCCGCACACACACATTACACTCCCCACACACACTCATCCCAGCCGCACACAATTACACTCCGCGCACACACTCATCCCAGCCGCACACACACATTACACTCCCTACACACACTCATCCCAGCCACACACACACATTACACTCCCCACACACACTCATCCCAGCCGTACACACACATTACACTCCCTACACACACTCATCACAGCCGCACACACTCCCCACACTCACTCATCCCATCCGCACACACACATTACACCCCCCACGCACACTCATCCCAGCCACACACACAAAATACTCTCCCTACACACACTCATCCCAGCCGCACACACATTACACTCCCCACACACACTCATCCCAGCCCCACACACACATTACACTCCCCACACTCACTCATCCCAGCCGCACACACATTACACTCCCCACACACACTCATCCCAGCCGCACACACACATTACACTCCTCACACACACTCATCCCAGCCGCACACACATTACACTCCCCACACACACTCATCCCAGCCGCACACACACATTACACTCCCCACACACACTCATCCCACGCATATCTGTTATGGTCAATCAGATTGCGCAGTACCAGGTCTTCTCAACAATTGACCTGAAATCCGCCGACCATCAGCTCCCCATCCGGAAGTCGGACCGGCCATACACGGCCTTCGATGCGGACGGTCGCCTCTACCACTTCCTTCGGGTCAATTTCGGCGTCACAAATGGGGTCTCGGTCTTCCAAAGGGAAATTGACCGAATGGTCGACCAGTACGATTTGGGGGCCACCTTTCCGTACTTAGATAATGTCATCTGCGGCCATGACCAGCAGGACCACGATGCCAACCTCGATAAATTCCTCCGCACTGCCACTCTTCTCAACCTGACCTATAACAAAGAGAAGTGTGTGTTCAGCACGACCCGGTTAGCCATTCTCGGCTATATAGTCCAAAACGGACTTCTCGGGCCCGACCCCGACCGCATGCGCCCCCTCATGGAACTTCCCCTCCCCCACTGCCCCTGGGCCCTCAAACGCTGCCTGGGATTCTTTTCCTACTACGCCCAATGGATCCCAAACTATGCGGACAAGGCCCGCCCACTCATCCAGTCCACCCAATTCCCCCTCGCGGCCAAGGCACAACACGCTTTCGCCCGCATCAGAGCAGACATCGCCAAGGGATGCGCGCAGTGGACGAGTCACTGCCTTTCCAAGTAGAAAGCGACGCTTCAGACGTCGCCCTTGCCGCCACTCTAAACCAGGCAGGCAGGCCCGTGGCATTCTTTTCCCGCACGCTTCACGCCTCTGAAATTCGACACTCATCGTCGAGAAGGAAGCTCAAGCTATCGTTGAAGCTGTGCGGCATTGGAGGCATTACCTGGCCGGTAAGAGATTCACTCTCCTCACTGACCAACGGTTGGTAGCCTTCATGTTCAATAACACACAGCGGGGCAAGATCAAAATTGATAAAATCTTGCAGTGGAGGATCGAGCTCTCCACCTATAATTACGAGAGTTTGCATCGCCCCGGTAAACTCAACGAGCCCCCAGATGCCCTCTCCCGCGGTACATGTGCCAGCGCACAGGTGGACCAACTCCGGGCCCGGCACGACAGCCTTTGTCACCCGGGGGTCACTCGATTGTACCATCTGGTCAAAGCTCGCAATCTGTCCTACTCCGTCGATGAAGTAAGGACAGTCACCAGGGACTGCCAGGTCTGTGCGGAGTGCAAGCCGCACTTCAACCGGCCAGACTGTGCGTGCCTGGTGAATGCTTCCCGCCCCTTTGAACGCCTCAGCGTGGATTTCAAAGGGCCCCTCCCCTCCACCGACCGCAACACATACATTCTCAGTGTGGTCGATGAGTACTCCAGATTCCCCTTCGCCATCCCATGCCCCGATATGACGTCTGCCACTGTCATCAAGGCCCTCAGCACCATCTTCGCTCTGTTCGGTTTCCCCGCGTACATCCACAATGACAGGGGATCCTCATTCATGAGCGATGAGCTGCGTCAGTTCCTGCTCAGCAGGGGTATAGCCTCCAGCAGGATGTCCAGCTACAACCCCCGGGGAAACGGGCAAGGAGAACGGGAGAATGGGACGGTTTGGAGGGCCGTCCAGCTGGCCCTACGGTCCAGGAACCTCCCAGCCTCTCGCTGGCAGGAGGTCCTCCCTGACGCTCTACACTCCATCCGGTCACTATTGTGCACCGCCACTAATAACAGACCCCATGAACGTGTTTTTACCTTCCCCAGGAAGTCCACGTCCGGGGTGTCGCTCCCGACTTGGCTCGCAGCTCCAGGACCGGTCCTTCTCCGTAGGCACGTCCGACTCCACAAGGTGGACCCCTTGGTGGTCAGGGTTCACCTGCTCCACGCCAACCCTCAATATGCCTACGTTGAGTTCCCCGACGGCCGCCAAGATACTGCCTCACTCAGGGACCTGGCACCGTCAGCTTCCACCCCAACACACACCCCCACCCATGCGCTCCCCCCTCCCACTGCGCCACCAATATTGACCCCACCAGACCACCCCACCCTCCCCTTTTCCACACGAGAGGACAAAGAGGACTTTGGCACATTCCCGATGACTGGCCAGTATCAGCACCGCCACCACCGCCATCGGTGCCACCTCCACCACCGCCAGCACCGATTTCGCCACCACCGTTACGCCGCTCCCAACGAAGCACCAAAGCACCGGGCCGGCTGAACCTTTGACGGACTCTGGACCGTCAACATGGACTTTTCTTTCCCTACCACTGTACATAATTGGACTAATTGTATATAGTTTCACGTCACCCCCGCTGGACTCATTTTTAACAGGGGGTGAATGTGGTGAACCACTGTAATAGGAGATGGAAGGTAGAACCTGCATTACAGGTTCGCCGGTAGCTCCTGCCGGCTGGCTCCGCCCATGGAGAACTGTATAAATATGCACGACCTCCAGTGCTCTGCCATTTCGCCAGCTGCAGCAGGAGGCCACGGATCTGACTGTAATAAAGCCACAGTTGTACCCAACTTTAGTCTTTGTGCAATTGATCGTGCATCACCCCCCAAACACCACCCTACCCCCACCCCCACCATCCCCCACCCCCCGGTTGAATCATGTGTCTTGTCTTGTGTCTTGCAGGAGCTCCTGGAGATGGGACGGGTCCTTCTGGCACCCCCCGCCCCCACACAGCCGGAGCCCCCCGCCCCCACACAGCCGGAGCCCCCACCCTCCCGTGATACCAGCCCTCTGCCCAAGGCTCAGGCCACCCCAGAGTTCGGGTCAGAGGGTGATACAGATTTCCCGTCACAGCATCTCCAACACCTTCCACCATCCCAGAGACACTCACCTCGGTTGGCCGCTTTCGTGAAGAGGCTCCTGGGACACGATCTGGTGCTCATCACACAGCTGACCAGGTACAGCAGGTGGAAGGAGGAACTCCCGAGGGGCCGGACGGTTGGAGGGTGGGTCGACCCCCACTGGCTGCCATTGAGACGGGTTTCGGGCTTCTGGAACGGACATTCCCATCGATTGTGGAGATGCAGTCGCAGAATCAGGGACTACATGAGGTGTTGTCAGTGAGCATCCAGTACCCAGGCTAATACCACCCGGGTGGCGTCCGCGCTGGTGGCATTGGGGGTGATGGTTTTGGCTATGGATTAGCATGTCCAAGGCCTGGGGCATTCTGTGCAGGCGGGGGCCGAGGCCCAGGATAGGGCTGCCCTCTCACAGGCAGCCCTGTCCCAGAGCTACCTGGACATTGCAGCAGCGCTCCTGAGCTTGGCCCAGTCACAGTGGGCCATGGCTGGGAACGTTGGCAGCAATGCTCAGGCACTATTTTCGATGCCCGTTTCTATGCAACTTGGTGGACACCAGTAATGTACGACCTCCTCTCGGTCTTGCCTAAATCTCTGCTACCTGACTCCCTGCCAGTCACATTTCCTAATCCCGTGCTTTCGCCTGAGGTGTGACTATATTCCAGTGAAAACTCTGCAGAAACCCCTCTCCCGCTCTGATATGTTGGAATTTCTCAAACTTGCATATTTCAGCCCAATGATTGTGAGCTGGAGAGGTTCGAGATGGAGATTCTCCGACTGATCTGATTGCTTGCGACAGACTCGTCAGTCACAACCCCCACATTCTGCAGTCCAGCCTAACCTTATTATTCATCAATTATTTGTCCTATAAAATTGTTTAACGAGTTCAGCTATAAATTTGATACACACAGAGACAACCCCACAGGGCCCCCTGTGATAGGGAGACCCTCCCGCCCACAGGGACCCCTGTGATAGGGAGACCCTCCCGCCCACAGGGACCCCTGTGATAGGGAGACCCCCCCACACTGACCCCTGTGATAGGGAGACACCCCCACCCCCCTACAGGGACCCCTGTGATAGGGAGACACCCCCGCCCCCCTACAGGGACCCCTGTGATAGGGAGACCCACCCCCCCACAGGGACCCCTGTGATAGGGAGAACCCCCACACACTGACCCCTGTGATAGGAAGACACCCCCGCCCCCCTACAGGGACCCCTGTGATAGGGAGAACCCCCCCACAGGGACCCCTGTGATAGGGAGACACCCCCGCCCCCCTACAGGGACCCCTGTGATAGGGAGACCCACCCCCCCACAGGGACCCCTGTGATAGGGAGACCCTCCCACCCACAGGGACCCCTGTGATAGGGAGACCCTCCCACCCACAGTGACCCCTGTGATTGGGAGACCCCCCACAGAGGCCCCTGCGACAGGGAGATTCCCCCCCACAGGGGCCCCTGTGATAAGGAGACACCCCCCTCCCCACTGGGACCCCTGCGACAGGGAGACCCCCCCCCTACAGGGGCCCCTGTGATTGGGAGACCCCCCCCACTGGGACCCCTGCGACAGGGAGACACCCCCCCCCCACAGGGCCCCCTGTGACAGGGAGACCCCCCCCACATGGGCCCCTGCGACAGGGAGACCACCCCCCTGCACAGGAGCCCCTGTGATAGGGAGACCCCCCCTCCCCACTGGGACTCCTGTGATAAGGAGACCCCCCCCCCACAGGGACCCCTGTGATTGGGAGACCCCCCTCCCCACTGGGACCCCTACAATAGGGAGAACCCCCCCCCACAGGGCCCCCTGTGATAGGGAGACCCCCCCCTCCCCACTGGGACTCCTGTGATAAGGAGACCCCCCCCCACAGGGACCCCTGTGATTGGGAGACCCCCCTCCCCACTGGGACCCCTACAATAGGGAGAAACCCCCCCCCCCACAGGGCCCCCTGTGATGGGAGACCCCCCCCCCTCCCCACTGGGACTCCTGTGATAAGGAGATCCCCCCCCCCACAGGGACCCCTGTGATTGGGAGACCCCCCTCCCCACTGGGACCCCTACAATAGGGAGAACCCCCCCCCCCCCCCCACAGGGACTCTTGTGATCGGGGATCTTCACATGGACTTCCTCATTTAAGGGACCCCCTCCAGGGTCCCCCTGAGTAAAGGAACCCCACCACAGACCCCCACCTCCCCGAAAATAGCCCGTCTGGAAGCTATGCGCAGTTTCTCAAAGGGGAGCATCTGTGCTAGCCTCTGCTTCCCACAGATCCACATCTGAAAGCCATTCAGAGCTTTCCAATAGTGGTGTGTGATTGACAGTTCATAAAAACATCTGCAGCATTGATCCATTCGTATCCTTTCACGCTTCAGTAATGAAAGCCCAATGTTTGTAAACAATGACCACCACAAAGAGAGGTAAGTGCATTTCAAGCACTAAGTGCATTCCAATCACTCAAGTGTGTGATTTTACTGCACTTACCTCTCTGCTGTGCATTGGGGAGGGGGGAGCCGGGGCCGATTTATGGTGGTGGGGGGTCAGGGTTGATTGAGGGGGTGCAGTGTGAAGGGAGAGGGGGGGTGGGTGGCCACCCACTCAAGATGGTGACCCAATAGTGGGATTCCCTGGTAGGTTGTGTTCCATTCCTGACACTTTTGATCCTGTGCTAACAGGTGTAGAAACAAAGATAAAAGGAGTATTGGCTCATATTTGAGAAGAGAACAAAAGACATTACAGGCAGCAGCTATTGATAGGCACGGAGTGGGATTCTCTGTCCCGCCAGCCCTGCTGTCCAGCGGGGTGCACCCCCACCGGCTGCGGGATCCTCCATTGCAGCAGCCGGTCAATGGTGTTTGCTGTTGTGGCCACCCACGCGTCATCGGGAAAGCAGCGGGTGCGACGCCGCCGAATCCTGAGGGAGAATCCTGAAGGTGGTGTGCCAGACACCAGCAACTTAGCAATATATCAAAACACAGCTCATTTAATGGAAGCGTTAGATAAAATATTTATTTCATATCTACTGGGATATTACAGTGAATTCATGTCAGTCATACAGGTTTTACACAAGCCTGGGCCATCACCGAAAGAAGGAGTTTCTGAGCAGATGTGCAGCATCTATATCATATATATGTCCATATATATGTTAAGTGTGTGGCTGCAGTCCCACTTTGTCTGCTTGCGTATATATCGAGTATACATGCATGCCTATGTATTTGCAAGCGTATCCAGTGTGTATAGTTATGTCTATGGACAGTCCCTGGATATACAGTGTACATATGTGGACATAATGTGGAGATTCCTCAGGTTCAACTGAGGAAGGAGCAGCGCTCCGAAAGCTAGTGATTCGAAACAAACCTGTTAGACTTTAACCTGGTGTTGTAAGACTTCTTTCTATATGTGGACATACAGTGGGTGTGTGCACTGTCTGTGTGTGTGTGTGAATGTGCACTGTGTGTGTGTGTGTGAATGTGCACTGTGTGTGAGTGTGTGTGTGAATGTGCAGTGTGTGTGTGTGAATGTGCACTGTCTGTGTGTGTGAATGTGCACTGTGTGTGTCTGTGAATGTGCACTGTGTGTGAGTGTGTGTGTGTGAATGTGCACTGTGTGTGTGTGTGAATGTGCACGGTGTGTGTGTGTGTGAATGTGCACTGTGTGTGAGTGTGTGTGTGTGAATGTGCAGTGTGTGTGTGTGTGTGAATGTGCACTGTCTGTGTGTGTGAATGTGCACTGTGTGTGTGTGTGTGAATGTGCACTGTGTGTGAGTGTGTATGTGTGAATGTGCACTGTGTGTGTGTGTGTGTGTGAATGTGCACTGTCTGTGTGTGTGAATGTGCACTGTGTGTGTGTGTGTGTGAATGTGCACTGTGTGTGTGTGTGTGTGAATGTGCACTGTGTGTGTGTGTGTGTGTGAATGTGCATGGTGTGTGTGTGTGAGAATGTGCACTGTGTGTGAGTGTGTGTGTGAATGTGCAGTGTGTGTGTGTGTGTGAATGTGCACTGTCTGTGTGTGTGAATGTGCACTGTGTGTGTGTGTGTGAATGTGCACTGTGTGTGAGTGTGTGTGTGTGAATGTGCACTGTGTGTGTGTGTGTGTGTGAATGTGCACTGTCTGTGTGTGTGAATGTGCACTGTGTGTGTGTGTGTGTGTGAATGTGCACTGTGTGTGTGTGTGTGTGAATGTGCACTGTGTGTGTGTGTGTGTGTGAATGTGCACTGTGTGTGTGTTAATGTGCACTGTGTGTGTGTGTGTGTGTGTGTGAATGTGCACTGTCTGTGTGTGTGTGAATGTGCACTGTGTGTGTGAATGTGCACTAAGTGTGTGTGTGTGTGAATGCGCACTGTGTGTGTGTGTGAATGTGCACTGTCTGTGTGTGTGTGAATGTGCACTGTGTGTGTGAATGTGCACTGTGTGTGTGTGTGAATGTGCACTATGTGTGTGTGTGAATGTGCACTGTGTGTGTGTGTGTGTGAATGTGCACTGTGTGTGTGTGTGTGTGAATGTGCACTGTGTGTGTGTGAATGTGCACTGTGTGTGTGTGTGTGAATGTGCACTGTGTGTGAGTGTGTGTGTGTGTGAATGTGCAGTGTGTGTGTGTGTGTGAATGTGCACTGTCTGTGTGTGTGAATGTGCACTGTGTGTGTGTGTGTGAATGTGCACTGTGTGTGAGTGTGTGTGTGTGAATGTGCACTGTGTGTGTGTGTGTGTGAATGTGCACTGTCTGTGTGTGTGAATGTGCACTGTGTGTGTGTGTGTGAATGTGCACTGTGTGTGCGTGTGTGATTGTGCACTGTCTGTGTGTGTGAATGTGCACAGTGTCTGTGTGTGAATGTGCACTGTGTGTGAGTGTGTGTGTGTGAATGTGCACTGTGTGTGTGTGTAAATGTGCACTGTCTGTGTGTGTGAATGTGCACTGTGTGTGTGTGTGTGTGAATGTGCACTGTGTGTGTGTGTGAATGTGCACTGTGTGTGTGTGTGTGAATGTGCACTGTGTGTGTGTGTGTGAATGTGCACTGTGTGTGAGTGTGTGTGTGTGAATGTGCACTGTGTGTGTGTGTGTGTGAATGTGCACTGTCTGTGTGTGTGAATGTGCACTGTGTGTGTGTGTGTGTGAATGTGCACTGTGTGTGTGTGTGAATGTGCACTGTGTGTGTGTGTGTGAATGTGCACTGTGTGTGTGTTAATGTGCACTGTGTGTGTGTGTGTGTGTGAATGTGCACTGTCTGTGTGTGTGTGAATGTGCACTGTGTGTGTGAATGTGCACTATGTGTGTGTGTGTGTGAATGTGCACTGTGTGTGTGTGTGTGTGAATGTGCACTGTCTGTGTGTGTGTGAATGTGCACTGTGTGTGTGAATGTGCACTATGTGTGTGTGTGTGTGTGAATGTGCACTATGTGTGTGTGTGAATGTGCACTGTGTGTGTGTGAATGTGCAGTGTGTGTGTGTTAATGTGCACTTCGTCTGTGTGTGTGAATGTGCACTGTGTCTGTGTGTGTGAATGTGCACTGTGTGTGTGTGTGAGAATGTGCGCTGTGTGTGTGTGTGAATGTGCACTGTGTGTGTGTGTGTGAATGTGCACTGTGTGTGTGTGTGTGTGTGTGTGAATGTGTACTGTGTGTGTGTGTGAATGTGCACTGTGTGTGTGTGTGAATGTGCACTGTGTGTTTGTGTGAATGTGCACTGTGTGTGTGTGTGTGAATGTGCACTGTGTGTGTGTGTGAATGTGCACTGTGTGTGTGTGTGTGTGAATGTGCACTGTGTGTGTGTGAATGTGCACTGTGTGTGTGTGTGAATGTGCACTGTGTGTGTGTGTGAATGTGCACTATGTGTGTGTGTGAATGTGCACTGTGTGTGTGTGTGAATGTGCACTGTGTGTGTGTGTGAATGTGGACTGTGTGTGTGTGTGAATGTGCACTGTGTGTGTGTGTGAATGTGCACTGTGTGTGTGTGAATGTGCACTGTGTGTGTGTGTGTGTGAATGTGCACTGTGTGTGTGTGTGTGAATGTGCACTGTGTGTGTGAATGTGCACTGTGTGTGTGTGAATGTGCACTGTGTGTGTGTGTGAATGTGCACTGTGTGTGTGTGTGTGAATGTGCACTGTGTGTGTGTGTGTGAATGTGCACTGTGTCTGTATGAATGTGCACTGTGTGTGTGTGTGTGAATGTGCACTGTGTGTGTGTGTGTGAATGTGCACTGTGTGTGTGTGAATGTGCACTGTGTGTGTGTGAATGTGCACTGTGTGTGTGTGTGTGTGAATGTGCACTGTGTGTGTGTGTGTGTGTGTGTGAATGTGCACTGTGTGTGTGTGAATGTGCACTGTGTGTGTGTGTGTGTGAATGTGCACTGTGTGTGTGTGTGAATGTGCACGGTGTGTGTGTGTGTGAATGTGCACTGTGTGTGAGTGTGTGTGTGTGAATGTGCAGTGTGTATGTGTGTGTGAATGTGCACTGTCTGTGTGTGTGAATGTGCACTGTGTGTGTGTGTGTGAATGTGCACTGTGTGTGAGTGTGTGTGTGTGAATGTGCACTGTGTGTGTGTGTGTGTGTGAATGTGCACTGTCTGTGTGTGTGAATGTGCACTGTGTGTGTGTGTGTGAATGTGCACTGTGTGTGTGTGTGTGTGAATGTGCACTGTGTGTGTGTGTGTGTGTGAATGTGCACTGTGTGTGTGTTAATGTGCACTGTGTGTGTGTGTGTGTGTGTGTGAATGTGCACTGTCTGTGTGTGTGTGAATGTGCACTGTGTGTGTGAATGTGCACTATGTGTGTGTGTGTGTGAATGTGCACTGTGTGTGTGTGTGTGTGAATGTGCACTGTGTGTGTGTGTGTGAATGTGCACTGTGTGTGTGAATGTGCACTGTGTGTGTGTGTGAATGTGCACTATGTGTGTGTGTGAATGTGCACTGTGTGTGTGTGTGTGTGAATGTGCACTGTGTGTGTGTGTGTGTGAATGTGCACTGTGTGTGTGTGTGAATGTGCACTGTGTGTGTGTGTGTGTGAATGTGCACTGTGTGTGAGTGTGTGTGTGTGTGAATGTGTAGTGTGTGTGTGTGTGTGAATGTGCACTGTCTGTGTGTGTGAATGTGCACTGTGTGTGTGTGTGAATGTGCACTGTGTGTGAGTGTGTGTGTGTGAATGTGCACTGTGTGTGTGTGTGAATGTGCACTGTCTGTGTGTGTGAATGTGCACTGTGTGTGTGTGTGTGAATGTGCACTGTGTGTGTGTGTGAATGTGCACTGTGTGTGTGTGTGTGAATGTGCACTGTGTGTGTGTGTGTGAATGTGCACTGTGTGTGAGTGTGTGTGTGTGAATGTGCACTGTGTGTGTGTGTGTGTGTGAATGTGCACTGTCTGTGTGTGTGAATGTGCACTGTGTGTGTGTGTGTGAATGTGCACTGTGTGTGTGTGTGTGAATGTGCACTGTGTGTGTGTGTGTGAATGTGCACTGTGTGTGTGTTAATGTGCACTGTGTGTGTGTGTGTGTGTGAATGTGCACTGTCTGTGTGTGTGTGAATGTGCACTGTGTGTGTGAATGTGCACTATGTGTGTGTGTGTGTGAATGTGCACTGTGTGTGTGTGTGTGTGAATGTGCACTGTCTGTGTGTGTGTGAATGTGCACTGTGTGTGTGAATGTGCACTATGTGTGTGTGTGTGAATGTGCACTATGTGTGTGTGTGAATGTGCACTGTGTGTGTGTGAATGTGCAGTGTGTGTGTGTTAATGTGCACTTCGTCTGTGTGTGTGAATGTGCACTGTGTCTGTGTGTGTGAATGTGCACTGTGTGTGTGTGTGAGAATGTGCGCTGTGTGTGTGTGTGAATGTGCACTGTGTGTGTGTGTGTGAATGTGCACTGTGTGTGTGTGTGTGTGTGTGTGAATGTGTACTGTGTGTGTGTGTGAATGTGCACTGTGTGTGTGTGTGAATGTGCACTGTGTGTTTGTGTGAATGTGCACTGTGTGTGTGTGAATGTGCACTGTGTGTGTGTGTGAATGTGCACTGTGTGTGTGTGTGTGTGAATGTGCACTGTGTGTGTGTGAATGTGCACTGTGTGTGTGTGTGAATGTGCACTGTGTGTGTGTGTGAATGTGCACTATGTGTGTGTGAGAATGTGCACTGTGTGTGTGTGTGAATGTGCACTGTGTGTGTGTGTGAATGTGCACTGTGTGTGTGTGTGAATGTGCACTGTGTGTGTGTGTGAATGTGCACTGTGTGTGTGTGAATGTGCACTGTGTGTGTGTGTGTGTGAATGTGCACTGTGTGTGTGTGTGTGAATGTGCACTGTGTGTGTGAATGTGCACTGTGTGTGTGTGTGTGTGAATGTGCACTGTGTGTGTGTGTGAATGTGCACTGTGTGTGTGTGTGTGAATGTGCACTGTGTGTGTGTGTGTGTGAATGTGCACTGTGTGTGTATGAATGTGCACTGTGTGTGTGTGTGAATGTGCACTGTGTGTGTGTGTGTGAATGTGCACTGTGTGTGTGTGAATGTGCACTGTGTGTGTGTGAATGTGCACTGTGTGTGTGTGTGTGTGAATGTGCACTGTGTGTGTGTGTGTGTGTGTGTGTGAATGTGCACTGTGTGTGTGTGAATGTGCACTGTGTGTGTGTGTGTGTGAATGTGCACTGTGTGTGTGTGTGAATGTGCACGGTGTGTGTGTGTGTGAATGTGCACTGTGTGTGAGTGTGTGTGTGTGAATGTGCAGTGTGTGTGTGTGTGTGAATGTGCACTGTCTGTGTGTGTGAATGTGCACTGTGTGTGTGTGTGTGAATGTGCACTGTGTGTGAGTGTGTGTGTGTGAATGTGCACTGTGTGTGTGTGTGAATGTGCACTGTCTGTGTGTGTGAATGTGCACTGTGTGTGTGTGTGTGTGAATGTGCACTGTGTGTGTGTGTGTGTGAATGTGCACTGTGTGTGTGTGTGTGTGTGTGAATGTGCACTGTGTGTGTGTTAATGTGCACTGTGTGTGTGTGTGTGTGTGTGTGAATGTGCA
Source organism: Scyliorhinus torazame (assembly GCF_047496885.1). Lineage (NCBI taxonomy): Eukaryota > Metazoa > Chordata > Chondrichthyes > Carcharhiniformes > Scyliorhinidae > Scyliorhinus > Scyliorhinus torazame. The sequence continues at coordinate 422,502,331 of NC_092707.1, read as the reverse complement.
CTGTCTGTGTGTGTGTGAATGTGCACTGTGTGTGTGAATGTGCACTATGTGTGTGTGTGTGTGAATGTGCACTGTGTGTGTGTGTGTGTGAATGTGCACTGTCTGTGTGTGTGTGAATGTGCACTGTGTGTGTGAATGTGCACTGTGTGTGTGTGTGAATGTGCACTATGTGTGTGTGTGAATGTGCACTGTGTGTGTGTGTGTGTGAATGTGCACTGTGTGTGTGTGTGTGTGAATGTGCACTGTGTGTGTGTGTGAATGTGCACTGTGTGTGTGTGTGTGAATGTGCACTGTGTGTGAGTGTGTGTGTGTGTGAATGTGTAGTGTGTGTGTGTGTGTGTGAATGTGCACTGTCTGTGTGTGTGAATGTGCACTGTGTGTGTGTGTGAATGTGCACTGTGTGTGAGTGTGTGTGTGTGAATGTGCACTGTGTGTGTGTGTGTGAATGTGCACTGTCTGTGTGTGTGAATGTGCACTGTGTGTGTGTGTGTGAATGTGCACTGTGTGTGCGTGTGTGAATGTGCACTGTCTGTGTGTGTGAATGTGCACTGTGTGTGTGTGTGTGAATGTGCACTGTGTGTGAGTGTGTGTGTGTGAATGTGCACTGTGTGTGTGTGTGAATGTGCACTGTCTGTGTGTGTGAATGTGCACTGTGTGTGTGTATGTGAATGTGCACTGTGTGTGTGTGTGTGAATGTGCACTGTGTGTGTGTGTGTGAATGTGCACTGTGTGTGAGTGTGTGTGTGTGAATGTGCACTGTGTGTGTGTGTGTGTGAATGTGCACTGTCTGTGTGTGTGAATGTGCACTGTGTGTGTGTGTGTGAATGTGCACTGTGTGTGTGTGTGTGTGAATGTGCACTGTGTGTGTGTGTGTGAATGTGCACTGTGTGTGTGTTAATGTGCACTGTGTGTGTGTGTGTGTGTGTGTGAATGTGCACTGTCTGTGTGTGTGTGAATGTGCACTGTGTGTGTGAATGTGCACTATGTGTGTGTGTGTGTGTGAATGTGCACTGTGTGTGTGTGTGTGAATGTGCACTGTCTGTGTGTGTGTGAATGTGCACTGTGTGTGTGAATGTGCACTATGTGTGTGTGTGTGTGAATGTGCACTATGTGTGTGTGTGAATGTGCACTGTGTGTGTGTGTGAATGTGCAGTGTGTGTGTGTTAATGTGCACTTCGTCTGTGTGTGAGAATGTGCGCTGTGTGTGTGTGTGAATGTGCACTGTGTGTGTGTGTGTGAATGTGCACTGTGTGTGTGTGTGTGAATGTGTACTGTGTGTGTGTGTGAATGTGCACTGTGTGTGTGAATGTGCACTGTGTGTTTGTGTGAATGTGCACTGTGTGTGTGTGTGTGAATGTGCACTGTGTGTGTGTGTGAATGTGCACTGTGTGTGTGTGTGTGAATGTGCACTGTGTGTGTGTGAATGTGCACTGTGTGTGTGTGTGAATGTGCACTGTGTGTGTGTGTGAATGTGCACTATGTGTGTGTGTGAATGTGCACTGTGTGTGTGTGTGAATGTGCACTGTGTGTGTGTGTGAATGTGCACTGTGTGTGTGTGTGAATGTGCACTGTGTGTGTGTGAATGTGCACTGTGTGTGTGTGTGTGTGTGAATGTGCACTGTGTGTGTGTGTGAATGTGCACTGTGTGTGTGAATGTGCACTGTGTGTGTGTGTGTGTGAATGTGCACTGTGTGTGTGTGTGAATGTGCACTGTGTGTGTGTGTGTGAATGTGCACTGTGTGTGTGTGTGTGAATGTGCACTGTGTGTGTATGAATGTGCACTGTGTGTGTGTGTGTGAATGTGCACTGTGTGTGTGTGTGTGAATGTGCACTGTGTGTGTGTGAATGTGCACTGTGTGTGTGTGTGAATGTGCACTGTGTGTGTGTGTGTGAATGTGCACTGTGTGTGTGTGAATGTGCACTGTGTGTGTGTGTGAATGTGCACTGTGTGTGTGTGTGTGAATGTGCACTGTGTGTGTGTGAATGTGCACTGTGTGTGTGTGTGTGAATGTGCACTGTGTGTGTGTGTGTGTGAATGTGCACTGTGTGTGTGTGTGTGTGAATGTGCACTGTGTGTGTGTGAATGTGCACTGTGTGTGTGTGTGAATGTGCACTGTGTGTGTGTGTGTGAATGTGCACTGTGTGTGTGTGTGTGAATGTGCACTGTCTGTGTGTGTGTGTGAATGTGCACTGTGTGTGTGTGAATGTGCACTGTGTGTGTGTGAATGTGCACTGTGTGTGTGTGTGTGTGTGTGAATGTGCACTGTGTGTGTGTGTGTGTGTGTGTGAATGTGCACTGTGTGTGTGTGAATGTGCACTGTGTGTGTGTGTGTGTGAATGTGCACTGTGTGTGTGTGTGTGTGAATGTTCACTGTGTGTGTGTGTGTGTGTGAATGTGCACTGTGTGTGTGTGAATGTGCACTGTGTGTGTGTGTCTGGACTTCCGGTTGCGGCTATGCGGAGCTAAGTCGCATGTTCGGCAGCTCCCGCTTGGAACGGACTTTTGGGCTCTTTTCAGGGCCCCCAACGGCATTTTTACGACATTTCCCGGTGTGGGAAGAAGACTGTAACATTCCCCCGAGTGTGTGGCTTGGACCAGGAGCGGGGCGACTAAAAATGTGGTGGTGAACCCAAAGAAAGTGCGAGGGAAGAAGAGCAAGATGGCGGCGAGCGGGGACCAGGCAGCGTGGAGGCAGTGGGCGCAGGAGCAGCAGGAGGTTATCCAGCACTGCTCCAGGGAGCTCAAAGCGGACCTGCTGGAGCCGATGAAGGCTTCTATCGATAAGCTGCTGGAGACCCAGACGGCACAGGGGGTGGCGATCCGCGAGGTCCGACAAAAGATCTCTGTCAATGAGGACGAGATCTTGGGCCTGGCGGTAAAGGTGGAGGCGCACGAGGCGCTCCACAAGAAATGACAGGAGCCGTTCGAGGAGATGGAGAATCGGTCGAGGCGGAAGAATCTGCGGATCCTGGGCCTCCTGGAGGGGCTGGAGGGGCCGGACGTGGGGGCCTATGCGGTCACCATGTTAAACTCGCTGATGGGAGCGGGGTCCTTCCAGGGGCCCCTGGAGCTGGAAGGGGCCCATAGAGTGTTGGCGAGGAGGCCCAAGGCTAACGAGCCTCCGCGGGCGGTGCTGGTGCGGTTTCATCGGGGAACCGGGTTGCTGCTGGTATGGTCAAGGGGGAGCTGGAGCGAGTGGGGGGGGTTGAGACAGGGGTATGCCGCCGTGGGGAACGGGCTGGGTGTGGGGTGCGGGCGCGTGGCTGGCCGAGGAGGGGTCATGGCTAGTCGGTGGGGGAGGGGGGCAGGTAGCCCCCTAATCCGGCTGATAACCTGGAATGTAAGGGGACTGAATGGGCCGGTTAAGCGGGCCCGCGTGTTCGCGCACCTGAAGGGGCTGAAGGCGGATGTGTTTATGCTCCAGGAGACACACCTGAAGGTGGCAGACCAGGTAAGACTGAGGAAAGGGTGGGTAGGTCAGGTGTTTCACTCGGGGCTAGATGCCAAAAATCGGGGGGTGGCGATCTTGGTGGGAAAGAAGGTGTTATTCGAGGCGTCGAGCATTGTGGCAGATAATGGCGGTAGGTACATAATGGTAAGTGGTAAGTTGCAGGGAGAGAGGGTGGTACTGGTCAATGTGTTTGCTCCGAACTGGGACGATGCAGGTTTTATGCGGCGTATGTTGGGTCGGATCCCAGACTTGGAAGTGGGGGGCCTGATAATGGGGGGTGACTTTAACACGGTGCTGGATCCAGCACTGGATCGCTCCAGGTCTAGGACGGGTAGGAAGCCGGCGGCGGCTAGAGTGTTGAGGGGATTTATGGACCAAATGGGAGAGGTGGACCCTTGAAGATTTGCAAGGCCGGGGGCGAGGGAATTTGAAATGAAATGAAATGAAATGAATTGAAAATCGCTTATTGTCACAAGTAGGCTTCAAATCAAGTTACTGTGAAAAGCCCCTAGTCGCCACATTCCGGCGCCTGTTCGGGGAGGCTGGTACGGGAATTTTCATTCTTCTCGCATGTTCATAAGACCTATTCCCGGATCGACTTTTTTATTATGAGCAGGGCGCTGATAGCGAGAGTAGAGGATACCGAGTACTCGGCGATAGCCATTTCGGATCACGCCCTGCATTGGGTAGACCTAGAGCTGGGGGAGGAGAGGGACCAGCGCCCGTTGTGGCGCTTGGAGGTGGGGCTGTTGGCGGACGAGGAGGTGAGTGAGCGGGTCCGAGGAAGCATAGAGAGATACCTGGAGGCCAACGATAACGGGCAGGTCTGAGTGGGGATGGTCTGGGAGGCCCTGAAGGCGGTGGTTAGGGGAGAGCTGATCTCCATTAGGGCCCACAAGGAGAGGAGAGAACAGAGGGCGTGGGAGTGGCTGATGGGGGAGATGGTGAGGGTAGACAGGAGGTATGTGGAGGTGCCGGAGGAGGGACTGTTGAGGGAGAGGCGTAGCCTCCAGGCCGAATTCGACCTGTTGACCACCAGGAAGGCGGAGGTGCAGTGGAGGAAGGCCCAGGGGGCGGTCTACGAGTATGGGGAAAAGGCAAACCGGATGCTGGCGCATCAGCTTCGGAAGCGGGACGCAGCTAGGAAGATCGGGGGAGTTAAGGACAGGGGAGGGAGTGTGGTGCGGAGTGGGGTTGGCATCAATGGGGTCTTCAGGGACTTTTATGAGGAACTGTATCGGTCCGAGCCCCCACGGGAGGAGGGAGGGATGGGTCACTTTCTGGACCAATTGAGGTTCCCGAAGGTGGAGGAGGGACTGGTGGAGGGACTGGGGGCCCCGATTGGGCTGGAGGAGCTGATCAAAGGGACAGGAAGCATGCAGGCGGGGAAGGCACCGGGGCCGGACGGTTTCCCGGTCGAGTTCTATAAAAAATATATGGACCTGTTGGGCCCGCTGTTAGTTAGGACCTTCAATGAGGCAAGGGAGGGGGGGGCTTTGCCCCCGACGATGTCCCGGGGACTGATCTCCTTGATCCTGAAGCGGGACAAGGATCCCCTGCAATGTGGGTCTTAATGAAATGAAAAATGAAAATCGCTTATTGTCACAAGTAGGCTTCAAATGAAGTTACTGTGAAGCCCCTAGTCGCCACATTCCGGCGCCTGTTCGGGGAGGCTGGTACAGGAATTGAACCGTGCTGCTGGCCTGTCTTGGTCTGATTTAAAAGCCAGCGAGTGTGCTAAACCAGCCCCTGTAGGGTTACAGGCCGATTTCCTTGCTAAATGTAGATGCCAAGGTGCTGGCGAAGGTCTTAACCACGAGAATTGAGGATTGTGTGCCGCAGATCATCCACGAAGACCAGACGGGTTTCTTGAAGGGGAGGCAGTTGAACGCGAATGTGCGGAGGCTCCTGAACGTTATCATGATGCCGGCGAGGGAGGGGGAGGCGGAGATAGTGCCAGCGATGGACGCTGAAAAGGCCTTCGATAGGGTAGAGTGGGGGTACTTGTGGGAGGTGAAGAGGTTCGGGTTTGGGGAGGGGTTTGTCAGGTGGGTTAGGCTGTTGTACGAGGCCCCGATGGCGAGTGTGGCCACGAACACGAGGAGGTCTGAGTACTTTTGGTTGCATCGAGGGACGAGGCAGGGGTGTCCCCTGTCCCCCCTGCTCTTCGCACTGGCGATTGAACCCCTGGCTATGGCACTGAGGGAGTCGAGGAACTGGAGGGGGTTGGTGCGGGGTGGAGAGGAGCATAGGGTGTCGCCCTATGCGGACGACTTGCTGCTGTATGTGGCGGACCCGGTGGGGGGAATGCCAGAGGTAATGAGGATCCTCAGGGAGTTCGGGGATTTCTCAGGGTACAAGCTCAACATGGGGAAGAGCGAGTTGTTCGTGGTTCACCCAGGGGACCAGGAGAGGGGGATTGGCGAGCTCCCACTAAAAAGGGCGGAGAGGAGCTTCAGGTATTTGGGGGTCCAGGTGGCCAGGAGCTGGGGGGCCCTGCATAGACTTAATTTCACGAGGCTGGTGGAGCAAATGGAGGAGGAGTTTAAGAGATGGGACGCGTTGCCGCTGTCCCTGGAGGGTAGGGTGCAGTCAGTCAAGATGACAGTGCTCCCAAGGTTTTTGTTCCTGTTCCAGTGCCTCCCCGTGTTTATCCCGAAGGCCTTCTTTAGGAGGGTCAACAGGAGCATAACGGGGTTTGTGTGGGCGCGAGAGACTCCGAGGGTGAGAAGGGTGTTCCTGTAGCGGAGTAGGGATGGGGGGGGCTGGCACTGCCCAACCTCTGTGGGTACTACTGGGCCGCCAATGTGGCGATGGTGCGCAAGTGGGTGATGGAGGGGGAGGGGGCTGCATGGAAGAGGCTGGAGACGGCGTCTTGTGAGGGCAGTAGAGGCTCCTTCATTAAATGTTTTTAAGATAAAGATAGATAGTTTTTTGAAGAATAAAGGGATTAAGGGTTATGGTGTTCGGGCCGGAAAGTGGAGCTGAGTCCACAAAAGATCAGCCATGATCTCATTGAATGGTGGAGCAGGCTCGAGGGGCCAGATGGCCTACTCCTGCTCCTAGTTCTGATGTTCTTATGAGGGTACAAGTCTGGAGGCGCTGGCAACGGCGCCGCTGCCGCTCCCTCCAAGGAGGTATACCACGAGCCCGGTGGTGGCGGCTACCCTCAAAATCTGGGGGCAGTGGAGGCGGCACAGGGGGAAAGAGCACCCTACCTAACCCCACACCTCCACCCTATCCCCGTAACCCAGTAACCCCACCCAACATTTAGACACTATGGGGAAATTCTGCATGACGAATCCACCTAACCTGCACATCTTTGGACTGTGGGAGGAAACCGGAGCACCCGGAGGAAACCCACGCACACACGGGGAGGATGTGCAGACTCCGCACAGTCAGTGACCCCAGCCAGGAATCAAACCTGGGACCCTGGAGCTGTGAAGCAACAGTGCTAACCACTGTGCCACCGTGCTGCCCGGGGGGGGGGGGGGGGGGAGGGAGGAGAGAACATTTCAGGACAATGATATTCTGCAGAACTGGGCAAAGTTAGAAATGCAATAAGTTTAATGCAGGTGAAAGTGGAGAGGGTGTAAAAGAAAGAAACAGCGAGTGGTAATGGATGGAAAGTATTCCGCCTGGAGGTCGGTGACCAGTGGAGTCCCGCAAGGATCTGTTCTGGGACCTCTGCTCTTTGTGTTTTTTATAAATGACTTGGATGAGGAAGTAGAAGGGTGGGTTAGTAAGTTTGCCGACAACACAAAGGTTGGGGGAGTTGTAGATAGTGTTGAGGGTTGTTGCTGGTTACAACAGGACATTGACAGGATGCAGAGCTGGGCTGAGAAGTGGCAGATGGAGTTCGAACCGAGATAAATGTGATGTGATTCATTTTGGAAGGTCGAATTTGAATGCTGAATACAGGGTTAAAGGCAGGATTCTTGGAAGTGTGGAGGAACAGAGGGATCTTGGGGTCCACGTACATAGATCCCTCAAAGCTGCCACCCAGGTTGATAGGGTTGTTAAGAAGACATATAGTGTGTTGGCTTTCATTAACAGGGGCATTGAGTTTAAGAGCCGCAAGGTTTTGCTGCAGCTTTATAAAACCCTGGTTAGACCACACTTGGAATATTGTGTACAGTTCTGGTCGCCTCATTATAGGAAGGTTGTGGGTGCTTTGGAGAGGGTGCAGAGGAGATTTACCAGGATGCTGCCTGGACTGGAGGGCATGTCTTATGAAGAAAGGTTGAGGGAGCTAGGGCTTTACTCACTGGAGTGAAGAAGGAAGAGAGGTGACTTGATAGAGGTGTACAAGGTGATGAGAGGCAAGGATAGAGTGGATAGCTAGAGACTTTTCCCCAGGGTGGAAATGGCTGTCACGAGGGGACATAATTTTAAGGTGATTGGAGGAAGGTATGGGGGAGATGTCAGGGTTCTTTACACAGAGAGTGGTGGGTGTGTGGAATGCGCTGCCAGCAGAGGTGGTGGAGTCAGAGTCATTCTGGACATTGAAGCGACTCTTGGACAGGCTCATGGACAGCAGTAAATTGAAGGGGTGTAGGTGTGGTGAACCACTGTATTAGGGGATGGAAGGTAGGACCTGCACTACAGGTTCGCCGGTAGCTCCTGCCGGCTGGCTCCGCCCACGGAGAACTGTATAAATATGCATGACCTCCAGTGCCCTGCCACTTCGCCAGCTGCAGCAGGAGGCCTCGCATCTGACTGTAATAAAGCCACAGTTGTACCCAATCTGCGTCTTTGTGCAATTGATTGCGCATCAATAGGTTAGGTTGATCTTAAGTTTAGGATAAATGGTCGGCACAACATCGTGGGCCGAAGGGCCTGTCCTGTGCTGTACTGTTCTATGTTCTAATACACAAGCCCTGTGACATGGGAAACAATAAATAGCAGAGGCCAGGATTTAATCTGTCTCCCCGCCGAGTTGTGAGGCGGGAAGGGTAGGATTCTCTCTGTGATGCTGCCCTCCTGATCTGGGCCTCAGAGGGGAAGCCCGCCCTTGCCCCAGGTAAGGCCCCTTAAGTGGCCTTTCGGGAAGCTGAAATTGAACTCAGATCCCGTGTGGGAGGACTGGGGGTGTGTGTGATCTGGGTGAATGAAGCCCTGTTCTGACTGAAGGCACTGTCTCCTGTGGGCCCTGTCATCTCTTGATCTTCCTCTACCCCAACCTATGCCCCAAGACCCTAATCCCCTCCCCCGTGACCTTCCCTCTTGACCATCATTTATCTTTCCTTCAGTTCCTGGCACTTGGCTCCAGGCAGCTAGCTGCAGTGTCTCATCTGGCAACTGCAGCGCTGTTCCTGGAATGACTGGAGTGCTGCCAGCCAATCGGATTGGCAGCTCTCCAAGGTGGGACTTCCACCTGGCGATGGGGAAGAATTAATTTTTTTAAAATGCTGTACCTTTGTGTACCGTGGGTGCACACGAGTGTGTACGTGCTGTTGTACCTGTGTGTACCGTGGGTGCACACGAGTGTGTACGTGCTGTTGTACCTGTGTGTACCGTGGGTGCACACGAGTGTGTACGTGCTGTTGTACCTGTGTGTACCGTGGGTGCACACGAGTGTGTACGTGCTGTTGTACCTGTGTGTACCGTGGGTGCACACGAGTGTGTACGTGCTGTTGTACCTGTGTGTACCGTGGGTGCACACGAGTGTGTACGTGCTGTTGTACCTGTGTGTACCGTGGGTGCACACGAGTGTGTACGTGCTGTTGTACCTGTGTGTTGTAGGTGGCAGCTGCAGTGTTAGGCTGTGTACATGTCTGCATATGCAGAATGTGTGTATCTATGACAGGTGTATATCATCAATATTGTTTATCAGAAATGCAAGAAAACTGAAGAATTGTGAGCACTTCCTTCTTAATTATCGTTAGAATTCTTTTTAGGATTCAGTTGAAATGAGTCTCGAGCTGAATGCAAAACAATTCTTCAAATGCTTCAGTGTTCACCAACAGCTTCCCATCAATAATGTACGATTAGAATAGGGCGGGAAAGAAGGAGGGGAGAGAGGGAGGGCACTGCCGAGGGGATACTGGTGGAAATCTAGCATTGCAAAATTATACTCTGCACATCCAATTCAGTTTAAACCAAGCCTGCACCAGTGCACTACACAGACATTCAGAGATCAATACACAATAATTAGTGTCAAAAATGTAGATTAATCCACAAAATTACTGAAGACCGGCCTTCACAGAATAAACAAAAAGAAACATGAGACAGGCTTGACCTGTGAGCAGGGCTCCCTGTTTGAAGTGTCTGATACCGAGTCCAGGGCCAGGCAGGACCAGGATTGTTGCAACCAAACCCACAGCACAATTGCTGGAACTTCAGATATATCTGACCAATGAAAGCTACATAAATGTCTGTGCAGAGTCTGCACGTTCTCCCTGTGTCTGCGTGGGTTTCCTCCGGGTGCTCCGGTTTCCTCCCACAAGTCCCGAAAGACGTGCTGTTGGGTGAATTGGACATTCTGAATTCTCCCTCAGTGTACCCGAACAGGTGCCGGAATGTGGTGACTAGGGGCTTTTCACAGTAACTTCATTGCAGTGTTAATGTAAGCCTACTTGTGACAATAATAAAGATTATTAAATGGCACCAATCACAGACCAGAAGAAATCAGGATCAGACCCCCCCCCCCCAGGTTGGTCACTGTGGGGTATACCCTGCCCATTTCAGAATCTCTACAGTGTAGAAGGAGGCCATCAGGTCAGCACTGGCCCTGTGAAAGAGCACCCCACCAAGGCCACTTCCCCACCCTATCCCCGGAACCCCACCGAGGGGACATTTATCACGGCCAATCCACCTAACCTGCACATCTTTGGACTGTGGGAGGAAACCCGGAGGAAACCCACGCACACACGTGGAGAAAGTGCAGACTCCGCACAGACAGTGACCCAAGCCTGAATCGAACCCGGGTCCATGGTGCTGGAGGCAGCAGTGCTAACCACTGTGTCACTGTGCCACCCTCCTGACCCCCTGGGTTGGTCACTGTGGGGTTACCCTGCCCATTTCAGGCTCGCTCCTAGACTGACCGACCCCCCCCCCCAACCCCCCACCCCGAGTTGGTCACTGTGGGGTTACCCTGCCCATTTCAGACTCTCTCCTATACTGTCTCAGGACACCAGAGTGTCTCCTGGAGAACAAGAAACTCAAATAAGGGCAACAGTTTGGAAAAGAGCGCCCAGCCCTGCTGTTGAGTTAGATTTGTGAGTGTGATAAAACAGCCAGTTTTATTCTTCAATCACCAAGAATATCACGGATCAATTGAAATTAGTCGATTTCGGTGGGAGAATCAGCTGGTGAGTCAGTTTCAGCGGGAGCAGTGCGGAAGTGGCTGCTGGGAGGTAAGTCTGTCCTTTAAAAGCACTTGTCTTTGCAGGGGCAGGCCAGTCGATTTCGGCGGCGTGAGAACAGCTGGTGAGTCAGTTTCAGCGGGAGTATTGCGGAAGGAGGTTGCTGGGAGGTAAGTCAACCTTTAAAAGCACTTGTCTTTGCAGGGGCAGGCCAGTCGATTTCGGCGGGAGAATCAGCCGGTGAGTCAATTTCAGTGGGAGCAGTGCGGAAGTGGTTGCTGGGAGGTAAGTCTGTCCTTTAAAAGCACTTGTCTTTGCAGGGGCAGGCCAGTCGATTTCGGCGGGAGTGGAGCTGGCTGGTTAGTCAATTTCAGCAGGAGCTGAGAATTTTTTTTTAAAATTAGTGTTTTAGGCGGGAACAGGAAGTCGACCCGCGGACGTCTGGGAAGACCCTCACCAATAAATTCTGGTGGAGAGGAAACCCGAGACACTACACGTGTAGTGTCTCCCACCCGCCCTCCTCCTCTAACCTAATAATAAAACCCATTGGTCTGAGGTAAGTACCATATTTTATTATATTATTATTATTTTTTATAAAAAATTTAGTTGTTAGCCAGATCTTGGTAGATAGTTGGAGGAATGGCAGGGAAGGGAGTGCAATGTTCCTCCTGCAGGATGTTTGAGGTGAGGGATGCAGTTAGTGTCCCTGCTGATTTTACCTGCGGGAAGTGCTGCCATCTCCAGCTCCTCGAAGACCGAGTTAGGGAACTGGAGCTGGAGTTGGAAGAACTTCGGATCATTTGGGAGGCAGAGGGGGACATAGATAGCAGCTTCAGGGAATTAGTTACACCAAAGATTGGAGATAGGTGGGTAACTGTAAGAGGGACTGGGAAAAAGCAGTCAGTGCAGGGATCCCCTGCGGTCGTTCCCCTGAGAAACAAGTATACCGCTTTGGATACTTGTGGGCGGGGGGACTTACCAGGGGTAAGCCATGGGGTACGGGACTCTGGCACGGAGTCTGTCCCTGTTGCTCAGAAGGGAAGGGGGGAGAGGAGCAGAGCATTAGTAATTGGGGACTCTATAGTCAGGGGCACAGATAGGAGATTTTGTGGGAGCGTGAGAGACTCACGTTTGGTATGTTGCCTCCCAGGTGCAAGGGTACGTGATGTCTCGGATCGTGTTTTCCGGGTCCTTTGGGGGGAGGGGGAGCAGCCCCAAGTCGTGGTCCACATTGGCACTAACGACATAGGTAGGAAAGGGGATAAGGATGTCAGGCAGGCTTTCAGGGAGCTAGGATGGAAGCTCAGAACTAGAACAAACAGAGTTGTTATCTCTGGGTTGTTGCCCGTGCCACGTGATAGTGAGATGAGGAATAGGGAGAGAGAGCATTTAAACACGTGGCTACAGGGATGGTGCAGGCGGGAGGGATTCAGATTTCTGGATAACTGGGGCTCTTTCTGGGGAAGGTGGGACCTCTACAGACAGGATGGTCTACATCTGAACCTGAGGGGCACAAATATCCTGGGGGGGAGATTTGTTAGTGCTCTTTGGGGGGGGTTAAACTAATGCAGCAGGGGCATGGGAACCTGGATTGTAGTTTTAGGGTAAGGGAGAATGAGCGTATAGAGGTCAGGAGCACAGATTTGACGTCGCAGGAGGGGGCCAGTGTTCAGGTAGGTGGTTTGAAGTGTGTCTACTTCAATGCCAGGAGTATACGAAACAAGGTAGGGGAACTGGCAGCATGGGTTGGTACCTGGGACTTCGATGTTGTGGCCATTTCGGAGACATGGATAGAGCAGGGACAGGAATGGATGTTTCAGGTTCCGGGGTTTAGGTGTTTTAGGAAGCTCAGAGAAGGAGGCAAAAGAGGGGGAGGTGTGGCGCTGCTAGTCAAGAGCAGTATTACGGTGGCGGAGAGGATGCTAGATGGGGACTCTTCTTCCGAGGTAGTATGGGCTGAAGTTAGAAACAGGAAAGGAGAGGTCACCCTGTTGGGAGTTTTTTATAGGCCTCCTAATAGTTCTAGGGATGTAGAGGAAAGGATGGTGAAGATGATTCTGGATATGAGCGAAAGTAACAGGGTAGTTATTATGGGAGACTTTAGCTTTCCAAATATTGACTGGAAAAGATATAATTCGAGTACAATAGATGGGTTGTTTTTTGTACAGTGTGTGCAGGAGGGTTTCCTGAAACAATATGTTGACAGGCCAACAAGAGGCGAGGCCACGTTGGATTTGGTTTTGGGTAATGAACCAGGCCAGGCGTTGGATTTGGAGGTAGGAGAGCACTTTGGGGACAGTGACCACAATTCGGTGACGTTTACGTTAATGATGGAAAGGGATAAGTATACACCGCAGGGCACGAGTTATAGCTGGGGGAAGGGCAATTATGATGCCATTAGACGTGACTTGGGGGGGGATAAGGTGGAGAAGTAGGCTGCAAGTGTTGGGCACACTGGATAAGTGGGGCTTGTTCAAGGATCAGCTACTTTGTGTTCTTGATAAGTATGTACCGGTCAGACAGGGAGGAAGGCGTCGATCGAGGGAACCGTGGTTTACCAAGGAAGTGGAATCTCTTGTTAAGAGGAAGAAGGAGGCCTATGTGAAGATGAGGTGTGAAGTTTCAGTTGGGGCGATGGATAGTTACAAGGTAGCAAGGAAGGATCTAAAGAGAGAGCTAAGACGAGCAAGGAGGGGACATGAGAAGTATTTGGCAGGAAGGATCAAGGAAAACCCAAAAGCTTTCTATAGGTATGTCAGGAATAAGCGAATGACTAGGGAAAGAGTAGGACCAGTCAAGGACAGGGATGGGAAATTGTGTGTGGAGTCTGAAGAGATAGGCGAGATACTAAATGAATATTTTTCGTCAGTATTCACTCAGGAAAAAGATAATGTTGTGGAGGAGAATGCTGAGCCCCAGGCTAATAGAATAGATGGCATTGAGGTACGTAGGGAAGAGGTGTTGGCAATTCTGGACAGGCTGAAAATAGATAAGTCCCCGGGACCTGATGGGATTTATCCTAGGATTCTCTGGGAGGCCAGGGAAGAGACTGCTGGACCTTTGGCTTTGATTTTTATGTCATCATTGGCTACAGGAATAGTGCCAGAGGACTGGAGGACAGCAAATGTGGTCCCTTTGTTCAAAAAGGGGAGCAGAGACAACCCCGGCAACTATAGACCGGTGAGCCTCACGTCTGTAGTGGGTAAAGTCTTGGAGGGGATTATAAGAGACAAGATTTATAATCATCTAGATAGGAATAATATGCTCAGGGATAGTCAGCATGGCTTTGTGAAGGGTAGGTCATGCCTCACAAACCTTATTGAGTTCTTTGAGAAGGTGACTGAACAGGTAGATGAGGGTAGAGCAGTTGATGTGGTGTTTATGGATTTCAGCAAAGCGTTTGATAAGGTTCCCCACGGTAGGCTATTGCAGAAAATACGGAGGCTGGGGATTGAGGGTGATTTAGAGATGTGGATCAGAAATTGGCTAGCTGAAAGAAGACAGAGAGTGGTGGTTGATGGGAAATGTTCAGAATGGAGTACAGTCACAAGTGGAGTACCACAAGGATCTGTTCTGGGGCCGTTGCTGTTTGTCATTTTTATCAATGACCTAGAGGAAGGCGCAGAAGGGTGGGTGAGTAAATTTGCAGACGATACTAAAGTCAGTGGTGTTGTCGATAGTGTGGAAGGATGTAGCAGGTTACAGAGGGATATAGATAAGCTGCAGAGCTGGGCTGAGAGGTGGCAAATGGAGTTTAATGTAGAGAAGTGTGAGGTGATTCACTTTGGAAGGAATAACAGGAATGCGGAATATTTGGCTAATGGTAAAGTTCTTGAAAGTGTGGATGAGCAGAGGGATCTAGGTGTCCATGTACATAGATCCCTGAAAGTTGCCACCCAGGTTGATAGGTTGTGAAGAAGGCCTATGGAGTGTTGGCCTTTATTGGTAGAGGGATTGAGTTCCGGAGTCAGGAGGTCATGTTGCAGCTGTACAGAACTCTGGTTCGGCTGCATTTGGAGTATTGCGTACAGTTCTGGTCACCGCATTATAGGAAGGACGTGGAGGCTTTGGAGCGGGTGCAGAGGAGATTTACCAGGATGTTGCCTGGTATGGAGGGAAAATCTTATGAGGAAAGGCTGATGGACTTGAGGTTGTTTTCGTTGGAGAGAAGAAGGTTAAGAGGAGACTTAATAGAGGCATACAAAATGATCAGGGGGTTAGATAGGGTGGATAGTGAGAGCCTTCTCCCGCGGATGGAAATGGCTGGCACGAGGGGACATAACTTTAAACTGAGGGGTAATAGATATAGGACAGAGGTCAGAGGTAGGTTCTTTACGCAAAGAGTAGTGAGGCCGTGGAATGCCCTACCTGCTACAGTAGTGAACTCGCCAACATTGAGGGCATTTAAAAGTTTATTGGATAAACATATGGATGATAATGGCATAGTGTAGGTTAGGTGGCTTTTGTTTCGGTGCAACATCGTGGGCCGAAGGGCCTGTACTGCGCTGTATTGTTCTATGTTCTATGTTCTATGTTCTAGTTAAGGTCAGAATGAAACTTTCCAAATTGTTGCAGATTGTGATGTGTGAGGGGACATGCTGGTTACCTTGTGATTATGAATGGGCGTTAATTATATTAAAAGACCTCACTTCCACAAGTGTCAACTGGCCATTATTGCTCAGCAACCTGATCGTACAATCCCCCAGGGAGCCTGAGCTTCAGCGAAGCCTGTCCATGCTCTCGGGTAAGCAGTACATTGAAAGATCGTCTCCATAACAAAGCACCACTAAGCTGTAAGGATTATGTCTGATATGCTTCTACCAGTGGAAAGACCAGCTGTGCGATTGCTGACATTGTGCAGGAGATGGTTGACAGGGCACACGGACACAGGGGCTGTCGCTGCACCCATTCCACAAGGAACTAATGAGGCTGGATGAGAAACCAGAATCTCTGCAATTCAACGAAGCATTGGGCTGGCCCGTCTTCCGCTCCTGTTAGAACACACACAGATCTGGGAACTTCATCTCGTAAACTGGCACCGAACGGGTCTGCGTCTGCCCATAACCAGCCGTGATCGTGCCTGATGGGCTGGGGGGTGGTCTAGAAATAACAAAAGACAAGTTGAATGAATGGATCAACAGTTGTTCTCTGACATTATGTGGATCACAATACCAATCAATACAGATCTGGTGGTCTCGGCTGTACAGCTGCACCAAACACAAGAGATCAAAGTAAATCTACGCGGTACACACGAGTATGGTTCTGCAATGTTTTCAGGGAAAGAACCTTGAAATGCTCAGTTTAAATCGAATCAGAGACAATTAGACGTGTTTATGGGAAAAAAAGTGTCACGAATGTAGGACTTTAGAAGATAGATGTTTTAAAATGTCTCTTGTAATTTATCACAGAATCATAGAATTTACAGTGCAGGAGGCCATTCGGCCCATCGGGTTTGCACCGGCCCTTGGAAAGAGCGCCCTACCCAAGGTCCACACCTCCACCCTATCCCCGTAACCCCACCTAACCTTTTTGGACACTGAGGGCAATTTATCACAGCCAATCCACCTAACCTGCACATCTTTGGACTGTGGGAGGAAACCGGAGCACCCGGAGGAAACCCACGCAGCCACGGGGAGAACGTGCAGACTCCACACAGACAGTGACCCAGCAGGGAATCGAACCTGGGACCCTGGAGCTGTGAAGTAGCTGTGTTAACCACTGTGCTACCGTGATGCCCTTTAATTTAGAATTTTCTGAATAGGGGGCTGGTGGTCATCATAGAGGCGTGGTTGCAGGGGGTTCAGGACTGGCATTTAAACATCCAGGGATTCACAACCTATCGAAAAGACAGAGAGGTGGGCAGAGGGGGCGGGGTTGCCTTGTTAATTAGGAATGAAATTAAATCAATAGCACTAAACGACATAGGGTCAGATGATGTGGAGTCTGTGTGGGTAGAGTTGAGGAACCACAAAGGCAAAAAAAACATAATGGGAGTTATGTACAGGCCTCCTAACAGTGGTCAGGACCAGGGGCACAAAATGCACCACGAAATAGAAAGTGCATGTCAGAAAGGCAAGGTCACAGTGATCATGGGGGACTTCAATATGCAGGTGGACTGGGTAAATAATGCTGCCAGTGGACCCAAGGAAAGGGAATTCATTGAATGTTTACAGGAGGGCTTTTTGGAACAGCTTGTGATGGAGCCCACGAGGGAACAGGCCATTCTGGACTTAGTGTTATGTAATGAGCCAGACTTGATTAAAGATCTTAAAGTAAGGGAACACTTAGGAGGCAGTGATCATAATATGGTAGAATTCAGTCTGCAATTTGAAAGAAAGAAGGTAGAATCAGATGTAAAGGTGTTACAGTTAAATAAAGGTAACTACAGGGGCATGAGGGAGGAACTGACAAAAATCGTCTGGGAGCAGAGCCTAGTGGGAAAGACAGTAGAACAGCAATGGCAGGAGTTTCTGGGAGTAATTGAGGACACAGTACAGAGGTTCATCCCAAAGAAAAGAAAGGTTATCAGAGGGGGGATTAGGCAGCCATGGCTGACAAAGGAAGTCAGGGAATGCATCAAAGCAAAAGAGAAAGCCTATAATGTGGCAAAGAGTAGTGGGAAGTCAGAAGATTGGGAAGGCTACAAAAACAAACAGAGGATAACAAAGAGAGAAATAAGGAAAGAGAGGATCAAATATGAAGGTAGGCTAGCCAGTAACATTAGGAAGGTTTCTTTAAATACATTAAAAACAAACGGGAGGCAAAAGTAGACATTGGGCCGCTCCAAAATGACGCTGGTAATCTAGTGATGGGAGACAAGGAAATAGCTGAGGAACTAAATAAGTACTTTGCATCAGTCTTCGCAGTAGAAGACCAACAATTCAGGAGAGTCAGGGGGCAGAGTTGAATATGGTAGCCATCACAAAGGAGAAAGTGCTAAAAGGTCTAAAAATTGATAAATCTCCAGGCCCAGGTGGGCTACATCCTAGAGTTCCAAAGGAGATAGCTGAAGAAATAGTGGAGGCGTTAGTTATGATCTTTCAAAAGTCACTGGAGTCAGGTAAAGTCCCAGAGGATTGGAAAATCGCTGTTGTAACCCCCCTGTTCAAGAAGGGAACAAGAAAAAAGATGGAAAATTATAGGCCAATTAGCTTAACCTCGGTTGTTGGCAAGATTCCAGAATCCATCGTTAACATAGAACATAGAAAATACAGCACAGAACAGGCCCTTCGGCCCACGATGTTGTGCCGAACCTTTGTCCTAGATTAATCATAGATTATCATTGAATTTACAGTGCAGAAGGAGGCCATTCGGCCCTTTGAGTCTGCACCGGCTCTTGGAAAGAGCACCATACCCAAACTCAACACCTCCACCCAACACCAAGGGCAATTTGGACATTAAGGGCAATTTATCATTGGCCAATTCACCTAACCCGCACATCTTTGGACTGTGGGAGGAAACCGGAGCACCCGGAGGAAACCCACGCAGACACGGGGAGGACGTGCAGACTCCGCACAGACAGTGACCCAAGCCGGAATTGAACCTGGGACCCTGGAGCTGTGAAGCAATTGTGCTATCCACAATGCTACCGTGCTGCCCTTAAGAACAAATAAATCTACACTATATCATTTTACCGTCATCCATGTACCTATCCAATAGCTGCTTGAAGGTCCCTAATGTTTCCGACTCAACTACTTCCACAGGCAGTGCATTCCATGCCCCCACTACTCTCTGGGTAAAGAACCTACCTCTGATATCCCTCCTATATCTTCCACCTTTCACCTTAAATTTATGTCCCCTTGTAATGGTGTGTTCCACCCGGGGAAAAAGTCTCTGACTGTCTACTCTATCTATTCCCCTGATCATCTTATAAACCTCTATCAAGTCGCCCCTCATCCTTCTCCGCTCTAATGAGAAAAGGCCTAGCACCCTCAACCTTTCCTCGTAAGACCTACTCTCCATTCCAGGCAACATCCTGGTAAATCTTCTTTGCACCTTTTCCAGAGCTTCCACATCCTTCCTAAAATGAGGCGACCAGAACTGTACACAGTACTCCAAATGTGGCCTTACCAAAGTTTTGTACAGCTGCATCATCACCTCACGGCTCTTAAATTCAATCCCTCTGTTAATGAACGCGAGCACACCATAGGCCTTCTTCACAGCTCTATCCACTTGAGTGGCAACTTTCAAAGATGTATGAACATAGACCACAAGATCTCTCTGCTCCTCCACATTGCCAAGAACTCTACCGTTAACCCTGTATTCCGCATTCATATTTGTCCTTCCAAAATGGACAACCTCACACTTTTCAGGGTTAAACTCCATCTGCCACTTCTCAGCCCAGCTCTGCATCCTATCTATGTCTCTTTGCAGCCGACAACAGCCCTCCTTACTATCCACAACTCCACCAATCTTCGTATCGTCTGCAAATTTACTGACCCACCCTTCAACTCCCTCATCCAAGTCATTAATGAAAATCACAAACAGCAGAGGACCCAGAACTGATCCCTGCGGTACGCCACTGGTAACTGGGATCCAGGCTAAATATTTGCCATCCACCACCACTCTCTGACTTCTATCGGTTAGCCAGTTCGTTATCCAACTGGCCAAATTTCCCACTATCCCATGCCTCCTTACTTTCTGCATAAGCCTACCATGGGGAACTTTATCAAATGCCTTACTAAAATCCATGTACACTACATCCACTGCTTTACCTTCATCCACATGCTTGGTCACCTCCTCAAAGAATTCAATAAGATTTGTAAGGCAAGACCTACCCCTCACAAATCCGTGCTGACTATCCCTAATCAAGCAGTGTCTTTCCAGATGCTCAGAAATCCTATCCTTCAGTACCCTTTCCATTACTTTGCCTACCACCGAAGTAAGACTAACTGGCCTGTAATTCCCAGGGTTATCCCTAGTTCCTTTTTTGAACAGGGGCACGACATTCGCCACTCTCCAATCCCCTGGTACCACCCCTGTTGACAGTGAGGACGAAAAGATCATTGCCAACGGCTCTGCAATTTCATCTGTTGCTTCCCATAGAATCCTTGGATATATCCCGTCAGGCCCGGGGGACTTGTCTATCCTCAAGTTTTTCAAAATGCCCAACACATCTTCCTTCCTGACAAGTATTTCCTCGAGCTTACCAATCTGTTTCACACTGTCCTCTCCAACAATATCGCCCCTCTCATTTGTAAATACAGAAGAAAAATACTCATTCAAGACCTCTCCTATCTCTTCAGACTCAATACACAATCTCCCGCTACTGTCCTTGATCGGACCTACCCTCGCTCTAGTCATTCTCATATTTCTCACATATGTGTAAAAGGCCTTGGGGTTTTCCTTGATCCTACCCGCCAAAGATTGTTCATGCCCTCTCTTAGCTCTCCTAATCCCTTTCTTCAGTTCCCTCCTGGCTATCTTGTATCCCTCCAATGCCCTGTCTGAACCTTGTTTCCTCAGCCTTACATAAGTCACCTTTTTCCTCTTAACAAGACATCTAACCTCTCTTGTCAACCATGGTTCCCTCACTCGACCATCTCTTCCCTGCCTGACAGGGACATACATATCAAGGACACGTAGCACCTGTTCCTTGAACAAGTTCCACATTTCACTTGTGTCCTTCCCTGCCAGCCTATGTTCCCAACTTATGCACTTCAATTCTTGTCTGACAACATCGTATTTACCCTTCCCCCAATTGTAAACCTTGCCCTGTTGCACGTACCTATCCCTCTCCATTACTAAAGTGAAAGTCACAGAATTGTGGTCACTATCTCCAAAATGCTCCCCCACTAACAAATCTATCACTTGCCCTGGTTCATTACCCAGTACTAAATCCAATATTGCCCCTCCTCTGGTCGGACAATCTACATACTGTGTTAGAAAAGCTTCCTGGACACACTGCACAAACACCACCCCATCCAAACTATTTGATCTAAAGAGTTTCCACTCAATATTTGGGAAGTTAAAGTCGCCCATGACTACTACCCTATGACTTCTGCACCTTTCCAAAATCTGTTTCCCAATCTGTTCCTCCACATCTCTGTTACTATTGGGGGGCCTATAGAAAACTCCTAACAAGGTGACTGCTCCTTTCCTATTTCTGACTTCAACCCATACTACCTCAATAGGGTGACACTCCTCGAACTGCCTTTCTGCAGCTGTTATACTATCTCTAATTAATAATGCCACCCCCCCCACCTCTTTTACCACCCTCCCTAATCTTATTGAAACATCTATAACCAGGGACCTCCAACAACCATTTCTGCCCCTCTTCTATCCAAGTTTCCGTGATGGCCACCACATCGTAGTCCCAAGAACTGATCCATGCCTTAAGTTCACCCACCTTATTCCTGATGCTTCTTGCAAATCTCATCTTAAGGATGAGATTTCTAAATTCTTGGAAGTGCAGGGTCGGATTAGGACAAGTCAGCATGGATTTAGTAAGGGGAGGTCGTGCCTGACAAACCTGTTAGAGTTCTTTGAAGAGATAACAAATAGGTTAGACCAAGGAGAGCCAATGGATGTTATCTATCTTGACTTCCAAAAGGCCTTTGATAAGGTGCCTCACGGGAGACTGCTGAGTAAAATAAGGGCCCATGGTGTTCGAGGCAAGGTACTAACATGGATTGACGATTGGCTGTCAGGCAGAAGGCAGAGAGTTGGGATAAAAGGTTCTTTTTCGGAATGGCAACCGGTGACGAGTGGTGTCCCGCAGGGTTCAGTGTTGGGGCCACAGCTGTTCTCTTTATATATTAACGATCTAGATGACGGGACTGGGGGCATTCTGGCTAAGTTTGCCGATGATACAAAGATAGGTGGAGGGGCAGGTAGTATGGAGGAGGTGGGGAGGCTGCAGAAAGATTTAGACAGTTTCGGAGAGTGGTCCAAGAAATGGCTGATGAAATTCAACGTGGGCAAGTGTGAGGTCTTGCACTTTGGAAAAAAGAAGAGGGGCATGGACTATTTTCTAAACGGTGACAAAATTCATAATGCTGAAGTGCAAAGGGACTTGGGAGTCCTAGTCCAGGATTCTCTATGGGTAAACTTGCAGGTTGAGTCCGTAATTAAGAAAGCAAATGCAATGTTGTCATTTATCTCAAGAGGCTTGGAATATAAAAGCAGGGATGTACTTCTGAAGCTTTATAAAGCATTAGTTAGGCCCCATTTAGAATACTGTGAGCAATTTTGGGCCCCACACCTCAGGAAGGACATACTGGCACTGGAACGGGTCCAGCGGAGATTCACACGGATGATCCCAGGAATGGTAGGCCTAACATACGATGAACGTCTGAGGATCCTGGGATTATATTCATTGGAGTTTAGGAGGTTGAGGGGAGTTCTAATAGAAACTTATAAGATAATGAATGGCTTAGATAGGGTGGATGTAGGGAAGTTGTTTCCATTAGCAGGGGAGACTAGGACCCGGGGGCACAGCCTTAGAATAAAAGGGAGTCACTTTAGAACAGAGATGAGGAGAAATTTCTTCAGCCAGAGAGTGGTGGGTCTGTGGAATTCATTGCCACAGAGGGCGGTGGAGGCCGGGACATTGAGTGTCTTTAAGACAGAAGTTGATAAATTCTTGATTTCTCGAGGAATTAAGGGCTATGGAGAGAGAGCGGGTAAATGGAGTTGAAATCAGCCATGATTGAATGGTGGAGTGGACTCGATGTGCCGAATGGCCTCACTTCTGCTCCTGTGTTTTATGGTGTTAATACCTCTGTCCACGTGATCCTTTTGACACAGGGAAGGAATGCAAACCAAACCTACTGAAAATCAAATGGCAGTTTCCAGACCTTGACACAGAAAGTGGGAAAGGTTTTTGGACACTGAGGCTGAGAGAGACAATGGAATTACAGCTGTGAAGAGCAGGATGAATGGTCGATATTAACAACCTGTGAGGGTAGGTTTGTGGGAGACAATACTGGAGAGTTCAGTACTCATTTCCCAATGAGTGCACCGAGGAAAGGGCACGTTTGACTGCTCCATTGCAAAAGTGAATGCAAGTTGGAATGCAAAACAATCCTTCCATGTGGCTGCAGATTCAATGATTGAAAATATAATGTCCACAGTTGGGAAATATGCATGAGCGAGGAGGTGTGGACTTATTCCATCAAAAATTCTTTCTTGTGGGAACCAATGAAAATGTTTGCAAGCATTGCCCAGCATTTGCTCACCTTTCAAGCTTAATGCCCAAAGAGATGCATCACAGCCATCCTGTGGGATAATAGCTATCCTGATAACAAGTAGACAAGTCCCCGGGCCCGGATGGAATCTATCCCAGGTTACTGCGGGAGGCAAGGGGAGAAATAGCTGGGGTCTTAACAGCTATCTTCACATCCTCTTTGACCACAGGCGAGGTTCCAGCGGACTGGAGAATAGACAATGTTGTTCCCTTGTTTAAGAAAGGAAGCAGGGATAATCCAGCAAGTTATAGGCCGGTGAGCCTGACATCAGTGGTGGGGAAGCTTTTGGAAAAGATACTGAGGGACAGGATATATATACATTTGGAGGAAAGTGGACTAGTTAGTGACCGGCAGCATGGTTTTGTACGGGGAAGGTCATGTCTCACCAACTTGATTGAGTTTTTTGAAGAGGTGACAAACAAAATTGATGAGGGAAGGGCTGTGAATGTAGTTTATATGGACTTTAGTAAGGCGTTTGACAAGGTCCCACATGGCAGACTGGTAAAAAAAACTAAAATCAAATGGGTTTCGGGGTGGGCTGGCTAGATGGATACAGAACTGGCTTGGTTATAGAAGACAGAGAGTAGCGGTGGAAGGGTGTTTTTCAGAATGGAAATCTGTAACTAGTGGTGTTCCGCAGGGATCAGTGTTGGGACCTCTGCTTTTTGTGATATATATAAATGATCTGGAGGAAAATGTGGGTGATCTGATTGGTAAGTTTGCGGATGACACGAAGATTGGTGGAGTTGCTGATCGTGCCGAGGATTGTCAGAGGACACAACAGGATATAGATAGATTGGAGACCTGGGCACAGAAATGGCAGATGGGAGTTTAATCCGGGCAAATGCGAGGTGATGCAATTTGGAGGATCAAATCTAGGTATGAATTATACTGTAAATGGCAGAATCCTGAGGAACATTAACATACAGAGGGATCTGGGCGTGCAGGTCCACAGCCTGAGGATTCAGGGTAAACCATTTCGGACAGAGATGAGGAGACATTTCTTCACACAGAGAGTGGTGAGTCTGTGGAATTCATTACCACAGGAAGTAGTTGATGCTAAAACTTTGAATATATTCAAGAGGTGGCTGGATATCGCACTTGGGGAGAATGGGATCAAAGGCTATGGGGAGAAAGCATGATTAGGCTATTGAGTTGGATGATCAGCTATGATTGTGATAAATGGCAGAGCAGCCTCGAAGGGCCAAAAGGCCTCCTCCTGCTCCTATCTTCTATGTATCTATGTTCCCTAAAAGTGGCAACACAGGTAGCCATATTAAGAAGGCATATGGCATGCTTGCCTTCATCAGCCGGGGCATTGAGTACAGGAGTTGGGAAATCATGTTGCAGCTGTATAAAACCCTGGTTAGGCTGCATTTGGAGTATTGCGTGCAGTTCTGGTCACCACATTATCAGAAGGACGTGGAAGCTTTGGAGAGAGTGCAAAGAAGGTTCACCAGGATGTTGCCTGGTCTCGAGGAGAGGTTGAATAAACTAGGATTGTTTTGACTGGAAAGATGGAGGCTGAGGGGAGACCTGATAGAGGTCTACAATAGTCAGAGTCTTTTTTCAAGGGTTTAAGTGTCAATTACAAGGGGGCACAGGTTCAAGGTGAGAGGGGGAAAGGTTAAGGGAGATGTGCAGAGAGTGGTGGGTGTCTGGAACGTGCTGCCAGAGGATGTGGTGGAAGCAGCACATTAGCAACATTTAAGAGGCATCTGGACGGGCCCATGAATCGGGAGGAAATAGCGGGATACAGACCGAGGAGGGGCAGAAGATTTTGATTTTAGTTTGGGCATGATGATTGGCACAGGCCTGGAGGGTGTGCTGCACTTTTCTTTGTTCTGTGTTCTGATCATAGCATTGTTCACTTTGCATTGCGCAAACTCACAAATGGGCCAAAGGCCTCCACTTTGGACCTGAAAAGCACCTGGCCTACCTTAAATTATGCTGGAAAGGTAAGGCTTCTGAAGATTTTATACAGCAGGTTAAGCAGGCCATTACATGCTGCTATTACGCAGTGCCTACCTTTCCCATTAACAGGGTGCTGTCAATATTCCAGAAAAACATTCTGCCTAACACATAACTGAGCATTGGCTGATCGAATCAAATAACATGTCTTTCGGTTATCAGTAATAGAGTACATCCCGTACTCAACCAGTCTGCACTTACAAACCCAAAACAAAGCTGTTACTGTTAGATGTGATTCCACAATTGGACAGCCGGAGTGTGGCGTCCAGGAGCTTTTCACAGTAACTTCTTTGCAGTGTTAATGTACAAAGAACAAAGAACAAAGAAATGTAAGCCTACTTGTGACAATAAAGATTATTAATGTTTCTCTTTTCAGTATGATTTTCAATTCAACCTCGTAGGTGTGGATAAGTGAGCCTGCTGGAAGATGGGAATACCATAAGACTTCATCTCAATTGTAATCATCTGCGAGAAACGTGGTCTATAGTAAAAATTAATCATAGCATATTAAAATATGGTCACTTCTGATTACGATAATTAGTTAATACAAATTATCTTTTTTTAATTTAGCTGTTGAGTAGTATTTGATCTATTTTGATTTGTTTGTTTGTTGTAGTTAAAATCTTAGTGTGAAATATTGTCCCACAGTAATTTCTGATCGTCACTGGGATATGTGGAGAAAATGGCATTAAGGAATATGGGGAGGAGGTGGGTATTTTCAATTCGGGGAAATGGGGAAAAGGTGAGTGGGAAGGTTGAGGAATATGGTGAGAGGGTGGGTAGGTGGGATTGAGGGATGTGGGAGAAGGGTAGATGAGAATGGGTGATGTGAGGGGAATGTGGGTAGATGGGGTTGAAGATATGTTATTTGGATCATGTCAGTCATAAATGTCATTCCAGATGACCATATCCGCTCCACATGACTATTTGGTCAACTATCTTTGCCTGTCCTTATTTACCTGTCAGCGGCTTTGACTTGGTTGATCACACCTTCCTCCTCCAACATGTCTCTGTTGTCATCCAGCTGATCAAGACTGCAACCACCTAATTCCAATCTTATTGTAGTCAAACAGTCAGTGGCTTTACTTCATCTTCCCATGATTGTTACCTTTGGTGTCCCTCAAGAATCCATCTTTAATAACAATAATATAATAATAATAATCGCTTATTGTCACAAGTAGGCTTCAATGAAGTTACTGTGAAAAGCCCCTAGTCGCCACATTCCGCCGCCGGTTCGGAGTATCTCCTTTCTATTTCTCATTTACCTGATGACCCTCGACAACATCATCCAGAAACACAGGGTCAGTTTTGACATGTAGACCAGCTCTAACATACCACCACTTTGCTCAACCCTTCCACTATCTCCAAATGGTCAGATTGCTTGTCTGACATTCAATACTGGATTAATACTGTGTCCAGACTCTGCCAAAACTCGTTCCTAATCACCAACTCCATCCCTCTCCCTGGCAACTCTCGGAGGTTGAACAAGACTGTTTGCAGCCTTGGTACCATACCTAGCCCTACGATAATCTTCCAATCACATCTCTGTGCCATCACTAAGTCCACCTCCATAACGTCAAACATCTCTGCCTCACCTCAGCTCATTTGCTGCTGAAACTCTCCTCCATGCCTTTGATAGCTCTAGATTTGATAGCTCTAGATTTGACACCTCTAGATTTGATAGCTCTAGATTTGATAGCTCTAGATTTGATAGCTCTAGGTTTGATAGCTCTAGGTTTGATAGCTCTAGATTTGATAGCTCTAGATTTGATAGCTCTAGATTTGATAGCTCTAGATTTGATAGCTCTAGATTTGACACCTCTAGATTTGACACCTCTAGATTTGATAGCTCTAGATTTGATAGCTCTAGATTTGATAGCTCTAGATTTGATAGCTCTAGATTTGATAGCTCTAGATTTGATAGCTCTAGATTTGATAGCTCTAGATTTGACACCTCTAGATTTGATAGCTCTAGATTTGATAGCTCTAGATTTGACACCTCTAGATTTGATAGCTCTAGATTTGATAGCTCTAGATTTGATAGCTCTAGATTTGACACCTCTAGATTTGACAGCTCTAGATTTGATAGCTCTAGATTTGATAGCTCTAGATTTGATAGCTCTAGATTTGACACCTCTAGATTTGATAGCTCTAGATTTGATAGCTCTAGATTTGATAGCTCTAGATTTGATAGCTCTAGATTTGATAGCTCTAGATTTGATAGCTCTAGATTTGATAGCTCTAGATTTGATAGCTCTAGATTTGATAGCTCTAGATTTGACACCTCTAGATTTGATAGCTCTAGATTTGATAGCTCTAGATTTGATAGCTCTAGATTTGATAGCTCTAGATTTGACAGCTCTAGATTTGACACCTCTAGATTTGATAGCTCTAGATTTGATAGCTCTAGATTTGATAGCTCTAGATTTGATAGCTCTAGATTTGATAGCTCTAGATTTGATAGCTCTAGATTTGATAGCTCTAGATTTGATAGCTCTAGATTTGATAGCTCTAGATTTGATAGCTCTAGATTTGACACCTCTAGATTTGATAGCTCTAGATTTGATAGCTCTAGATTTGATAGCTCTAGATTTGATAGCTCTAGATTTGATAGCTCTAGATTTGATAGCTCTAGATTTGACACCTCTAGATTTGATAGCTCTAGATTTGATAGCTCTAGATTTGATAGCTCTAGATTTGATAGCTCTAGATTTGATAGCTCTAGATTTGATAGCTCTAGATTTGATAGCTCTAGATTTGACACCTCTAGATTTGATAGCTCTAGATTTGATAGCTCTAGATTTGATAGCTCTAGATTTGATAGCTCTAGATTTGACACCTCTAGATTTGATAGCTCTAGATTTGATAGCTCTAGATTTGATAGCTCTAGATTTGATAGCTCTAGATTTGACACCTCTAGATTTGACACCTCTAGATTTGATAGCTCTAGATTTGACACCTCTAGATTTGATAGCTCTAGATTTGATAGCTCTAGATTTGATAGCTCTAGATTTGATAGCTCTAGATTTGACACCTCTAGATTTGATAGCTCTAGATTTGATAGCTCTAGATTTGATAGCTCTAGATTTGATAGCTCTAGATTTGATAGCTCTAGATTTGATAGCTCTAGATTTGACACCTCTAGATTTGATAGCTCTAGATTTGATAGCTCTAGATTTGATAGCTCTAGATTTGATAGCTCTAGATTTGACACCTCTAGATTTGACACCTCTAGATTTGATAGCTCTAGATTTGATAGCTCTAGATTTGATAGCTCTAGATTTGACACCTCTAGATTTGATAGCTCTAGATTTGATAGCTCTAGATTTGATAGCTCTAGATTTGATAGCTCTAGATTTGATAGCTCTAGATTTGATAGCTCTAGATTTGATAGCTCTAGATTTGATAGCTCTAGATTTGATAGCTCTAGATTTGATAGCTCTAGATTTGACACCTCTAGATTTGACACCTCTAGATTTGATAGCTCTAGATTTGATAGCTCTAGATTTGATAGCTCTAGATTAGATAGCTCTAGATTTGATAGCTCTAGATTTGATAGCTCTAGATTTGATAGCTCTAGATTTGATAGCTCTAGATTTGATAGCTCTAGATTTGATAGCTCTAGATTTGATAGCTCTAGGTTTGATAGCTCTAGATTTGATAGCTCTAGATTTGATAGCTCTAGATTTGATAGCTCTAGATTGGACACCTCTAGGTTTGATAGCTCTAGGTTTGACACCTCTCGATTTGACACCTCTAGATTTGATGGTTTCAATGCATTCCTAGCCAACCTCCCACATTCTATCTTCTGTAAAATTGAGATCACCCAGAATTCTGCTAACCATGTCCTACCTTGCCCCAAGCCCCAATCAGCCATCACTCCTGTGTTCGCTGACTTACACTGGATCCAGCTTAAGCAATGCCTCAACTTTAAAACTGTCATTCTTATGTTCAGTTCCCCCATGGCCTTATACCTCCGCAACCTGCTCTGTAACTGCCTCAAGCCCTAAACCCTCCAAATAACTGCCCGATCATTGTGGCCATGCCTCCAGATGCCTGGGCCCCCGGTTGTGGAATTCTTTCACTAAGCTTCCTGCCTCTCTTTCCTCTTGTAAGAGGCTCCTTCAAACTTCCCTCTCTATCTGCCCTGAAACCCCTTCCTGTGGCTCAATGTCAAATGTTGATAATGCTGCTGTGGAGAACATTGGGGCATTTTACTCTGTCAAAGGCACTGTTAAAGGGGCTGTTTAGCACAGGGCTAAATCGCTGGCTTTGAAAGCAGACCAAGGCAGGTCAGCAGCACGGTTCAATTCCCATACCAGCCTCCCCGAACAGGCACCGGAATGTGGCGACTAGGGGCTTTTCACAGTAACTTCATTTGAAGCTTACTTGTGACAATAAGCGATTTTCATTTCATTTCACAGCGCAGGAAATGTCAATATTTTTATACTCGGTGTATTTTTATATTTGTATGCTATGAAATATGAATTCTTTTTGATGTGCAGTTTGTATTTTGGGTGAGTTCCTGGTAGATGAAGGGTTAATTTTGGATGTGTGAGGGAATACTGCCACCATGACTGGGCTTATCAGAGCCACACGCGCAAATATGTTGTTTATGTGCTGAGGGGATGCGGTTTAGATCGCAACGACAGATCGTGACCGTGGATCGTGATCATAATTGGCGAGTTATTGTTATCGTTGGCAGACAGACAACAAGATCAGAACACAACACTTAAGAGTCCCTGAATACACAGATAAAGAGACTAGGTTTGGAGATGTTAATTGCACAGAGTTCAGGGAGACAAACGGAGAGAAAAGAATCTGCAGTTCCCGAGTCAGTGTGATGGACGAGTGTGATGACCAAGGTTACCAATTACCTTTCTTTGTTAAATAGAACTTTGGTTGCTTAATAAATCGTCCCAATGCCACTGCGTCAAGTGTCTCCTTGTTCCGAATTTATCGTCCCATCTCTGAACCTCTTCCAGCTATGTAAGCACAAGGTTTTGTTGTTGTTGAGAAGGTTTGGTGGGATTGCCAGAAAGACTGAGATGATGGTTAAGTGGGATTGGGTGATATAGGGAGAATACATCAGGGCAGCACGGTAGCACAGTGGTTAGCACAGTTGCTTCACAGCGCCAGGGTCCCAGGTTCGATTCCCGGCTTGGGTGACTGTGCGAGTCTGCGCGTTCTCCCCGTGTCTGCGTGGGTTTCCTCCGGGTGCTCCGGTTTCCTCCCACAGTCCGAAGGTTAGATGGATTGGCCATGATAAATTGCCCTTAGTGTCCAAAAAGGTTAATTGGGGTTACTGGTTGAAGGGGATGGGGTGGAGTAGGTGTGTGCTTGAGTGGGGTGCTCTTTCCAAGAGCCGGTGCAGACTCGATGGGCCAAATGGCCTCCTTCTCCACTGTAAATTCTATGCTTCTATGATATGTTGGTGGGATTGGGTGGTATAGGGAGAATATGTTGGTGGGATTGGGTGGTATAGGGAGAATATGTTGGTGGGATTGGGTGGGTATAGGGAGAATATGTTGATGGGATTGGGTGGTATAGGGAGAATATGTTGATGGGATTGGGTGGTATAGGGAGAATATGTTGGTGGGATTGGGTGGTATAGGGAGTATATGTTGGTAGGGATTGGGTGGTATAGGGGGAATATGTTGATGGGATTGGGTGGTATAGGGGGAATATGTTGATAGGGATTGGGTGGTATAGGGAGTATATGTTGGTAGGGATTGGGTGGTATAGGGGGAATATGTTGGTGGGATTAGGTGGGTATAGGGAGTATATGTTGGTGGGATTGGGTGGTATAGGGGGAATATGTTGGTAGGGATTGGGTGGTATAGGGAGTATATGTTGGTAGGGATTGGGTGGTACAGGGAGAATATGTTGGTGGGATTGGGTGGTATAGGGAGTATATGTTGGTAGGGATTGGGTGGGTATAGGGAGAATATGTTGGTAGGGCTTGGGTGGTATAGGGGGAATATGTTGGTAGGGATTGGGTGGTATAGGGAGTATATGTTGGTAGGGATTGGGTGGTATAGGGAGTATATGTTGGTGGGATTGGGTGGTATAGGGAGTATATGTTGGTAGGGATTGGGTGGTAGAGGGAGTATATGTTGATAGGGATTGGGTGGTATAGGGAGTATATGTTGGTAGGGATTGGGTGGTATAGGGAGTATATGTTGGTAGGGATTGGGTGGTAGAGGGAGTATATGTTGGTGGGATTGGGTGGTATAGGGAGTATATGTTGGTAGGGATTGGGTGGTGGAGGGAGTATATGTTGGTAGGGATTGGGTGGTATAGGGAGTATATGTTGGTAGGGATTGGGTGGTATAGGGAGTATATGTTGGTGGGATTGGGTGGTATAGGGAGTATATGTTGGTGGGATTGGGTGGTATAGGGAGTATATGTTGGTAGGGATTGGGTGGTATAGGGAGTATATTTTGGTGGGATTGGGTGGTATAGGGAGAATATGTTGGTAGGGATTGGGTGGTATAGGGAGTATATGTTGGTGGGATTGGGTGGTATAGGGAGTATATGTTGGTGGGATTGGGTGGCATAGGGAGTATATGTTGGTAGGGATTGGGTGGTATAGGGAGTATATGTTGGTGGGATTGGGTGGTATAGGGAGTATATGTTGGTGGGATTGGGTGGTATAGGGAGTATATGTTGGTAGGGATTGGGTGGTATAGGGAGTATATGTTGGTGGGATTGGGTGGTATAGGGAGTATATGTTGGTGGGATTGGGTGGTATAGGGAGTATATGTTGGTGGGATTGGGTGGTATAGGGAGTATATGTTGGTAGGGATTGGGTGGTAGAGGGAGTATATGTTGGTAGGGATTGGGTGGTATAGGGAGTATATGTTGGTAGGGATTGGGTGGTATAGGGAGTATATGTTGGTGGGATTGGGTGGTATAGGGAGTATATGTTGGTAGGGATTGGGTGGTAGAGGGAGTATATGTTGGTAGGGATTGGGTGGTATAGGGAGTATATGTTGGTAGGGATTGGGTGGTATAGGGAGTATATGTTGGTGGGATTGGGTGGTATAGGGAGTATATGTTGGTGGGATTGGGTGGTATAGGGAGTATATGTTGGTAGGGATTGGGTGGTATAGGGAGTATATTTTGGTGGGATTGGGTGGTATAGGGAGAATATGTTGGTAGGGATTGGGTGGTATAGGGAGTATATGTTGGTGGGATTGGGTGGTATAGGGAGTATATGTTGGTGGGATTGGGTGGTATAGGGAGTATATGTTGGTAGGGATTGGGTGGTATAGGGAGTATATGTTGGTGGGATTGGGTGGTATAGGGAGTATATGTTGGTGGGATTGGGTGGTATAGGGAGTATATGTTGGTAGGGATTGGGTGGTATAGGGAGTATATGTTGGTGGGATTGGGTGGTATAGGGAGTATATGTTGGTGGGATTGGGTGGTATAGGGAGTATATGTTGGTGGGATTGGGTGGTATAGGGAGTATATGTTGGTAGGGATTGGGTGGTATAGGGAGTATATGTTGGTGGGATTGGGTGGTATAGGGAGTATATGTTGGTGGGATTGGGTGGTATAGGGAGTATATGTTGGTAGGGATTGGGTGGTATAGGGAGTATATGTTGGTAGGGATTGGGTGGTATAGGGAGTATATGTTGGTAGGGATTGGGTGGTATAGGGAGAATATGTTGGTGGGATTGGGTGTTATAGGGAGTATATGTTGGTAGGGATTGGGTGGTATAGGGAGTATATGTTGGTGGGATTGGGTGGTATAGGGAGTATATGGTGTGGTCACCTACAATGGCATCCAGCAAGGGATACTGGGAAAAGTGGTCAGGTTTATGGACAAGCACGCTGCAGATGAGATCAAACAACGTTGCAGCCCTTTGCAGACATAACTTTTGCAGGTTATTGCAAACAACATTGGCAAAGGCCAACTCCAGTCCGTCCCAGATGGGACAATAGAACTGCCCTGTCAATCACACTGATTTACCAGACACAATGGCACCTAAACTCTTTATTTGGATGGGCCTGTATCTGCCTGGCACCTGTCGGTCACTGCCAAGTTAAGTTAAGATGTTCGAGCTATTTGTGTATAGTGTAACCTATGATTGGGAGTGTGGGATTGAATAACTATAACCATTGTGTGTGCGTGAATAAATATTGTTCTATATTACAAACTGAGTCTCAATCATTTGTCCACGATATATGGGTTAAGACACACTGTGGTGTAGACAGGGACAACAATGGTTGGTGGGGTTTGGTGATAAAGGGTGAAAGTGGGAGGTATGGATTGAAGGAGAAAAGGAAGGATCAAGACATTTATGTTTCATGATTCATATTTCACTGCTAGACATTGCAAATGCAGTCTTTGTTGTTATGTTGGTCATTGCAGCAGCCAAGGTTCAAACAGCAAGGTTCAAGCAGAAAATGAGATAAATGACAGTTCTGGTAGATTCAGCCAGGGCAGTAGGAATTCTCTGCTCATCTCCGAATAGTGGCTTGGGATGCTGTAAACCAGGTTAACATCTCATTCAAAATGTAGACACTGCAGTCCC
Source organism: Scyliorhinus torazame (assembly GCF_047496885.1). Classification (NCBI taxonomy): domain Eukaryota; kingdom Metazoa; phylum Chordata; class Chondrichthyes; order Carcharhiniformes; family Scyliorhinidae; genus Scyliorhinus; species Scyliorhinus torazame. The sequence goes on along the minus strand of NC_092707.1, from coordinate 422,468,867 downwards.
ACTCTGCCATGTGCTCGTGTCCTACACAATCTCTTAACAGAGCTGTGTGTGCCACGACCCAACTCCATCATTTTCATCAATGGAGGCTATTTATTCCTGCTTTTCCCATCACGTTCCATCAAACCTATTTCCAAATGGACATGTCTCACTTTAATACTCTGATCGTTAGACACTACAGTGAGGCATATTTCTCCATGCACTTATCTCGGATCTTCTGACATCTGGCAATAATTGCTCGAGTTACTTTTGGGAAGGAGCCCTTACCCAGGCTGGCTAGATAGACTCCAGTCCACACCAACACCGTTGAATTTTACCTGCCCTGAAATAACTCAGCATAATATTCAGTTGTATCAAACCTCTGGTGACCCACCACCAGCTTGTTAAAGAAATTAGTTATGGGTAATAAGTGATCTTGCTGATGTGATCTATCCACTGTATAACTCCAAAACCTGATTTTCATTGGGCTCAACAAAGTTGGTGATGAGTTCATCCCAATTCCGCACAGTAGTCCGAGTGTTCAGCTGGGCTATTTAATCATTTCATGGTGCAGGGTGAGCCAGGTTCCGAGGGCCTTGCATGACCTACCTGATAGTTATCTCAAATATCTGATTGAGTTTACTCTGCAGAATAGTGGCCTGGAATAGAGAGATGAGAAGCAGCAGTAAATATATAAAAACTGCAGACAAGCAGAATTCAACCATATTCACGTCAGAACAAAGCCCCACCTCATCATTCGCAATACAGAACTCAAATACATAGGGAGGGAGGAATGTAAAGGGACAATTGGGAATGGAATGGCGAGAGGAGCCAGTAAGGGGTGAGTTAAACCCAGAGAAGTTACATTGAGTCAATTATTTCCATGAGTGGGTGAATGAGGAATTAGGGAATGGAAAAGATATTCACCAGGAGAAATAAGTGGGAAGAAAGGATGAAAGATCTTGAATTAGACTGTTCAGCACATGGAGCGACTGAAATACGACTCATGCGGAAGGGATACCAATTTAAAAATGAATATAAAATATTCTTTGGCAGGGAATGTTGAATGGGAATACAGGAGAAAATAGCAGGATCAGAGGATAAATGATCTCCTTTACGAGAAATTCTATCCATGAAAACTGTCCTTTATTGATCTGATGCCAGGGAGTGTTTTGGAATGAGGTTGAGTTGAGGTCAGGGATTGTACCTGAGCTGTGCCTCAGACACCTCCTCTGCCCTCTGCCCTCAGCCCTGGCTGATTTTAATGTGTGACGCCCAAGTAGAGATCGGATTTTACTGCGGCTTCCGGTTCAGAGTTTTCATTTTCACAGAGAACCAGAGTCCAACATGGTGAGGATGAAACATCAGACCTGTTAAAAGCAGTATTGAGTGTGTCCGCGTGACATCATCTTATGCACAAGGGATCCTGGCTACAGTATCAGGGTGAATATCAGTGGGTTATAGGATTACTATCAGTTACAGGTAAGATATTATTGGTGTGCTATGCTTATTACTAAGAATTAGCTTGAGGTTATCACTGAATCACATAAAACCTTTGGTTACGAGGGTGAAAGACTTTACTGTTAATTATCGTTATCATTTCAGCAAAGGTAGGCCGTAAGTCATAGGAGCAGAATTAGGCCACTCGGCCCATCGAGTCTGCTCCGCCATTCAATCATAGCTGATATTTTCTCACCCCCATTCTCCTGCCTTCTCCCCATAACCCCTGATCCCCTTATTGATCAAGAACCTATCTATCTCTGTCTTAAAGACACTCAATGATTTGGCCTCCACAGCCTTCTGTGGCAAAGAGTTCCACAGATTCACCACCCTCTGGCTGAAGAAATTCCTCCTCATCTCTGTTTTAAAGGATCGTCCCTTTAGTCTGAGATTGTCTCCTCTGGTTCTAGTCTCTCCTACAAGTGGAAACATCCTCTCCACGTCCACTCTATCCAGGCCTCGCAGTATCCTGTAAGTTTCAATAAAATCCCCTCATCCTTCTGAACTCCAACGAGTACAGACCCAGAGTCCTCAACCGTTCCTCATACGGCAAGTTCTTCATTCCAGGGATCATTCTTGTGAACCTCCTCTGGACCCTTTCCAAGGCCAGCACATCCTTCCTTAGATACGGGGCTCAAAACTGCTCACAATACTCCAAATGGGGTCTGACCAGAGCTTTATACAGCCTCAAATGTACGTCTTGTATTCTAGATCTCTCGAAATGAATGCCAACATTGTCTTCCTAACTGCCGACTGAACCTGCACGTTAACCTTAAAAGAATCTTGAATAAAGACTCCTAAGTCTCTTTGTGCTTCTGATTTCCTAAGCATTTCCCCATTTCCTTCCAAAGTGCATAACCTCACACTTTTCCACATTGTATTCCATCTGCCACTCCATTGCCCACTCTCCTAGCCTGTCCAAGTCTTCTGCAGCCCCCCTGCTTCCTCAATACTACCTGTCCCTCTACAGATCTTTGTATCATCTGCAAACTTAGCAACAGTGCCTTCAGTTCCTTCTTCCAGATCATTAATGTATATTGTGAAAAGTTGTGGACCCAGCACAGTCCCCTGAGGCACACCACTAGTCACCGGCTGCCATCCAGAAAAAGACCCCTTTATCCCCACTCTCTGTCTTCTGCCAGTCAGCCAATCCTCTATCCATGCCAGGATCTTACCCTGAACACCATGGGCTCTTAACTTATTTAACAGTCTCCTATGCGGCACCTTGTCAAAGGCCTTCTGGAAATCTAAATAAATCACGTCCACTGGTTCTCCTTTGTCTAACTTCCTTGTTACCTCCTCAAAGAACTCTAACAGATTTGTCAGACATGACCTCCCATTGATGAAGCCGTGCTGACTCAGTCCTAAATTATCATGCACTTCCAAGTAATAATAATAATAATCTTTATTGTCACAAGTAGGTTTACATTAACACTGCAATGTCGCCACATTCCGGCGCCTGTTCGGGTACGCAGAGGGAGAATTCAGAATGTCCAAATTAAAGTACTCTGCGATCTCATCTTTAATAACAGACTCTAAAATCTTACCAATGACTGACGTCAGGCTGACCGGCCTATAATTTCCCGTCTTCTGCCTCCCTCCCTTCTTAAACAGCGGTGTTACATTAGCCACTTTCCAGTCCTCTGGGACCCTTCCTGCCTCCAGTGATTCCTGAAAGATCACCACCAATGCCTCCACAATCTCCTCAGCTATCTCTTTTAGGACCCTGGGGTGTAGTCCATCCGGTCCAGGTGACTTATCCACCTTCAGACCTTTCAGTTTCCCCAGAACCTTCTCCTTAGTAATGGTCACTGCACTCACCTCTGCCCCCTGATTCTCCTGGAGCTCTGGCATCCCACTGGTGTCTTCCACCGTTAAGACTGATGTAAAGTAACTATTCAATGTGTCTGCCATTTCTTTGTTTCCTATTATTATTTTTCCAGACTAATATTCCAGTGGTCCAATGTCTATTTTTTGCCTCTCTTACCTTTTGTATGTTGAAAAAAACTTCCTATTTTCCTTTATATTACTAGCTAGCTTGCACTCATATTTCATCTTCTCCCCCTTATTGCTTTTTAAGTTGTCCTCTGCTCGCTTTTAAAGGCTTCCTAATCCTCTGGCTTCCCACTAATACTCGCCACTTTGTATGCTTTTTCTTTAGCTTTTATGCTGTCCTTGACTTCCCTCGTCAGCCATGGATGCCTTGTCCTCCCCTTACCATGTTTCCTCCTCCTTGGGATGAATTTCTGCTGTGCCTCCCTCATAACCCCCCAAAACTCCTGCCATTGCTGTTCCACTGTCTTCCCTGCTAGTCTCCGTTTCCAATCAACTCTGGCCAGCTCCTCCCTCATGTGTTTGTAGTTACCCTTATTTAATTGCAATTATTATTATTATTATGCCGTTACATCTGATTGCAGCTTCTCCCTCTCAAACTGCCGGGTAAATTCTATCATATTGTGGTCGCTGCTCCCGAAGGGTTCCTTCACCTTAAGTTCCCTAATCAAGTCTGCCTCATTACACATCACCAAATCCAGAATTGCCTGTTCCCTAGTCGGTTCTGTCACACGCTGCTCCAAAAAAACATCTCTCAGACATTCCACAAATTCCTTTTCTTGGGATCCACTCCCACCCTGATTTTCCCAGTCCACCTGCATATTGAAGTCCCCCATGATTATTGTAATTTGCCTTTTTTACAGCCTTTTCTATCTCCTGATTTATATAAAAAGAGTAATATTACAATAATCATAGTTAATGAGTTACCATTCGTTACTGCTCAAATCACAGTGCCTTCCACCTCCAAAACCCTCTTGTCCAGCCCTTGGTTTGACTTCCTTTCTCTTTTCACCTAACTTGATTTCCCCTTTTCTCCTTTCAGATTCTCCTCTTATCCCTCTATGAGATTTCCCTCCTCCACATATTGTTCCCAAAAACCTTCTTGGACACACTTAACAAATTCCTCACCATCCAGACCCCGAGCCCTCAGGGAATTCCAGTCAATATGAGGAAAATGAAAGTCTCCCGCTTCGACAACCCTGTTATTTCTACATCTATCCAGACTCTGCTTACATATCTGTTCCTCAACGTCCCGTGGGCTGTTGGGAGGCCTGTAGTACACCCCCATCATAGTGACTGCCCCCTGCCTGTTTCTGAGCTCTACCCACAGTGCCTCGTTACTTGATAGTAGATTTGTTGAGCATGATTTTCCTTTCCTAAATCCATGCTGACTTTGTCTGATTACATCACTGCTTTCCAAATGCTGTGCTATGAAAATCTTGAATATGGAGTCCAGCAACTTCTCTACTACCGACGTTAGGCTCACTGTTTCTATAGTTCCCTGTTTTCTCTCTACCCTTTTTGAATAGCGGGGTTACATTTGCAACCCTCCAATCTGTAGGAACCATTCCAGAGTCCAAAGAACTTTAGAAAATGACCATCAATGGATCTATTATTTCTAGGGCCACTTCCTTAAGTACTCTGGATTGGATTAGATTTGTTTATTGTCACGTGTACCGAGGTACAGTGAAAAGTATTTTTCTGTGAGCAGCTTAACAGATCATTAAGTACATGGGAAGAAAAGGGAAAAAAAGAAAATACATAATAGGGCAACACAAGGTACACAATGTAACTACATAACACCGGCATCGGATGAAGCAGACAGGGTGTAGTGTTAATGAGGTCAGTCCATAAGAGGGTCATTTAGGAGTCTGGTGACAGTGGGGAAGAAGCTGTTTTTGAGTCTGTTCATGCGTGTTCTCAGACTTCTGTATCTCCTGCCCGATGGAAGAAGCTGGAAGAGTGAGTAAGCCGGGTGGGAGGGGTCTTTGATTATACTGCCCACTTTCCCCAGGCAGCGGGAGGTGTAGATGGAGTCAATGGATGGGAGGCAGGTTTGTGTGATGGACTGGGCAGTGTTCACGACTCTCTGAAGTTTCTTGCGGTCCTGGGCCGAGCAGTTGCCATACCAGGCTGTGATGCAGCCCGATAGGATGCTTTCTATCAGATGAAGATTATCGGGCCCTGGAGATTTGTCCGCCTTCAACAGCCTATTTCTGTGTTACAAACTTTGATGCATTTCTTTGTATTCAGTTGTGTTGGCTCAAAATTCCTTGCTTATGTTCGAACCATCTTGTGGTGAATCATGACCCCACCAACCATTTTGATCATTTTTTCACCTTTAAGTTATATTTAGTGATGAATTGCCTGAGCCCCAAATGACTATGTTCATTTACCTCAGCCCACAGCCATATTGTGCCATTCTATTCAAATTATCTTGCATGTGCTATCAGAGACTTTCTCTTCAGAAGGTGTTGTGATTTGTTAATCTTTTCACACATTTACAAACTACCATGTTCTTACCCTCGCTCCACAATGGGCGGCTATCTCTTCAAATGGAGCTTTCTGAAATTTTTCCACCACGAGTCGCCGTCTCTCTCTCTCCTGCTCCTCCACGGCGCCACCATCTATTGACCAACAAAGACGGACTATCAGTGCTGGCAGGGACATAGGCCCCAATAGCTTGCTGCTGTTGAGTGACTGTTCAACTCGGAGCATGGTCTCGCTGAATTAGGCAATTCACAAACAGGACAGAGTCGTGGCCCAGATTTTCCGGTCCTGCCGTGGGAATCGTCACGGGCAGAGTGGATACTTTGACGGGCCAGCGGAAGGTCCGTTGACATGGAGTGGGAATTTCCATCCTGAAACATTTTGTAAATCTTCAAAGGCTTTCAGCAAACTTTGCAGAGTTGGACTCTGGCCTAGATTTTCTGTCCAACAGAGGCAGGAAGTGTTATGGGATGTCTCAGGGAGGTACCTACTCACTTTGGAACGGCCCATATTTTCTGCATCATTTCACACGGATGACAAGAGCCTCAAGTACTTTTGACGTGCACTTGTACACAAGGGGGGGGGGTAATAATGTTGTAAAACTAATTCTCCATCATTTCTGCCTCAGTTCTATTGATTTATGTTTGCAAAACAATATCAGCAGTTATCCATGAGGTAGTAATCAGCCAAAAGATTTGACCTGCAGCATTTTTAATGGTTTCAAACCCTTTATGATTGACAGATTTCACTGCACACAGTCTGAGTTATACCTAATTTTGAAGACAAATCCTAGACTCTTCCCTGTAGCTCATGATTTCTCAGGCTTTGACAGGAGGAAGCTGCAACATCAATGAAACAATTGGGTGCAGATGCTCGAAACTGCAATAAATATATTGCTTTACCCACCTGAAGATATAGTTTCCACATTACCAACCAGAGCAGAAATGGGAGCTTCCTTCAATTTCAGTCAGCAGGTGGATTTCCTGAGGGCCAATCCGTCACTTGGACTTGGATGATTGGCCAGATGTACATGAACAGTACAGGACGGTACTTATTTAATGAGCAGCTTATCTACAACTAGGGGCTGTTTAGCACAGGGCTAAATCGCTGGCTTTGAAAGCCAACCAAGGCAGGCCAGCAGCACGGTTCAATTCCCGTTCCAGCCTCCCCGAACAGGCGCCGGAATGTGGCGACTAGGGGCTGTTCACAGTAACTTCATTTGAAGCCTACTTGTGACAATAAGTGATTTTCATTTCATTTCAACTAGCAGCACACCACCATGAAAGTGCACCTCCCCTTTGCAGAGAATGCCTCCCGGCCTTAACTTTAAGACTGTCTGAAGGATGGAGCTGGGTGGATCATCAGAGACTAAGTCAGACCTCTGAGACACAACTTTCCCAGGGAGCAGTGCTGCAGCAAAATCTGACAATATAATAAATACAATTTGGAATCTGGAATCACATATTGGCCAAACTGAGTAAGGGGAGACACATTTTCTTCCCGAAAGTGCATCAGTAAACGTGATGGATTTTCACAACAGTTCAGCAGCTCCATGCTCACATCGCTGAGACTTGTTCTTTGTCCAGATTTATTTAATTAATATTACGGTCGCGATTTAACAGGAAAAACAGAATCCCGTTGGGGCGCGTTTAGTGGGGTGTTTCAAGAACAACCCTGCTACCAAACAGGACTTTGTTTTGTCTTGGTGAGGCAGGCCCCACCGAGGGCCGCACTTACCCCACTTCCTGCCCACGTGCTCAGAATGAGATCGAGGTACCAGTTTTAAAGTGCCGCCCTGATCTCTCGACTCCCCTCAGAGTCCTCACCGCAGCTCCGGAACCCCCCAACGCCCCAACAGACCCGTTAGGGGGACCTCGAGCTTCTCTCTCACCCCACCTCATAAAGGCATGGACCCTGGCACGGGAAACCTGGCACCTGGGCATCTTGGTACTGCCAGCCTGGCGCCCTGGCAGTGATGGCCTGAGTGACCCCCCCAGGTGTCGTTACACCTGCTCCACGTTTGTGTGGACAAGCACTAAGCATCACGTGGTGAGGGCCGGGCGTTCATCCCCGCGCCGTGGGAGCATCGGGTGGCGACATATTTCAGTGAGCCCAACTGCTGACTGAAATATGTAAACCTGGATCTCGCTCAGCGGTGGCGAGATCCAGATAGCGACGTCTTGCAAAATCTTGAGAGGCGTTCTGAGCCTCGCACATCTCACGGCCTTGTCGCGTCACCAAGGTGGGCGTGACAAGGCAGTTTGACCGCCCCCTATTTTTAAATAAAAATCATTCAGGGGTGTGGGAGTCACTGGTTAGGCCCAGCATTTATTGCCCACCCCAAGTTGCCCTTCAGAAGGTGGGGGTGAGCTGCCTTCTTGAACCGCTGCAGCCCTTGAGGGGTAGGTACACCCACTGCATTGTTTGGGAGGGAGTTCCAGGATGTTGCCCCAGCGAGGGAACAGCGATATATTATACAGTGAATGGTAGAACCCTCAGGAGTATTGAAAGTCAGAGAGATCTAGGTGTACAGGTCCACAGGTCACTGAAAGGGGCAACACAGGTGGAGAAGGTAGTCAAGAAGGCATACGGCATGCTTGCCTTCATTGGCCGGAGCATTGAGTATAAGAATTGGCAAGTCATGTTGCAGCTGTATCGAACCTTAGTTGGGCCACACTTGGAGTATAGTGTTCAATTCTGGTCGCCACACTACCACGAAGGCTTTAGAGGGGGTGCAGAAGAGATTTACCAGGATGTTGCCTGGTATGGAGGGCATTAGCTATGAGGAGAGGTTGAATAAACTTGGTTTGTTCACACTGGAACGAAGGAGGTTGAGGGGCGACCTGATAGAGGTCTACAAAATTATGAGGGGCATAGACAGAGTGGATAGTCAGAGACTTTTTCCCAGGGTAGAGGGGTCAATTACTCGGGGGCATTGGTTTAAGGTGTGAGGGGCAAGGTTTAGAGGAGATGTACGAGGCAAGTTTTTTATACAGAGGGTAGTGGGTGCCTGGAACTCGCTGCCGGAGGAGGTGGTGGAAGCAGGGACGATAGTGGCATTTAAGGGGCATCTTGACAAATACATGAATAGGATGGGAATAGAGGGATACGGACCCAGGAAGTGTAGAAGATTGTAGTTTAGTCGGGCAGCATGGTCGGCACGGGCTTGGAGGGCCGAAGGGCCTGTTCCTGTGCTGTACTTTTCTTTGTTCTTTGTTCCATTTCCCAGTCGGGGTGGTGAGTGACTCGGAGGGGAACCTCCAGGTGGTGGGGTTCCCAGGTATCGGCTGCTCTTGTCCTTCTAGATGGCAGTGGTCGTGGGTTTGGAAGGTGCTGTCTGAGGAACCTTGGTGAGTTGCCAATGGTACACACGGCTGCCACTGTGCGCCAGTGGTGGAGGGATTGAATATTAGTGGGTCGGGTAACAATCAAGCGGGGCTGCTTTGTCCTGGATGGTGTTGAGCTTCTCGAGTGTTGTTGGAGCTGCACTCGTCCAGGCAAGTGGAGAGTATTCCATCACACTCCTGACTTGTGCCTTGTAGATGGTGGACAGGCTTTGGGGGTGGGAAGGGGAGGGAGGGGGGAGAGGGGCAGGGTGGGGGCGGGGAGGGTTCAGGAGGTGAATTACTCGCCGTAGGATTCCAGCCTTTGACCTGTCCTGGAAGCCACAGTATTAATGTGGCTGGGTCCAGTTCAATTTCTGATCAATGGTCACCCCCAGGATGTTGATTGTGGGGATTCAGCGATGGTGATGCCATTGAATGTCCAGGATCGATGGTTAGATCCTCTCTTGTCGGAGATGGTCATTGCCTGGCACTTGTGTGGCGCGAATGTAACTTGCCACTTGTCAGCCCGAGCCTGGATATTGTCCCGGTCTTGCTGCATTTGGACAGGGACTGATTCAGTATCTGAGGAGTCACAGATAGTGCAGCCATCAGTAAACATCCCCAATTCGGAGCCCATGACGGAAGGAAGGTCATTGATGAAGCAGCTGAAGGTAGTTGGGGCGTGGACACGACCCTGAGGAAGTCAGTATCTCAGAATTGTTACAGTGCAGAAGGAGGTCATTCTGTCCATCGCGTCTGCTTCAGATCCCAAACATTCTGACTATTTACTCTGACCATACATCTCAGAATCGTGAATATCTCAAATCAAAGAAAACAGTCCCAACTTCTCCAATCTATCCTCACAGCTACAGTTCTTTATCCTGCAGGGGGCGGGAGAACGGCGACGCTGATTGGCTGTTGCGGGGAGTGAATTGTGGAAAGCTGCTGTCGGGTGAGTTTCTTGAACTAATATATTTCAGGCAGTGCTAAACCCGAGACACGACACAGGTAGTGTCTCCCACCCAGCCTCCTCCTCTAACCAAAAAAAAAGGCTGTGTGGTGAGTTGGTGAGTTAAGCTTTTCTTTCCTTTTCCTCTCTCCATCCTTCCACCACCTCTAACCTGCGGGGAGTGTGAAAATCAGGTCAGCTTTTTTTTCCCTCTGTAATTGTCAAGTGGATAAATGGAAGGGATGGCAGAGAGGGCAGGGCAATGTTCCTCCTGCAGGATGTTCGAGGTGAGGGACACCGTCAGTGGCCCTGCTGAGTTCACCTGCGGGAAGTGCACCCATCTCCAGCTCCTCAAAGGCCGTGTTAGGGAACTGGAGCTGGATGAACTGAGGATCACTCGGGAGGCAGAGTCGGTTATAGATAGAAGCTACAGGGATGTAGTTACTCCTATGAATGAAAGTAGCTGGGTGATGTTTAAAAGGAGGGGAAGAAGCAGTCAGTGCAGGGATCCCCTGCGGTTGTTCCCCTCAATAACAGGTATACCGTTTTGGATAATGTTGGGGGGGGGGGGGGGGTGGTACCTATCAGAGGTAAGCCACAGTAACCAGGTCTCTGGCACTGAGTCTGTTCCTGTGGCTCAGAAGGGAAGCGGGGAGAGCAGGAGAGCATTAGTTATTGGAGACTCGATAGTTAGAGGTACAGATAGGCTGTTCTGTGGCAACGATAGAGGCTCACGGTTGGTGTGTTGCCTACCGGGTGCCAGGGTCCATGATGTCTCGGATCGTGTTTTCAGGATCCTTAAGGGGGAGGGGGAGCAGCCACAAGTCGTGGTGCACATTGGTACCAACGACATAGGTAGGAAAAGGGACGGGGATGTAAAACAGGAATTCAGGGAGCTAGGGTGGAAGCTGAGAGCCGGGACAGACCATGTTGTCATCTCTGGTTTGCTGCCAGTGCCACGTGCTAGCGAGGTGAGGAACAGGGAGAGAGTGCAGATAAACACGTGGCTACAGGGATGGTGTAGGAGGGAGGGTTTCAGTTACTTGGATAATTGGAGCACATTCTGGGGAAGGTGGGACCTGTACAAGCAGGACGGGTTACATCTGAACCAGAGGGGCACCAATATCCTGGGAGGGAAATTTGCTACAGCTCTTCGGGGGGGGGGTTTAAACTAATTTGGCAGGAGGATGGGAAACTGATTTGTAGTTCAGGAGATAGCGTTGCTGGAGTTCAGGAGGTTGAGGGTAGTGCAGTACTGAGGAAGGTACCAAGGTCACAAGAGTGGACCTGAAGGCATGAAAGTGGTTTGAAGTGTGTCTACTTCAATGCGAGGAGCATCAGGAATAAGGTTGGTGAGCTTGAAGAATGGATTGGTACCTGGGACTACGATGTTGTGGCCATTACGGAGACGTGGATATAATAAGGGCAGGAATGGTTGTTGGAGGTTCCGGGGTTTAGATGTTTCAGCAAGATTAGAGAAGGCGGTAAAAGAGGTGGAGGAGTAGCATTGTTAATCAAGGATAGTATAATGGCTGCAGAAAGGCAGTTCGAGGAGGATCTGTCTACTGAGGTAGTGTGGGCTGAAGTTAGAAATAGGAAAGGAGCGGTCACTTTGTTAGGAGTTTTCTATAGGTTCCCAAACAGTAACAGAGATGTGGGGGAAAAGATTGCAATGCAGATTTTGGATAGGTGCGGTAGTCACAGGGTACTTGTCATGGGTGACTTTAACTTTCCAAATATTGATTGGAACCACTATAATTCGAATAGTTCGGATGGCGCAGTTTTTATCCAGTGTGTGCAGGAGGGTTTCCTCACACAATATGTGGATAGACCGACAAGAGGTGGGGCCACACTGGATTTGGTACTGGGTAATGAACCGGGCCAAGTGTTAGATTTGGTTGTGGGAGAGCACTTTGGAGATGGTGACCACAATTCGGTGATTTTCACTATCGCAATGGAGAGGGATAGGAACATATGGCAGGGCAAGGTTTATAACTGGGGGAAGGATAATTACGATGAGATCAGACAAGAATTGGAGAGCATAAGATGGAAACAGGAACTGTCAGTGTTGGCACAATTGGGATGTGGAGCTTGTTCAAGGAGCAAATACTGCGTGTCCTTGATATGTATGTCCCTGTCAGGCAGGGAGGAAATGGTTGAGTGAGGGAACCATGGTTTACAAAAGAGGTTGAATGTCTTGTCAAGAGGAAGAAGGGGGCTTTTGTAAGGATGAGAAAACAAGGTTCAGTTCGGGCACTTGAGGGATACAAGATAGCTAGGAAGGAGCTCAAGAAAGGACTTAGGCAAGCTAGGAGGGAGCATGAGAAGTCCTTGGCGGGTAGGATCAAGGAAAACCCCAAGGCTTTTTACACTTATGTGAGGAATAAAAGAATGACCAGGGTGAGGTTAGGGCCGGTCAAGTACAGTAATGGGGACGTGTGCATGGAGTCTGAAGATAGAGGAGAGGCCCTAAATGAATACTTTTCTTCAGTGTTCACAAAGGAGAGGGGCCATGTTGTTGAGGAGGATAGTGCGATACAAGCTGGTAGGCTGGAGGAGGTAGATATTCGGAAGGAAGATGTGTTAGAAATTTTGAGAAGCCTGAGGATCGATAAGTCCCCTGGGCCTGATGGGATATATCCTAGGATTCTTTGGGGGGCGAGGGATGAGATTGCAGAGCCTTTGGCTTCGATCTTTATGTCCTCACTGTCTACAGGAATAGTGCCAGAAGACTTGTTCAAGAAAGGGAATAGGTTATAACCCTGGGAATTATAGGCCGGTTAGTCTCACTTCAGTCATAGGTAAATTATTGGAAAGGGTCCTGAGGGATAGAATTTATGATCATTTGGAAAGATACAGCTTAATCTAGGATAGTCAGCACGGATTTGTGAGGGGTAAGTCTTGCCTCACAAGTTTGATTGTTTTCTTTGAGGTGGTAACTAAGTGTGTAGATGAAGGTAAAGCAGTTGATGTTGTATACATGGATTTTAGTAAGGCATTTGATAAGGTGCCCCATGGTCGGCTCATGCAGAAAGTAAGGAGGCATGGCATAGAGGGAAATTTGGCCGATTGGATCAGTAACTGGCTATCACATAGAAGACAGAGGGTGGTGGTAGATGGTAAATTTTCATCCTGGAGCCCAGTCACCAGTGGTGGACCACAGGGATCAGTGCTGGGTCCTCTGCTATTTGAGATTTTTATCAATGACGGATGATGGAGTTGAAGGTTGGGTTAGAAAATTTGCTGATGACACCAAGATTGGTGGAGTAGTGGATAATGTGGAGGGCTGTTGTAGAACATAGAACATAGAACATTACAGCGCAGTACAGGCCCTTCGGCCCTCGATGTTGCGCCGACCTGTGAAACCACTCTAAAGCCCATCTACACTATTCCCTTATCGTCCATATGTCTATCCAATGACCATTTGAATGCCCTTAGTGATGGCGAGTCCACTACTGTTGCAGGCAGGGCATTCCACGCCCTTACTACTCTCTGAGTAAAGAACCTACCTCTGACATCTGTCTTATATCTATCTCCCCTCAATTTAAAGCTATGTCCCCTCGTGCAAGACATCACCATCCGATGAAAAAGGCTCTCACTGTCTACCCTATCCAACCCTCTGATCATCTTGTATGCCTCAATTAAGTCACCTCTTAACCTTCTTCTCTCTAACGAAAACAGCCTCAAGTCTCTCAGCCTTCCCTCATAAGATCTTCCCTCCATACCAGGCAACATTCTGGTAAATCTCCTCTGCACCCTTTCCACATTCTTCCTATAATGCGGCGACCAGAATTGCACGCAATACTCCAAATGCGGCCGCACCAGAGTGTTGTATAGCTGCAACATGACCTCATGGTTCCAAAACTCAATCCCTCTACCAATAAAAGCTAACACACCGTACGCCTTCTTAATAACCCTCTCAACCTGGGTGGCAACTTTCAGGGATCTATGTACATGGACACCGAGATCTCTCTGCTCATCCACACTGCCAAGAATCTTACCATTAGCCCAGTACTCTGTCTTCCTGTTATTCCTTCCAAAATGAATCACCTCGCACATTTCTGCATTAAACTCCATTTGCCACCTCTCAGCCCAGCGCTGCAGCTTATCTATGTCCCTCTGTAACTTGTAACATCCTTCCGCACTGTCCACAACTCCACCGACTTTAGTGTCATCTGCAAATTTACTCACCCATCATTCTACGCCCTCCTCCAGGTCATTTATAAAAATGACAAACAGCAGTGGCCCCAAAACAGATCCTTGTGGTACACCACTAGCAACTGGACTCCAGTCTGAACATTTCCCATAAACCACCACCCTTTGTCTTCTTCCAGCTAGCCAATTTCTGATCCAAACTGCTAAATCACCCTGAATCCCATGCCTCCTTATTTTCTGCAGTAGCCTACCGTGGGGAACCTTATCAAACGCTTTACTGAAATCCATATACACCACATCAACTGCTTTACCCTCATCCACCTGTTTGGTCACCTTCTCAAAGAACTCAATAAGGTTTGTGAGGCACGACCTACCCTTCACAAAACAGTGTTGACTATCTCTAATCAAATTATTCCTTTCCAGATGATTATACATCCTATCTCTGATAAACCTTTCCAAGATTTTGCCCACAACAGAAGTAAGGCTCACTGGTCTATAGTTACCGGGTGATCTCTACTCCCCTTCTTGAACAAGGGGACAACATTTGCTATCCTCCAGTCTTCTGGCACTATTCCTGTAGACAAAGATGACTTAAAGATCAAGGCCAAAGGCTCAGCAATCTCCTCCCTAGCTTCCCAGAGAATCCTAGGATAAATCCCATCTTGCCCAGGGGACTTATCTATTTTCACACTTTCCAGAATTGCTAACACCTCCTCCTTATGAACCTCAAGCCCTTCTGGTCTAGTAGCCTGAATCTCAGTATTCTCCTCGACAACATTGTCTTTTTCCTGTGTGAATACTGACGAAAAATATTCATTTAGCACCTCTCCTATCTCCTCGGACTCCAAGCACAACCTCCCACTACTGTCCTTGACTGGCCCTACTCTTACCCTCGTCATTCGTTTATTCCTGACATATCTATAGAAAGCTTTAGGGTTATCCTTGATCCTACCTGCCAAAGACTTCTCATGTCCCCTCCTGGCTCTTCTTAGCTCTCTCTTTAGGGCCTTCCTAGCTAACTTGTAACCCTCGAGTGCCCTAACTGAACCTTCATGTCTCATCTTTCCATAAGCTTACTTCTTCCTCTTGACAATGTTTCGACTGCCTTAGTAAACCACGGTTCCCTTGCTCGACCACTTCCTCCCTGCCTGACAGGTACATACTTATCAAGGACACGCAGTAGCTGTTCCTTGAACAAGCTCCACATTTCCATTGTGCCCATCCCCTGCAGTTTTCCTCTTCATCCGATGCATCCTAAGTTTTGCCTCATCGCATCATAATTGCCTTTCCCCCATATATAACTCTTGCCCTGCGGTATATACCTATCCCTTTCCATCACTAAAGTAAACGTAATCGAATTGTGGTCACTATCACCAAAGTTGTAGGCTGCAAAGAGACATTGATAGGATGCAGAGTTGGGCTGAAAAGTAGCAGATGGAGTTTAACCCTGATAAGTGCGAGGTGATTCATTTTGAATGCGGATTACAGGGTCAACGGCAGGGTTCTGAGGAATGTGGAGGAGCAGAGAGATCTCAGAGTTCATGTCCATAGATCTCTGAAAGTTGCCATCCAAGTGAATAGAGCCGTAAAGAAGGCCTATAGTGTGTTAGCGTTTATTAACAGGGGGCTTGAGTTTAAGAGCCGCGGGGTTATGCTGCAACTGTACAGGACCCTGGTGAGACCACATTTGGAGTATTGTGTGCAGTTCTGGTCACCTCATTATAGGAAGGATGTGGAAGCATTGGAAAGGGTGCAAATGAGATTTACCAGGATGCTGCCTGGATTGGAGGGTAGGTCTTATGAGGAAAGGTTGAGGGAGCTAGGGCTTTTCTCATTGGAGCGGAGGAGGATGAGAGGCGACTTAATAGAGGTTTATAAGATGATGAGAGGGATAGATAGAGTGGACATTCAGCGACTATTTCCTCGGGAGGATGTAGCTGTTACAAGGGGGCATAACTATAAGGTTCGGGGTGGGAGATATAGGAGGGATGTCCGAGGTAGGTTCTTTACTCAGAGAGTGGTTAGGGTGTGGAATGGACTGCCTGCTGTGATAGTGGAGTCGGACACTTTAGGAACTTTCAAGCGGTTATTGGATAGGCACATGGAGTGCACTAGAATGATTGGGAGTAGGTTGATTTGATCTTAGTTTCAGACTAGCTCGGCACAACATCACGGGCCGAAGGGCCTGTACTGGGCTGTACAGTTCTATGTTCTATATGAATCATTCTGGTGAATCTCCTCTGTTTCCTCTCCAATGCCTTGACATCCTTCCTCAGTCTGGTGCCCAGAACTGGACACAGTCTCCAGGTGAGGCCCAACTAGTGTCTTACGCAAGCTCAACATGACCTCCTTACTCTTGTACTCACTGCCCAGTTAATGAAGCCCTAGATACCACATGCTTTATTAACTGCTCTCTCACATGTCCTGCCATCTTCAATGACTGATGTACACACGTACCAAGCTCCCTCTGTTCCTGCTCCTTCTGTAGCGATTCTCCCTTTAATTTTTACTGTCACTCCACATTCTTCCTGCAAAATTCAATCACCAATGCTTCTCTGCATTTAGCTCAGTGGGCTGGACAGCTGGTTTGTGATGCAGAGCGAGGCCAGCAGTGTGGGTTCAATCCCCGTACCGGCTGAGGTTATTCATGAAGGCCCCGCCTTCTCACCCTTGCCCCTCGACTGAGGTGTGGTGACCCTCAGGTTAAATCAACACCAGTCAGCTCCCCCCCCCTCGCAAAGGGGAAACCAGCCAGCTCCCCCCCCCCTCGCAAAGGGGAAAGCAGCCTATGGTCATCTGGGACTGTGGTAAGCGGGGTATTGTACCTGGCACTGTGGTAAGCGGGGTATTGTACCTGGCACTGTGGTAAGCGGGGTATTGTACCTGGCACTGTGGTAAGCGGGGTATTGTACCTGGCACTGTGGTAAGCGGGGTATTGTACCTGGCACTGTGGTAAGCGGGGTATTGTACCTGGCACTGTGGTAAGCGGGGTATTGTACCTGGCACTGTGGTAAGCGGGGTATTGTACCTGGCACTGTGGTAAGCGGGGTATTGTACCTGGCACTGTGGTAAGCGGGGTATTGTACCTGGCACTGTGGTAAGCGGGGTATTGTACCTGGCACTGTGGTAAGCGGGGTATTGTCATTGGACTAGTAATCCAGTGGAATGCTCTGGGTTAGAATCCTGCCATGGCAGATGGTGAAATTTGAATTCACAGAATCACGGAATACTACAGTGCAGGAAAGGCCCTTCGGCCCATCGAGCCTGCACAGCCGCATGAAAGGCCCCTGACCTGCCCACCTAATCCCATTTCCAGCTCTTGGCCACAGCCTCGAATGTTAAGACGGCCAAGTGCTCATCCAGGTACTTTTTAAAGGATGTGAGGCAACCGCCTCTCCCACCCTCCCAGGCAGCGCGTCCCAGACCCTCACCACCCTCCCAGGCAGCGCGTTCCAGACCCTCACCACCCTCCCAG
Source organism: Scyliorhinus torazame (assembly GCF_047496885.1). Lineage (NCBI taxonomy): Eukaryota > Metazoa > Chordata > Chondrichthyes > Carcharhiniformes > Scyliorhinidae > Scyliorhinus > Scyliorhinus torazame. The sequence goes on along the minus strand of NC_092707.1, from coordinate 422,451,163 downwards.
GCAGCGCGTTCCAGACCCTCACCACCCTCCCAGGCAGCGCGTTCCAGACCCTCACCACCCTCCCAGGCAGCGCGTTCCAGACCCTCACCCCCCTCCCAGGCAGCGCGTTCCAGACCCTCACCACCCTCCCAGGCAGCGCGTTCCAGACCCTCACCACCCTCCCAGGCAGCGCGTTCCAGACCCTCACCACCCTCCCAGGCAGCGCGTTCCAGACCCTCACCCCCCTCCCAGGCAGCGCGTTCCAGACCCTCACCACCCTCCCAGGCAGCGCGTTCCAGACCCTCACCACCCTCCCAGGCAGTGTGTTCCAGACCCTCACCACCCTCCCAGGCAGCGCGTTCCAGACCCTCACCACCCTCCCAGGCAGCCCATTCCAGACCCTCACCACCCTCCCAGGCAGCGCGTTCCAGACCCTCACCACCCTCCCAGGCAGCGCGTTCCAGACCCTCACCACCCTCCCAGGCCGTGCGTTCCAGACCCTCACCACCCTCCCAGGCAGTGCGTTCCAGACCCTCACCTCCCTCTGAGTAAAAAGGTTTTTCCTCAAATCCCCCCTGAATCTCCCACCCCTCACTTTGAACTTGTGTCCCCCTCGTAACTGACCCTTCAACTGAGGGGAACAGCTGCTCCCTATCCACCCAGTCCATGCCCCTCACAATCTTGTCCACCTCAATCAGGTCGCCTCTCAGTCTTCAATTAAAATTTGGGATTAAAAGTCTAATGATGACCATGAAACCATTGTCGATTGTCGTAAAAACCCGTCTGGTTCACTAATGTCCTTTAGGGAGAGAAACCGGACATCAATACTTGATCTGATCTGCCTGTGACTCCAGATCCACAGCAATGTGGTGACTCTGTAATGCACTCTTACTCAGTTCGGGATGGACAATAAATGCCAGCCCTGCCCACATCCCATGAATGAATAGGAAAAAAGGCCCATGGTATCAAGTGCCTTCAACTGTTTTTTCATTATCCAAATTAAGCATGAGGTGAATGAGCAGCCATTGGAACGGTTGGTGATGGTCATTTTCATTTGGACATTTCAAATTGACATTCATCATTGTGATTGGAGGAACTCAAGTCATGCTTTCATTAATCAGGTGGTGCTGCCAAGCCACAGGTTGTGCATCGACCACCTCACCCATCCTCGTCAGACTAACAGTCTGTCCTCAGTGAGGAGACTGGATTCAATCTCAGACTGGATTGAATGGGAGATTCTGGATCTTACCTATTGCTTTCTTCAGAGTTTCAAAAGTGATTTCCTCAGCTGGCATTTTCTGTAACAGAGGAAACAAATCAAAGTTACTCAGATCTCTCTGTACCAACAAAATATATCAGTCAAGCAGAGAGAGGAAGAATTACATTTAAGCACGAAAGTGGTGAGCAAAGACTAATTAACACAAAGTAATTGTGATTTTAGTTGGTGTGAATGTGTGAATGAAACATTGTGTAACCTGAGGAAAAACACTCACTAGTGAGCATTGCATACTCCCAGTCAGACAGAGAAGATACATCGCAGGTGTCTCTCCGCTCCCTGGACAGCCAGAGTCCACATCACTATTGCAAGGGAATGTGTGGTCTTTGTGTAAATACCCTTATCCTGTCATCAATAATCTCAACATTTCCTAAGAAGGAGCATGTTGAAATGATCCTGCGCAATGCTTTGTAGTTGCTGCTAATCCCTGTTACTCTCTCCCTTACTGCGCCCCATCCCATCAGGCAGATCAGTTTTCACAGTCAGTCTTTACAACCTGCCACCCTCTGTGAGACTAATGTCAGCACCAGGGACGTACCTCCTCCTTTTCAGGGCTGTTGCGAGATTCCACTTCCACCTGGAGTGAGATGGTCTCTCCAATGCTCTTTCTCTTTGATAAACGATCCTCATCTGTGAGACAGCATTAAACAGCACAAATCAATCTGTGAGACAGCATTAAACAGCACAAATCAATCTGTGAGGCAGCATTAAACAGCACCAATCAATCTGTGAGACAGCATTAAACAGCACCAATCAATCTGTGAGACAGCATTAAACAGCACCAATCAATCTGTGAGGCAGCATTAAACAGCACCAATCAATCTGTGAGACAGCATTAAACAGCACCAATCAATCTGTGAGGCAGCATTAAACAGCACCAATCAATCTGTGAGACAGCATTAAACAGCACCAATCAATCTGTGAGACAGCATTAAACAGCACCAATCAATCTGTGAGACAGCATTAAACAGCACCAATCAATCTGTGAGAGAGCATTAAACAGCATCAATCAATCTGTGAGACAGCATTAAACAGCACCAATCAATCTGTGAGACAGCATTAAACAGCAACAATCAATCTGTGAGGCAGCATTAAACAGCAACAATCAATCTGTGAGAGAGCATTAAACAGCACCAATCAATCTGTGAGACAGCATTAAACAGCACCAATCAATCTGTGAGGCAGCATTAAACAGCACCAATCAATCTGTGAGACAGCATTAAACAGCACCAATCAATCTGTGAGACAGCATTAAACAGCACCAATCAATCTGTGAGACAGCATTAAACAGCACCAATCAATCTGTGAGGCAGCATTAAACAGCACCAATCAATCTGTGAGACAGCATTAAACAGCACCAATCAATCTGTGAGACAGCATTAAACAGCACCAATCAATCTGTGAGGCAGCATTAAACAGCACCAATCAATCTGTGAGAGAGCATTAAACAGCACCAATCAATCTGTGAGACAGCATTAAACAGCACCAATCAATCTGTGAGAGAGCATTAAACAGCACCAATCAATCTGTGAGACAGCATTAAACAGCACCAATCAATCTGTGAGGCAGCATTAAACAGCACCAATCAATCTGTGAGACAGCATTAAACAGCACCAATCAATCTGTGAGACAGCATTAAACAGCACCAATCAATCTGTGAGACAGCATTAAACAGCACCAATCAATCTGTGAGACAGCATTAAACAGCACCAATCAATCTGTGAGGCAGCATTAAACAGCACCAATCAATCTGTGAGAGAGCATTAAACAGCACCAATCAATCTGTGAGACAGCATTAAACAGCACCAATCAATCTGTGAGGCAGCATTAAACAGCACCAATCAATCTGTGAGAGAGCATTAAACAGCACCAATCAATCTGTGAGACAGCATTAAACAGCACCAATCAATCTGTGAGGCAGCATTAAACAGCACCAATCAATCTGTGAGAGAGCATTAAACAGCACCAATCAATCTGTGAGAGAGCATTAAACAGCACCAATCAATCTGTGAGACAGCATTAAACAGCACCAATCAATCTGTGAGAGAGCATTAAACAGCACCAATCAATCTGTGAGACAGCATTAAACAGCACCAATCAATCTGTGAGACAGCATTAAACAGCACCAATCAATCTGTGAGACAGCATTAAACAGCACCAATCAATCTGTGAGACAGCATTAAACAGCACCAATCAATCTGTGAGAGAGCATTAAACAGCACCAATCAATCTGTGAGAGAGCATTAAACAGCACCAATCAATCTGTGAGAGAGCATTAAACAGCACCAATCAATCTGTGAGACAGCATTAAACAGCACCAATCAATCTGTGAGACAGCATTAAACAGCACCAATCAATCTGTGAGACAGCATTAAACAGCAACAATCAATCTGTGAGACAGCATTAAACAGCACCAATCAATCTGTGAGACAGCATTAAACAGCACCAATCAATCTGTGAGAGAGCATTAAACAGCACCAATCAATCTGTGAGAGAGCATTAAACAGCACCAATCAATCTGTGAGACAGCATTAAACAGCACCAATCAATCTGTGAGGCAGCATTAAACAGCACCAATCAATCTGTGAGACAGCATTAAACAGCACCAATCAATCTGTGAGACAGCATTAAACAGCACCAATCAATCTGTGAGACAGCATTAAACAGCACCAATCAATCTGTGAGACAGCATTAAACAGCACCAATCAATCTGTGAGACAGTATTAAACAGCACCAATCAATCTGTGAGACAGCATTAAACAGCACCAATCAATCTGTGAGACAGCATTAAACAGCACCAATCAATCTGTGAGAGAGCATTAAACAGCACCAATCAATCTGTGAGACAGCATTAAACAGCACCAATCAATCTGTGAGACAGCATTAAACAGCACCAATCAATCTGTGAGACAGCATTAAACAGCACCAATCAATCTGTGAGAGAGCATTAAACAGCACCAATCAATCTGTGAGACAGCATTAAACAGCACCAATCAATCTGTGAGAGAGCATTAAACAGCACAAATCAATCTGTGAGACAGCATTAAACAGCACCAATCAATCTGTGAGACAGCATTAAACAGCACCAATCAATCTGTGAGACAGCATTAAACAGCACCAATCAATCTGTGAGAGAGCATTAAACAGCACCAATCAATCTGTGAGACAGCATTAAACAGCACCAATCAATCTGTGAGACAGCATTAAACAGCACCAATCAATCTGTGAGACAGCATTAAACAGCACCAATCAATCTGTGAGACAGCATTAAACAGCACCAATCAATCTGTGAGACAGCATTAAACAGCACCAATCAATCTGTGAGAGAGCATTAAACAGCACCAATCAATCTGTGAGACAGCATTAAACAGCACCAATCAATCTGTGAGGCAGCATTAAACAGCACCAATCAATCTGTGAGGCAGCATTAAACAGCACCAATCAATCTGTGAGAGAGCATTAAACAGCACCAATCAATCTGTGAGACAGCGTTAAACAGCACCAATCAATCTGTGAGGCAGCATTAAACAGCACCAATCAATCTGTGAGACAGCATTAAACAGCACCAATCAATCTGTGAGACAGTATTAAACAGCACCAATCAATCTGTGAGGCAGCATTAAACAGCACCAATCAATCTGTGAGAGAGCATTAAACAGCACCAATCAATCTGTGAGACAGCATTAAACAGCACCAATCAATCTGTGAGACAGCATTAAACAGCACCAATCAATCTGTGAGACAGCATTAAACAGCACCAATCAATCTGTGAGAGAGCATTAAACAGCACCAATCAATCTGTGAGACAGCATTAAACAGCACCAATCAATCTGTGAGACAGCATTAAACAGCACCAATCAATCTGTGAGACAGCATTAAACAGCACCAATCAATCTGTGAGACAGTATTAAACAGCACCAATCAATCTGTGAGACAGCATTAAACAGCACCAATCAATCTGTGAGAGAGCATTAAACAGCACCAATCAATCTGTGAGACAGCATTAAACAGCACCAATCAATCTGTGAGACAGCATTAAACAGCACCAATCAATCTGTGAGACAGCATTAAACAGCACCAATCAATCTGTGAGACAGCATTAAACAGCACCAATCAATCTGTGAGGCAGCATTAAACAGCACCAATCAATCTGTGAGACAGCATTAAACAGCACCAATCAATCTGTGAGACAGCATTAAACAGCACCAATCAATCTGTGAGACAGCATTAAACAGCACCAATCAATCTGTGAGAGAGCATTAAACAGCACCAATCAATCTGTGAGACAGCATTAAACAGCACCAATCAATCTGTGAGACAGCATTAAACAGCACCAATCAATCTGTGAGAGAGCATTAAACAGCACCAATCAATCTGTGAGACAGCATTAAACAGCACCAATCAATCTGTGAGACAGCATTAAACAGCACCAATCAATCTGTGAGAGCAGCATTAAACAGCACCAATCAATCTGTGAGACAGCATTAAACAGCACCAATCAATCTGTGAGACAGCATTAAACAGCACCAATCAATCTGTGAGACAGCATTAAACAGCACCAATCAATCTGTGAGGCAGCATTAAACAGCACCAATCAATCTGTGAGACAGCATTAAACAGCACCAATCAATCTGTGAGGCAGCATTAAACAGCACCAATCAATCTGTGAGACAGCATTAAACAGCACCAATCAATCTGTGAGAGAGCATTAAACAGCACCAATCAATCTGTGAGGCAGCATTAAACAGCACCAATCAATCTGTGAGACAGCATTAAACAGCACCAATCAATCTGTGAGACAGCGTTAAACAGCACCAATCAATCTGTGAGGCAGCATTAAACAGCACCAATCAATCTGTGAGACAGCATTAAACAGCACCAATCAATCTGTGAGACAGTATTAAACAGCACCAATCAATCTGTGAGACAGCATTAAACAGCACCAATCAATCTGTGAGACAGCATTAAACAGCACCAATCAATCTGTGAGACAGCATTAAACAGCACCAATCAATCTGTGAGACAGCATTAAACAGCACCAATCAATCTGTGAGACAGCATTAAACAGCACCAATCAATCTGTGAGACAGCATTAAACAGCACCAATCAATCTGTGAGACAGCATTAAACAGCACCAATCAATCTGTGAGACAGCATTAAACAGCACCAATCAATCTGTGAGACAGCATTAAACAGCACCAATCAATCTGTGAGACAGCATTAAACAGCACCAATCAATCTGTGAGACAGCATTAAACAGCACCAATCAATCTGTGAGACAGCATTAAACAGCACCAATCAATCTGTGAGAGAGCATTAAACAGCAACCAAACAATCTGTGAAGACAGCATTAAACAGCACCAATCAATCTGTGAGACAGCATTAAACAGCACCAATCAATCTGTGAGACAGCATTAAACAGCACCAATCAATCTGTGAGACAGCATTAAACAGCACCAATCAATCTGTGAGGCAGCATTAAACAGCACCAATCAATCTGTGAGAGAGCATTAAACAGCACCAATCAATCTGTGAGAGAGCATTAAACAGCACCAATCAATCTGTGAGACAGCATTAAACAGCACCAATCAATCTGTGAGACAGCATTAAACAGCACCAATCAATCTGTGAGGCAGCATTAAACAGCACCAATCAATCTGTGAGACAGCATTAAACAGCACCAATCAATCTGTGAGGCAGCATTAAACAGCACCAATCAATCTGTGAGACAGCATTAAACAGCACCAATCAATCTGTGAGACAGCATTAAACAGCACCAATCAATCTGTGAGACAGCATTAAACAGCACCAATCAATCTGTGAGACAGCATTAAACAGCACCAATCAATCTGTGAGAGAGCATTAAACAGCACCAATCAATCTGTGAGGGAGCATTAAACAGCACCAATCAATCTGTGAGAGAGCATTAAACAGCACCAATCAATCTGTGAGACAGCATTAAACAGCACCAATCAATCTGTGAGGCAGCATTAAACAGCACCAATCAATCTGTGAGAGAGCATTAAACAGCACCAATCAATCTGTGAGACAGCATTAAACAGCACCAATCAATCTGTGAGACAGCATTAAACAGCACCAATCAATCTGTGAGACAGCATTAAACAGCACCAATCAATCTGTGAGACAGCATTAAACAGCACCAATCAATCTGTGAGACAGCATTAAACAGCACCAATCAATCTGTGAGACAGCATTAAACAGCACCAATCAATCTGTGAGACAGCATTAAACAGCACCAATCAATCTGTGAGACAGCATTAAACAGCACCAATCAATCTGTGAGACAGCATTAAACAGCACCAATCAATCTGTGAGGCAGCATTAAACAGCACCAATCAATCTGTGAGAGCAGCATTAAACAGCACCAATCAATCTGTGAGACAGCATTAAACAGCACCAATCAATCTGTGAGACAGCATTAAACAGCACCAATCAATCTGTGAGACAGCATTAAACAGCACCAATCAATCTGTGAGAGCAGCAGCATTAAACAGCACCAATCAATCTGTGAGACAGCATTAAACAGCACCAATCAATCTGTGAGGCAGCATTAAACAGCACCAATCAATCTGTGAGACAGCATTAAACAGCACCAATCAATCTGTGAGAGAGCATTAAACAGCACCAATCAATCTGTGAGACAGCATTAAACAGCACCAATCAATCTGTGAGGCAGCATTAAACAGCACCAATCAATCTGTGAGACAGCATTAAACAGCACCAATCAATCTGTGAGACAGCATTAAACAGCACCAATCAATCTGTGAGGCAGCATTAAACAGCACCAATCAATCTGTGAGACAGCATTAAACAGCACCAATCAATCTGTGAGAGAGCATTAAACAGCACCAATCAATCTGTGAGACAGCATTAAACAGCACCAATCAATCTGTGAGACAGCATTAAACAGCACCAATCAATCTGTGAGACAGCATTAAACAGCACCAATCAATCTGTGAGAGAGCATTAAACAGCACCAATCAATCTGTGAGACAGCATTAAACAGCACCAATCAATCTGTGAGACGAGCATTAAACAGCACCAATCAATCTGTGAGAGAGCATTAAACAGCACCAATCAATCTGTGAGACAGCATTAAACAGCACCAATCAATCTGTGAGGACAGCATTAAACAGCACCAATCAATCTGTGAGACAGCATTAAACAGCACCAATCAATCTGTGAGAGCAGCATTAAACAGCACCAATCAATCTGTGAGACAGCATTAAACAGCACCAATCAATCTGTGAGAGCAGCATTAAACAGCACCAATCAATCTGTGAGAGAGCATTAAACAGCACCAATCAATCTGTGAGACAGCATTAAACAGCACAATCAATCTGTGAGAGCAGCATTAAACAGCACCAATCAATCTGTGAGAGAGCATTAAACAGCACCAATCAATCTGTGAGAGAGCATTAAACAGCACCAATCAATCTGTGAGACAGCATTAAACAGCACCAATCAATCTGTGAGACAGCATTAAACAGCACCAATCAATCTGTGAGAGAGCATTAAACAGCACCAATCAATCTGTGAGACAGCATTAAACAGCACCAATCAATCTGTGAGACAGCATTAAACAGCACCAATCAATCTGTGAGAGAGCATTAAACAGCACCAATCAATCTGTGAGGCAGCATTAAACAGCACCAATCAATCTGTGAGACAGCATTAAACAGCACCAATCAATCTGTGAGAGCAGCATTAAACAGCACCAATCAATCTGTGAGACAGCATTAAACAGCACCAATCAATCTGTGAGAGAGCATTAAACAGCACCAATCAATCTGTGAGACAGCATTAAACAGCACCAATCAATCTGTGAGACAGCATTAAACAGCACCAATCAATCTGTGAGAGCAGCATTAAACAGCACCAATCAATCTGTGAGACAGCATTAAACAGCACCAATCAATCTGTGAGACAGCATTAAACAGCACCAATCAATCTGTGAGAGAGCATTAAACAGCACCAATCAATCTGTGAGACAGCATTAAACAGCACCAATCAATCTGTGAGAGAGCATTAAACAGCACCAATCAATCTGTGAGACAGCATTAAACAGCACCAATCAATCTGTGAGAGAGCATTAAACAGCACCAATCAATCTGTGAGACAGCATTAAACAGCACCAATCAATCTGTGAGACAGCATTAAACAGCACCAATCAATCTGTGAGAGAGCATTAAACAGCACCAATCAATCTGTGAGACAGCATTAAACAGCACCAATCAATCTGTGAGAGAGCATTAAACAGCACCAATCAATCTGTGAGACAGCATTAAACAGCACCAATCAATCTGTGAGACAGCATTAAACAGCACCAATCAATCTGTGAGACAGCATTAAACAGCACCAATCAATCTGTGAGAGAGCATTAAACAGCACCAATCAATCTGTGAGACAGCATTAAACAGCACCAATCAATCTGTGAGACAGCATTAAACAGCACCAATCAATCTGTGAGACAGCATTAAACAGCACCAATCAATCTGTGAGAGAGCATTAAACAGCACAAATCAATCTGTGAGACAGCATTAAACAGCACCAATCAATCTGTGAGAGAGCATTAAACAGCACCAATCAATCTGTGAGGGAGCATTAAACAGCACCAATCAATCTGTGAGAGCAGCATTAAACAGCACCAATCAATCTGTGAGAGCAGCATTAAACAGCACCAATCAATCTGTGAGAGAGCATTAAACAGCACCAATCAATCTGTGAGAGCAGCATTAAACAGCACCAATCAATCTGTGAGAGAGCATTAAACAGCACCAATCAATCTGTGAGAGCAGCATTAAACAGCACCAATCAATCTGTGAGAGAGCATTAAACAGCACCAATCAATCTGTGAGGCAGCATTAAACAGCACCAATCAATCTGTGAGAGAGCATTAAACAGCACCAATCAATCTGTGAGAGAGCATTAAACAGCACCAATCAATCTGTGAGAGCAGCATTAAACAGCACCAATCAATCTGTGAGAGCAGCATTAAACAGCACCAATCAATCTGTGAGAGAGCATTAAACAGCACCAATCAATCTGTGAGAGCAGCATTAAACAGCACCAATCAATCTGTGAGACAGCATTAAACAGCACCAATCAATCTGTGAGACAGCATTAAACAGCACCAATCAATCTGTGAGACAGCATTAAACAGCACCAATCAATCTGTGAGACAGCATTAAACAGCACCAATCAATCTGTGAGACAGCATTAAACAGCACCAATCAATCTGTGAGAGCAGCATTAAACAGCACCAATCAATCTGTGAGACAGCATTAAACAGCACAAATCAATCTGTGAGACAGCATTAAACAGCACCAATCAATCTGTGAGAAGCATTAAACAGCACAATCAATCTGTGAGAGCATTAAACAGCACCAATCAATCTGTGAGGCAGCATTAAACAGCACCAATCAATCTGTGAGACAGCATTAAACAGCACCAATCAATCTGTGAGAGCAGCATTAAACAGCACCAATCAATCTGTGAGGCAGCATTAAACAGCACCAATCAATCTGTGAGACAGCATTAAACAGCACCAATCAATCTGTGAGGCAGCATTAAACAGCACCAATCAATCTGTGAGACAGCATTAAACAGCACCAATCAATCTGTGAGACAGCATTAAACAGCACCAATCAATCTGTGAGAGAGCATTAAACAGCACCAATCAATCTGTGAGACAGCATTAAACAGCACCAATCAATCTGTGAGGCAGCATTAAACAGCACCAATCAATCTGTGAGGCAGCATTAAACAGCACCAATCAATCTGTGAGACAGCATTAAACAGCACCAATCAATCTGTGAGAGAGCATTAAACAGCACCAATCAATCTGTGAGACAGCATTAAACAGCACCAATCAATCTGTGAGGACAGCATTAAACAGCACCAATCAATCTGTGAGGCAGCATTAAACAGCACCAATCAATCTGTGAGAGAGCATTAAACAGCACCAATCAATCTGTGAGGCAGCATTAAACAGCACCAATCAATCTGTGAGAGAGCATTAAACAGCACCAATCAATCTGTGAGACAGCATTAAACAGCACCAATCAATCTGTGAGAGAGCATTAAACAGCACCAATCAATCTGTGAGAGAGCATTAAACAGCACCAATCAATCTGTGAGACAGCATTAAACAGCACCAATCAATCTGTGAGAGAGCATTAAACAGCACCAATCAATCTGTGAGACAGCATTAAACAGCACCAATCAATCTGTGAGACAGCATTAAACAGCACCAATCAATCTGTGAGACAGCATTAAACAGCACCAATCAATCTGTGAGACAGCATTAAACAGCACCAATCAATCTGTGAGACAGCATTAAACAGCACCAATCAATCTGTGAGACAGCATTAAACAGCACCAATCAATCTGTGAGGCAGCATTAAACAGCACCAATCAATCTGTGAGACAGCATTAAACAGCACCAATCAATCTGTGAGGCAGCATTAAACAGCACCAATCAATCTGTGAGACAGCATTAAACAGCACCAATCAATCTGTGAGACAGCATTAAACAGCACCAATCAATCTGTGAGAGAGCATTAAACAGCACCAATCAATCTGTGAGGCAGCATTAAACAGCACCAATCAATCTGTGAGAGAGCATTAAACAGCACCAATCAATCTGTGAGAGCAGCATTAAACAGCACAAATCAATCTGTGAGAGAGCATTAAACAGCACCAATCAATCTGTGAGAGAGCATTAAACAGCACCAATCAATCTGTGAGGCAGCATTAAACAGCACCAATCAATCTGTGAGAGAGCATTAAACAGCACCAATCAATCTGTGAGAGAGCATTAAACAGCACCAATCAATCTGTGAGGCAGCATTAAACAGCACCAATCAATCTGTGAGACAGCATTAAACAGCACCAATCAATCTGTGAGGAGCATTAAACAGCACCAATCAATCTGTGAGACAGCATTAAACAGCACCAATCAATCTGTGAGACAGCATTAAACAGCACCAATCAATCTGTGAGAGAGCATTAAACAGCACCAATCAATCTGTGAGGCAGCATTAAACAGCACCAATCAATCTGTGAGAGAGCATTAAACAGCACCAATCAATCTGTGAGACAGCATTAAACAGCACCAATCAATCTGTGAGACAGCATTAAACAGCACCAATCAATCTGTGAGAGCAGCATTAAACAGCACCAATCAATCTGTGAGAGAGCATTAAACAGCACCAATCAATCTGTGAGAGAGCATTAAACAGCACCAATCAATCTGTGAGGCAGCATTAAACAGCACCAATCAATCTGTGAGAGAGCATTAAACAGCACCAATCAATCTGTGAGACAGCATTAAACAGCACCAATCAATCTGTGAGAGAGCATTAAACAGCACCAATCAATCTGTGAGGCAGCATTAAACAGCACCAATCAATCTGTGAGGCAGCATTAAACAGCACCAATCAATCTGTGAGACAGCATTAAACAGCACCAATCAATCTGTGAGAGAGCATTAAACAGCACCAATCAATCTGTGAGGCAGCATTAAACAGCACCAATCAATCTGTGAGGAGCATTAAACAGCACCAATCAATCTGTGAGAGAGCATTAAACAGCACCAATCAATCTGTGAGACAGCATTAAACAGCACCAATCAATCTGTGAGACAGCATTAAACAGCACCAATCAATCTGTGAGACAGCATTAAACAGCACCAATCAATCTGTGAGAGAGCATTAAACAGCACCAATCAATCTGTGAGACAGCATTAAACAGCACCAATCAATCTGTGAGACAGCATTAAACAGCACCAATCAATCTGTGAGACAGCATTAAACAGCACCAATCAATCTGTGAGAGAGCATTAAACAGCACCAATCAATCTGTGAGACAGCATTAAACAGCACCAATCAATCTGTGAGGACAGCATTAAACAGCACCAATCAATCTGTGAGACAGCATTAAACAGCACCAATCAATCTGTGAGACAGCATTAAACAGCACCAATCAATCTGTGAGAGAGCATTAAACAGCACCAATCAATCTGTGAGACAGCATTAAACAGCACCAATCAATCTGTGAGACAGCATTAAACAGCACCAATCAATCTGTGAGACAGCATTAAACAGCACCAATCAATCTGTGAGAGAGCATTAAACAGCACCAATCAATCTGTGAGAGAGCATTAAACAGCACCAATCAATCTGTGAGAGAGCATTAAACAGCACCAATCAATCTGTGAGACAGCATTAAACAGCACCAATCAATCTGTGAGACAGCATTAAACAGCACCAATCAATCTGTGAGACAGCATTAAACAGCACCAATCAATCTGTGAGGACAGCATTAAACAGCACCAATCAATCTGTGAGACAGCATTAAACAGCACCAATCAATCTGTGAGACAGCATTAAACAGCACCAATCAATCTGTGAGAGAGCATTAAACAGCACCAATCAATCTGTGAGAGAGCATTAAACAGCACCAATCAATCTGTGAGACAGCATTAAACAGCACCAATCAATCTGTGAGAGAGCATTAAACAGCACCAATCAATCTGTGAGACAGCATTAAACAGCACCAATCAATCTGTGAGACAGCATTAAACAGCACCAATCAATCTGTGAGGCAGCATTAAACAGCACCAATCAATCTGTGAGGCAGCATTAAACAGCACCAATCAATCTGTGAGAGCAGCATTAAACAGCACCAATCAATCTGTGAGGCAGCATTAAACAGCACCAATCAATCTGTGAGACAGCATTAAACAGCACCAATCAATCTGTGAGACAGCATTAAACAGCACCAATCAATCTGTGAGAGCAGCATTAAACAGCACCAATCAATCTGTGAGGACAGCATTAAACAGCACCAATCAATCTGTGAGAGAGCATTAAACAGCACCAATCAATCTGTGAGACAGCATTAAACAGCACCAATCAATCTGTGAGAGAGCATTAAACAGCACCAATCAATCTGTGAGAGAGCATTAAACAGCACCAATCAATCTGTGAGGCAGCATTAAACAGCACCAATCAATCTGTGAGAGAGCATTAAACAGCACCAATCAATCTGTGAGACAGCATTAAACAGCACCAATCAATCTGTGAGAGCAGCATTAAACAGCACCAATCAATCTGTGAGACAGCATTAAACAGCACCAATCAATCTGTGAGGGAGCATTAAACAGCACCAATCAATCTGTGAGAGAGCATTAAACAGCACCAATCAATCTGTGAGAGAGCATTAAACAGCACCAATCAATCTGTGAGAGAGCATTAAACAGCACCAATCAATCTGTGAGGCAGCATTAAACAGCACCAATCAATCTGTGAGACAGCATTAAACAGCACCAATCAATCTGTGAGAGAGCATTAAACAGCACCAATCAATCTGTGAGGCAGCATTAAACAGCACCAATCAATCTGTGAGACAGCATTAAACAGCACCAATCAATCTGTGAGAGAGCATTAAACAGCACCAATCAATCTGTGAGAGAGCATTAAACAGCACCAATCAATCTGTGAGGCAGCATTAAACAGCACCAATCAATCTGTGAGAGAGCATTAAACAGCACCAATCAATCTGTGAGACAGCATTAAACAGCACCAATCAATCTGTGAGACAGCATTAAACAGCACCAATCAATCTGTGAGACAGCATTAAACAGCACCAATCAATCTGTGAGACAGCATTAAACAGCACCAATCAATCTGTGAGACAGCATTAAACAGCACCAATCAATCTGTGAGAGAGCATTAAACAGCACCAATCAATCTGTGAGGCAGCATTAAACAGCACCAATCAATCTGTGAGAGAGCATTAAACAGCACCAATCAATCTGTGAAGACAGCATTAAACAGCACCAATCAATCTGTGAGAGAGCATTAAACAGCACCAATCAATCTGTGAGAGAGCATTAAACAGCACCAATCAATCTGTGAGAGCAGCATTAAACAGCACCAATCAATCTGTGAGAGAGCATTAAACAGCACCAATCAATCTGTGAGACAGCATTAAACAGCACCAATCAATCTGTGAGACAGCATTAAACAGCACCAATCAATCTGTGAGACAGCATTAAACAGCACCAATCAATCTGTGAGAGAGCATTAAACAGCACCAATCAATCTGTGAGAGAGCATTAAACAGCACCAATCAATCTGTGAGAGCAGCATTAAACAGCACCAATCAATCTGTGAGAGCAGCATTAAACAGCACCAATCAATCTGTGAGACAGCATTAAACAGCACCAATCAATCTGTGAGACAGCATTAAACAGCACCAATCAATCTGTGAGACAGCATTAAACAGCACCAATCAATCTGTGAGACAGCATTAAACAGCACCAATCAATCTGTGAGGCAGCATTAAACAGCACCAATCAATCTGTGAGAGCAGCATTAAACAGCACCAATCAATCTGTGAGAGAGCATTAAACAGCACCAATCAATCTGTGAGACAGCATTAAACAGCACCAATCAATCTGTGAGAGAGCATTAAACAGCACCAATCAATCTGTGAGACAGCATTAAACAGCACCAATCAATCTGTGAGACAGCATTAAACAGCACCAATCAATCTGTGAGCAGCATTAAACAGCACCAATCAATCTGTGAGAGAGCATTAAACAGCACCAATCAATCTGTGAGGACAGCATTAAACAGCACCAATCAATCTGTGAGACAGCATTAAACAGCACCAATCAATCTGTGAGACAGCATTAAACAGCACCAATCAATCTGTGAGACAGCATTAAACAGCACCAATCAATCTGTGAGAGAGCATTAAACAGCACCAATCAATCTGTGAGACAGCATTAAACAGCACCAATCAATCTGTGAGGACAGCATTAAACAGCACCAATCAATCTGTGAGACAGCATTAAACAGCACCAATCAATCTGTGAGACAGCATTAAACAGCACCAATCAATCTGTGAGACGAGCATTAAACAGCACCAATCAATCTGTGAGACAGCATTAAACAGCACCAATCAATCTGTGAGAGCAGCATTAAACAGCACCAATCAATCTGTGAGAGCAGCATTAAACAGCACCAATCAATCTGTGAGACAGCATTAACAGCACCAATCAATCTGTGAGAGCAGCATTAAACAGCACCAATCAATCTGTGAGAGAGCATTAAACAGCACCAATCAATCTGTGAGAGAGCATTAAACAGCACCAATCAATCTGTGAGA